>NC_083228.1:94283748-94586778 GCF_032191835.1 Heteronotia binoei | reverse complement strand
GAAAGTGACTGGCTGAAGCTTCTGGAGGGTAGAATTGAAACCTGTCACAGGCAGACACACAGGTGATGGGCTCTTTTAAAGCTCTTGCTGCTTTAGTGAAGTTGAGGAAAGCAGGACTAGCTGCCTTGGGGAAGATACAAGTTTGCACAAAGAAAAGTTTTAGACATACTTTATTTTAAATGCTGTTTTAATGTTACAAATGTTTTAATATTGAAATGTTTTAATGTTTCCTGTTTGGAAACTCTATTTGGGTAGAAAGATGGCATAGTAGTGTTCTAAATATAAATAAATAAAGTTTAATCTCATCACTCCGCCAAGACCTACCTATCACATTAGATACAGTAAGTCAGACTGAGGCTCCGCGCCTGTCTTCGGATTTACTGCTGGACCACTTCGACCCACTCAGCCTGGAAGAAGTTGATGGAATTCTCTCCGCTGCTCGCCCAACAACATGCGATCTGGACCCTTGCCCCTCCTGGCTGATTAAATCTTGCCAGAGGGAGCTTAGATGTCCTTTACGGGACATCATAAATAGATCCCTCTTAGAGGGGCGTTTTCCAACGCCTCTGAAAGAGGCCTTGGTCCGCCCCCTCTTGAAAAAATCAACAGCAGACCCGGCCGAATTGGCGAACTATCGACCGGTGTCTAATTTACCATTTTTAGGTAAAATCATCGAGAGGGCAGTGGCGTTGCAGCTACAGAGATTTCTAGATGACGCTTCTGTCCTAGACCCGTGCCAGTCTGGCTTCCGACTGGGCCACGGGACGGAGACGGTCTTGGTCGCCTTAGCAGATGACCTCCAACGGCAACTGGATCGAGGCGGTGTAGCAGTGCTGATGTTATTAGATCTGTCGGCTGCATTTGATACGGTCGACCATCGGCTACTGATCCACCGCCTCGCCGACATTGGGGTTAAGGGGTCTGCTTTACAATGGCTCTCCTCTTTCCTCACGGGTCGGGGACAAAGGGTGGCGATCGGGGGTGAACGATCCCAGAGGCGCACACTAGACTGTGGGGTGCCTCAGGGAGCAGTCCTCTCCCCGATGTTATTTAACATCTATATGCGCCCCCTTGCCCAGATTGCCAGGAGGTTTGGGCTGGGCTGTCACCAATATGCAGATGACACCCAGCTCTATCTGCTGATGGACGGCCGGCCCGCCTCCCCCCCGGAAGGCCTGGATCGGGCGTTACAGGCTATCGCAACGTGGCTTAGACTGAGTGGGCTGAAGCTGAATCCGGCAAAGACAGAGGTTCTCTGTGTGGGTCGCGGCGCTCCAGGGGGGGAAATATCCCTCCCGACCTTCGATGGTGTGCAGCTAAAGGCGGCGCAGCAGGTGAAGAGTCTGGGTGTTTTACTGGAGCCTTCATTATCAATGGAGGCCCAGATAACAGCCACTGCCAAGTCAGCATTTTTCCATCTGAGGCGGGCAAAGCAGTTGGCCCCTTTCCTGGAGCGTCGGGACCTAGCAACGGTGATCCATGCGACGGTCACCTCACGATTGGACTACTGTAACGCCCTCTACATGGGGCTGCCTCTGTGCCGGACCCGGAAGTTACAGCTAGTGCAGAACGCGGCGGCCAGGCTGTTGCTTGGTCTCCCAAGATGGGAACATGTACGGCCGGGGCTACGCGAACTGCACTGGTTACCGATTGTATACCGGGTCCAGTACAAAGTGCTGGTTATCACCTTTAAAGCCCTATATGGCTGAGGACCAGCCTACCTGAAGGACCGTCTCTCCCCGTATGAACCCCAGAGAGCACTGAGGTCAGTAGGAAAGAACAGACTGACTACCCCTGGGCCAAGACAAATCAAACTACAGAACACTCGCTCTCGGGCCTTTTCGGCCGCAGCCCCATATCTCTGGAACCAACTTCCAGAGGAGGTGCGGGCCCTGCGGAACCTTGATCAGTTCCGCAGGGCCTGCAAGACCACCCTTTTAAATTAGCTTATGAATAACTAAATTATACTGATAAGAAGAAAATCCGCCATCAGCATCAACTAGAAGAGCGTCAAGGATAGCGTTATAATATGTTTTAGTTAATTGTTTTAATCAGGTTTTTAAGGTCAATTAATGTTTAATGTTTCTAATGTAACTGTTTTATTGTTGGTGCACCATTGGTCACCGTATTGTTAGCCGCCCTGAGCCTGCTTCGGCAGGGGAGGGCGGGGTACAAATAAAATTTATTATTATTATATATATTATTATTATTTAACCTAAAATAAGTTCTTGTGTAGCCAAACTTATATCATTACTAATGTTATTATAGGGTGAGCAACTTCTAGCTGCATCTTTCTGCAGTGGATGACTGTGAGAGAGTTTTTTCCTGCACTGTAGAATTTTCAGCTTTCCTAAATGTAGTTGTACCAGTGATGATCAGAAAAAGGATGATTGCTGCTTTTGGGGACACAGGCATGTGGATGTGAAGGAGCCTGCTTCCAATACTTGTATCCTCTCCAGCTGAGTTTTTGGATAAGGTTATGAAACTTTTCCATTAGTTATCTAATGCCCTCTTCCAGCTAGCTTTTTAAGACAGAACTCCTGATAAGATCAGTAATACCAAGTCATCTTATACGCCATTCAATTGTATTTTAATGTCATACTGTTTTATTGGTTTTATTGTCTAAATTATTAATTATATTATCTGTTATTTATCTGTATTATGGTTTACCATGTCCTGTTAGCCGCCCTGAGCCTGCCTAGGCGGGGAGGGCGGGGTATAAATAAAAGTTTATTATTATTATTATAATCTGCTGATTTTAATCCTGCCCCTTTTCCAAGTACATTAGGGTGTTGTATATGAGGGTTGATGGCTCTGGGTGGAGAAATACCAAGAGGGGGGGGTGGTATATCCTGGTGAGAGCAATGCCAGAGAGTCCACCATTCCAAAGCAACCATTTTCTCCAAGGGAACTGATACCTGTTGTCTGCAGGTAAACAATAGTGGGAGAGCTACAGGCCCCACCTGGATGTTGGTAACCCTGTGTAAATGATAAGCCCCTTATTCATACTCACAACAACCCCTGGCGTAGGCTAGTCTTAATGAGAGTGACTGTCCCAAGAACATCCAGAGAAGTCCAGGGTTCAATTTGGATTTGAACCCAGGTCTCTCTGGCCCTAATTTGGCACTCTGACTACTAGCTATCTATAGAGTTCACAGCCAGCTTGTCTGCATCCAGCAACTTCTGAAATGCTTCTGTTCTGGCCACGCTATAGATAGAAGTAGAAATGGACTGTCAGATTGGAGTTTTAGATTAAAAGAATTTCACATTACCACCATATGACATAGCTTTTCCTTTTAACTAAAATCTCCATTAGCCAACAAGATTTACAATCCATAGAACCTGTTAGCCCATAGGTGTGATCCTATCTCTGTAAAAACCAAATAAAAATTCTGTCAAAGTTACCTTTAATCCTGTCATGTTGCTGAATAGTGCTATTTTTAAAGTTTGCTTCTGACACAAGAAAAAGATTCTCATTCAAGAGGGGTTTTTTAATAGTAGTAAACTTGCCAAATAAAATATTTAATGGTGGTGCACTTTGTAGAAATCTAATTTCAATAACATAGCATGTAAGTATCCTTATATCAGTGGAGCATATTATTGTAATTTCTTAAGCAGAATGGTAAACTTTACATTGCACTTGCTGCTTTGTCTGGCTTTCAGTGCTCTGGACTTGTCTGATTACTAAACTGACATTATCAGTTCCCCAGTGAGGTTACTCCTTCCAAGTCTGAATTAGGAGCATAAAGAGAAAAGAAACTCCTGCATTTATAAAAACATTACAAACTGAACTATAATTAACGTGGAAGGGGAAAGAGGGAAGCAAACTAGCTTTAAGCTAGCTTTCTCTGTATGACTGAGCATAGGGTTTAGGGACAGGGCAGTGTAAATGGAGGATGGTAGTATTGTTCTGGTCATGACAAGCAATTAATTTGATCTTGCCAAAGACTGAGAGCAGATGAATGGACTACAGTCAAATGTAACTGGCAAGCTTGTAATGTCTCCATTCCACTTCCCCCACCTTCCAAAAAATAGATTGGAGGAAAAAAAGAAAGTTAAAAAAAAATCTGAGGCATAGACAATGCATAGAATTAGGGAAGCAAGTGGTGTGATGTCAAATGGGTGGTTAGAAGAAACAACTTAACCAAAAGGGGGGGGGTCGGTTTATTCCCTTCCCATACATTGCTGTACAGGCCATAATGACAAAGTGATACCCTTTTGGTGTCACAAATGACAGTAGACACCTGTATCACATGGGTGTTCATGATGGAGTGTTGCTACTACATGCAAAATGCAAGCAGTTTCTTGTGTGAAGAAAAGCACTGAAATTGTTTTACCTCCATGGTGTGAACACAATTTTGTTAGTGCTCCTTTAGACATTTATTGTCTAACATTATTTTCTTTAAATGGAATAGTTTTATCAAATCACTATGTGGCTAAGGTATGTGATATGTAATCACGCAGAAGGTCCCAGGTAAGGTCCCTGGCATCTCCAGTTGAGTAGATATGAAAAAGCTCTGCCAGAGACCTCTGCTTGCTAGGGGGACAGAGTGCATGACCAGTTCCAAGTCTAGGGTTGCCAAGTCCAGTTCAAGAAATATCTGGGGACTTTGGAAGTGGAGCTGGGAGCAAGGGTGTGACAATCATAATTGAACTCTAAAGGGAGTTCTGGCCATCACATTTAAAGGGACCTCACATCTTTTAAAATGTCTTCCTTCCCTAGGAAATAATGAAGAATAGGGGCACCTTTTGGGGGGCTCATAGAATTGGACCACCTGTTCCAATCTTTTTGAAACTTGGGGGGTATTTTGGGGAGAGGCACTGGATGCTATACTGAAAATTTAGTGCATCTACCTCAAAAAACAGCCCTCCCAGAGCCCCAGATACCCGTGGATCCATTTTCCGTTATTTCCTATGGGAATAAGTCTCCAAAGGAAATAATAACAGTTCCCAGCAGACATTTCCCTCCCCTCCCCCTGCTTTCTGATGACCCTGAAGTGGGGGGAGGGCCTCCAAACCAGGGGATCCCCTGCCCCCACCTGGGGAATGGCAACCCTATCCAAGTCCCCTTGAATGCCAGCAGTCCAGTGAAGGAAGGCCAGGCAGGAGACATTGAATACCCAATGCACTGGCTGCCTTCCTGCCATCTTGCCCCCCTAGCAGCACTTCTGAGGGAAGCAAAAGAGATAGAAGGGACACTCAAACAACAGAGGAAGTAGCTAACAGGAATAAAAAAAGTAGTAGCTGAAGAATGGGAGTTGGATTCCACTTGAGCAGGTCAAAACAACCCCCTTACTGATGCAGCTTCCAGAAGCCTGGGAGTTAATGAGCCTAGCAACAGCTTCTCCTTCCTTACCTTGTTTGTCTACACCACAGCCTCACAGAATCTAACCCCCTCAGATCTCCTGACTGGAAGCATTTCTCAGATTATCCATTTTATGAACATATGAAGCTGCCTTTTACTGAATCGGACCCTCGGTCCATCCAAGTCAGTATTGTCTACTCAGACTGGCAGCGGCTCTCCAGGGTCTCAAGCTGAGGTTTTTCACACCTATTTGCCTGGACCCTTTTTAGTTGGAGATGCTGGGGACTGAACCTGGGACCTGCTTACCAAGCAGATGCTCTAACACTGAGCCACTGTCCCTCCCCAATTTAGGTAAAAGAGCAATTGGTTTAAAAGCGAATGAGCATGAGTATCATGACCTAAGATTTTCAGGCAGCAACTGGAACAGGAGGACCCTGAACCTCACTTTTTGTTCAGAAAGGAACTGAGGCGGTGTTAGCTGCCAAATAAATAGTGGGTAAGAACTCTCCCCTTACCCCAGGACCAGATCTACATGTTTTTTGAGGGGGAGGCAAAATTAAAAAATAACACCCCCTTATGGGCCCATCCTATATTATGGGCCCATAGAATAGAATGGACCCCATACCCAATTTGGCACCCCTCCCTCCAGCAGCGCTCAGGGCAAGCGCCTCCTCTGTCCCCGTTAGATCCAGCCCCACCTTACCTCATATATTGCATTGTGACAAATTTCCATTATAAAGATAACTTTGTCATGCTGTATGATGTTGGCCTCTAAAAAGTTTCCCAGAAAACTGCTTGACTAATCAAAACAAGGCTCAGCCACTAGCAGGGGGCATAGCTCCCCCCCCCCCCGCAACTCCAGGCAAGTTTCAGTACAAAATAGAGATCCAGCTTTAAATCTCTGCCATGATGCTGGCTAAGTAATTTGGTGCTAGTGTCTGTCTTTCTGGACTATCTCACAGTCTAGTAAATAATCTAGTACAATAAGAAGATGCCAGGGGGCTAAAAAAATGCTTTCCATTTCTGAATGTAGTCACTTGCATTACTTTTCTGTGAATGCAGTGGTAGTAGCATTCCTTGTTATGCTATACTCAGCTTTTCAGAGCTAATTCTAACCCAACTAAGAATTGATCCAGGTGGGCAGCCGTGACTTGACTCCTGCTTTGTCCAACTAAGAATTGCCCTAGCTGGTACACCCAAAAGTTTCCATAAGCTTGGGAGAAAATTTAACTGAAGGCTTTACAATAACTTCACAGAGCTTGTCAGAATAAAAATGTGTGAGTTTTTGAAGTATCACAAGACTCCTGTTTATTTTTGCTGCAACAGAAAAGCCTGACTACACCTTTTACTTCCCCCCAAGGCCCAAGTATTACTAAGAATGCACCTTGAGCATTACCATACCAGTAACACAGCAGATTATGTTAATATATTATTTTATTTGGGTCGATTTTATTTGGTTGATTGGATATGTGTTCTAGCATCTCTGTCTTTCTGCTACAATCTGTCTTTCAGTCAACTGCAAAAATTAACTAAGCATTTGTTAACTGTAGAAATGCATTGACACAACATTTATCTGTCAGCAGAATCATCCAAAAAGTCCTACCTTGTAGTCTGTTTGATTACTGAAGTTAATTGCATTTCATTGTTTTGTGTAAACTGTTTCGTGGAAACCTTTTGAATCAAAAAGGCAGGGTAGAAATAAAATATTTTTTTCTTTCTGTAATGAAGTAGAAACAATTGTGTGCATTGTTTTTTCTGTATTTTTAAGTGGGGTCATGGTAGTGTTTTCCAGTCATGGGGAATTCTTCTAAAATATCTCCATATCAGCCTATCCTTAGAAATAATGGATTATTGTGCAGAAGTCTTAAGTCTGGACCAAAGATCACAAGGAACCACTGATCACATCAGGCTACATGCCAGCCTGTCATGGGAGAGTAATTTTGAAGTCAGGCAAGAGTCTAAATCAGTCTAGAATGCAGGACACAGGGTCAAATAAAAGCAGGGGTCATTTACCAGCACACTTCTAGGCAGCTCTGTGATCTTTTGAGCAAGATCCTGGAAACTTTGACCCAGGATCCTGGGTTCAAGGGCCATAGATCCTGACAATTATATATGTGATTCACTTTATTATGTGCATTTCAGTACCTTACATATTTTCTGAAGTGTTCAGTCAGTACATTTTAACTGTTGGTGTGATTCATGAACAAATTTAATTTCATTAAAATTGTAAAAAGGAGATTGGCCTTCAGATGGTTGCAGAGTACTAAAAAACAAAAATAGAGACTATCATGCTAATTCTAAACTAACTCTTAATTATACTTTTAGCATTGCTCTCTGAGAAATGGGCTCAAGGCAGCAAAAGCCATACACACGTGTACTGTTCTCCTTCCTGGGCTCTTAGAGCTGGCTTGAGATGGTTTGTTTTTGGAAACTTTAACGTTTATGCCAAGGGTCACTTCTCAGGGACAGGGGTAGCTTCATAGCTGCTATGACAGTTGTCTCAGGTTATCTGGGTCCCAACGCACTCTTTGATCTGGTACATCAGGTTTCTGTGTTCACTCTGTCATGAAGTAACAATTGCTTGGTGATACCAGAAAGTGGAACTGAAAGAGAATTGTGTGACCCATGACCAGGGTTTCATGAATGAAAACTTGCCTATAAGAGGCTAACTCATAAAGTCGAATCCCACCACGAGTAGCTGTTTCAGTAAGAATTCTTAAACTAATCACGTCTTAATGTGGGGTAGGATAATCTGAGAAGAGGAGTTTTGACTCCTGAAGGCTTATAAACTGGAAATCTGGTTGATCTTTAAGGTGCTATTGGTCTTGGATCATGAGCTCCATAGACAGCCACTATTTGTACAATGCACTCTCTCTTGTATACTTCGCTAATTGTCCCCTTCAACTTAATAGAAATGAGCATCATTATTGTGGAGCTAGACTTTTCACACAAATACTGCTAGGTGGATGACAAAACCTGGAATGTAAATTAGTGCCTGCACTGAAGGTGCAGCCAAAAGCATTGTTGACACTGGTAGAACTCCAAGAGGAACAGAGTTAAGCTTCTCGTCTTAATTACCATCAAGAAAGATGCACCCCACCCCCATTCCCTTCAGCTCACAGCAAAGCGTTATGTTAGAACAGCCAAATTTGAATTCCTGCTCTGCCATGGAAGCTTGCTAGGTGATGCTGGGCCTATCACAGTCTCTCTACCTGACATACCTTACAGGAGGGATGTTATGAGAATAAAGTGGAAGAGGAAAGAATAATGAGTTAAGCCACTAGGGTCCACATCAGGGAGAAAAGTGGGGTATAAATAAAAATAAGCATATGTGTAGGTTAGCTAGGTCTGTGGAATGTGAGTGGATTTTGTGTAGCATTCAAGAGTAGGGTTGCCAAGTCCAATTTAAGAAATATCTGGGGACTTTGGGGGTGGAGCCAGGAGACATTAGGGGTGGAGCCAAGATCAAGGCTGTGACAAGCATCATTGAACTCCAAAGGGAGTTCTGGCCATCACATTGAAAGGGCCATCACCTTTTCAATGGCTTCCTTCCATAGGAAATAATGAAGGATAGGGGCACCTTCTTTTGGGGCTCATGGAATTGGACCCCCTGGTCCAATCTTTTTGAAACTTGGGAGGTATTTTGGGAGAGACACTAGCTGTTATACTGAAAATTTGGTGCCTCTACCCCAAAAAACAGCAATCCAGAGCCCCAGATACCTGCGGATCAATTCTCCATGATTTTCTATGGGAATAAATCTCCATAGGGAATAACAGAGTTCCCAGCAGACATTTCCCTCCCCTCCCCCCGCTTTCTGATGACCCTGAAGCGGGGGGAGGGCCTCCAAACTGGGGGATCCCTTGCCCCCCACCTGAGGATTGGCAACCCTATTCAAGAGCCCCCTCTGAAAAGACTGGCTGCAACCATCAGCTGTATAGCACTGTAGGGGGAGAGAGAGAGAGAGAGACCCACCTTTCAGAAGGGATTGTTGCCTTTGCAATGGTAACTTTGTAGTCAAATTTGGCCAGAAGTGGTGAAGCAGATGGTGTCTTACCATTTTCCTGAGGACACAGGAGAAGGAAGCAGAACCGAGCAGGGCTCACACATGATAAAAAGGCAGCATTTAAATTTAATTTTATAATGTATTCATTCTAAGCTACTTTATTACTGGCAACTGAAATGTTAAATTAGAAAAGACTCAGCACTGTGACTCCAAAAAGTTGTCTACCCAGATACAATGTCTCTTTTTAATTTTAAAAAACACCCCTTTTTCCTCATAGAGGACCAGCTCCCTCTTTGTGTGCTGATAGTTTTATTCAGGGCTTTTCTTTATAGCTGGAATTCCTTTGCATATTATGCCACAACCCCCTGATGTAGCCAGTCCTCCTGGAGCTTACAGTAGGCCCTGTACTAAGAGCCTTGTAAGCTCTTGGAGGATTGGCTACATCAGGGGTGTGTTGCCTAATATGCAAAAGAGTTCCTGCTACAAAAAAAGCCCTGGTTTTATTTATTTAATTTATTTGTATTTAACTTTTAGAATGCTTTTTAACCTGCAAGACACCCAATACAGCCTATAACAAAATGAAACTGGCACATAATGCCCCCCCCCCCAGCATAATTCCATTGGTGAGATTTAGTGAAATGTTGAAGATCCAATTTGTTCCATGCAGAGGTCATATTCAGTGCAAGCAGAATCATTTTTTCCCCTGTATATGAAAGGGTTCCTCTGTGAATATGTACAGTTTGGTGCATTTTATATCTGCTACATTAAAACTGTGCTAAGCTGGGACAATTAACAGCATAGGCCAATTGCACCGCTAAAGTACTGCTTTCATCTCAGTTATTTTTAAAGGTGCACCACTGCCAACAATATCAGTCTTCTGGTTAACATTTTGGTCCTAATTATGGCTAACGCTGTAACACTTTTTAAAAAGTGACTGAGACTGAGTCAGGGAGAAAAGAAAACATTTTTTAAAATATTTCAGTTAGAAAAATATATTCAAGCATTGATGGTTACCAGCTGCTGCAAGATCTCACTGAATTTTTTTTTTGCCTTTTTTGTTTTTAGCATGTTAAATTGTGGAACATACTTTGTGTGTGTATCTGAGTTGTTTGCCTGCTAGATTGCTCATGCATACACAAGTTTACTAATCCTGAAGAAATAGTGGTTTACGCACATTCTGAGGCCAGCAGGAATTTTGACCACTGTCTGTATTTGTTTGTTTTCTGTGCTGTGTTTAGAACAATGATCAGCAGAACACAGTTGCAGATCTTCCAGTACTGATCTCTCAGTGATTACAAAAGGGTTTCACTATGCCCAACATTCTCTGACATTTGAGCAAATTGTTCTTCTACATCGTGTTCCCAGTTCCTTGTGAGTAGAATGCCACAGAGCCATGCCCCCCCCCCAAAAAAAGAAACAAAAAACTGTAATGTTTCTGAAGGCAGTCTATATATTTTCTCTTTTTTTAAGCAGACTTTTCTACAGTCCTTAAAAACTTTGAGAAACTATAACAGGTGAAATGTCTCTGCATGTCCAAATACTGTGTCAATGTAAAACAATGTAAAACTTATTAAGAAGCTTATGAGAACAGGCGTTGAAGCAGTATGAGAGAGAGAGATAACATATTCATGTGTTTTAATCTTATTCCTTGACCCTTCCAGCAGTCAAGATTCTTGGATATGTATTTTTAAGGCTATTTAATGAAAACTGCCTTTCCAGAGAAGTGACCAAAACTTGTTTATTGCCATAGAAGGAAAGGGGAAATTGCCTGTTTTTGTTTACGTCAATGTTTTGAGGGGAAAGCCACACTACAGTGAAAGGCTTCCTTTAGAAGTTCAATTACTCTTCAATTTCTTTCATCTTTTAAAATGAAGAACTTATGGCATTTAAAGGTCAGGGATCTACTAGTTTAGCTGTGAAGAATATTGTGTTATAAAACTGAGTTAAAGGGCCTTGGGTCTTACATAGAAATTTTACAGTAAAGCTGATAGCTCATAAGATATTTCTCAGTATTTTAGAATCTTTTTTTAAGAAGTCAGAGGTGAACATTAGAAGAACAGTGAGTCACACAAATGTTGATCAAATGTATAGTTAATATTACTTTGTGTTGTGTAGAGGAAGGAATAGTGACACAAATTTTCTGCTAATGTTAGTGTTCTGGTTGGTAAATTCAGTTTCTCTTTCTCATGCAGGTTTTGAAGAAACCTGCAAAATGTATTTCTAAAAACTTTGTCAAGCATTTCCTCTTAGCCCAGGGAACCTAATGTACAGAATTATAATTAAAGAAGAAAGGAAAACAAAATGTTGACAGTTATTTTCTTCTTCATTTTCAGCGGAACCCCTGCCTTTAATGGACCTGTGCCGAAGATCAATCCGCTTTGCTCTGGGCAGAGAACGCCTGCATGATATAGAAATTCTACCTTTGCCTCAGTCTCTGAAAAATTATTTACAATATCAGTAAGATAAATTCTAGACCTCTAAATGGTAGAAATTGTTTACATCAGAATATAAATCTTTGTGATGGATTTTTTGAGTGTTATTTAATTTTTTACCTTTTTTTTTTAATCATCCATGGCAGAACATTGTGGAGACTACTAAGGAATGTAAACTCTTTGAATTGGTCTAGTTCTTTCAGTGAAGTAATTGAAACACAGAATCCCAAGCATGTCTTCACTAGTCAATTCCAAAATTGTGGGGTATATGTGGTCTGACATCAAGTATGCACCAGATGAAGATCTAAGCCTAGGTGTAGTCTGTACACAAAAGAAACAGGTTACCAACTGCACAGCTAGTAAAATCAATACCACTGTTTCTCAAAAGTCAGAATCCTGAATGCTCCTGAGGACAGATTAAGCTAACTGCAATTATGTACACATCAGCTGTGAACCAAACCTCCTTTGCACATAGGCGCTTTTTTGTTCTTCCTTGTGAAGAAAAATGGTCCAGTACAAACCAGATTCTCATGTGCACTGTACAAGGGAACCCTTGTACATGTGAAGCATTGAAGCTGCATTGGAAGTGCTATAATTGTGGCCTTTATTTTTTTTTTAGTTGCCCTGCCTTTCAGAAAACCATGCTGTTGGTGTAGTATACCACCTGCCATATTTTAAATTATTTTATGCAGCACTGTGTCATAAGCTTCCTCTTTTCAGAAGCAACTCAATCCAATCTATAAACTAGCTGAGCTGGCATACTTAAATTTTAGCTCAATTCTGTCCTATTCCTTCAATGGGATTGGGTTTGCTCAAATCACTGATTTATAGTTAGCTTATTATTTATGAGGGTATTATCAAATACTCCCTCCCAAGACCAAACATCATGTCAGTGTTTTCACTTTGAACAAATATTATCTTTACTCCATGAATTCCAAATACTGGTTTTTCTTTTTTAACATGTATGTGACAACAGCATTTACTTTCCCCCCAAGAGTCTCCCTTTTATCTGTTTTATCTCATCAGAGAAGGGTGGCCTTCTGTTGTTCTCTTTCACTGCTTAAGATGTATTCATTCTTCAGGATGAATTTATTTTTTAAAAGCACTGCTTTTTTTTAAGTTTCTTACCATGTTCAAAGATATCTGCCTGATCAGTTGTCTAGTTTTTAACTGGAAGTTGTTGTAATGGCAGGATGTCAAATGTTTAGACTGAGCTGCCTTTGGCATATTTTAATGTGAATTTATCAAAGAATGAAGAAAATGTTTCTAATAAAGTCTACTGTCCAACTTGCTGCTGGTGTCTGCTTTCTGAATTATTTTCACAAAACTATAGTAATCAGGGGTATGCAAAAAAAAACCCTAGTTTTTTTTTTAAATTTCAGGTATATTGAACTCCGAAAAATCAATATTTCCTGTTACTCCTGAATCCCAATATCAGTATGGTATAGGATTTAGGAAATATTCAGGAAATCTGATTTTTTTTACTCCATTATGGCCTATGGGGGCATTATAGGCAGTGGTCCCCATAAGGTGTAATGGAGAATTTCTTTGGGGGTATATGGGTCCATGAGGGGGGCTGTTTTTTGAGGTAGAGGCATCAAATTTGCAGCATAGTTGCTGGTGCCTCTACTAACCCACCCCCCAGCAAGTCTCAAAAATATTGGACTTGAGCCCCCAAAGAAGAACAGTAAGAGTTGTTTAACATTGGAATCCTAGGGTGGTGAGCTCCCCCTCACTGGCAGTCTTTAAGCAGTGGCTGGACAAACACTTGTCAAGGATGCTCTAGGTTGATCCTGCATTGAGCAAGGTGTTGGACTAGATGGCCTACATGGCCCCTTCCAAGTCTGTGATTCTATGTCCCATCCTTCAATGCATTCAGTGGTAGGAAAAAAAGACATTTAGAGGAATCGCGGTTCCTTTTAATGCCTTCTTCAAGCCATGCAATTCTCTGATGAGTGAACTCCAAAGGCGTTCAAAAGGCTTGCAAGCCCTTTAAATGCCTTTGGAGTTCACTCACCATAGAGTTGTGCGGCTTGGAGAAAGCCTTTAAAGGGTCTACATTCCCTTTAAATGCCTTTTAAGTGTGACTATGCAAACAATGGAATCTGTATTTGGGTGAAACAATATCCAGAAAATATCAATAAGGTATTTTCCAGATTTTTTTGGACTCAGATTTAGCCGAACACACACCCCTAGTAGCAACAGAACCGATTTCATTTTTAAATCAACTAATACATTACCTTACCTTCTATTTTATTGCTCATTTCTATTCCAGTGTTTTTGATGAAGATGCCATGGAAGAAACATGCAGAATTTATCTGCGTTAAACAATGCCTTGTCTTAATGACTGTGAGTTAATATTAGATTTTTCAGTAGTTTCCCATTATAACTGTAGTTTAGCTTCTGGGTCAGGTCTGTCTAATCTTCTCACTTTTTCTACCTCTACATTTGGTTTCTCTTTTTACCTTTGTCAGAAACTTAGCTGTGTGTTAAAGTCACCAACCACCCTTGGGATTGTGTGACAAGCCTGTTTTTACCATTGTGACACATGCAATTTCTGGGTAGGAAGGTGAGGCAGCTGATGAGAGTAGACATGGCTGCCCTGGGGGGGCGGGAATGGTAAAAGGGGCTCAGATATCACTGTAAATCTGAAGACCACAAATCCACTCATGTCTGATTCTTATCTCAAGGACTTAACAACTGTCCCATTGAGTGTCTGGTGGTTCATGTACTTTAAGCCCTTGAATTGTGCATAGGAAACAGCGTTCACAGTCACATCAAAGCCTATAGACTTCTGATGAGAGGATGTTCCACTTGCTAATAAGTCTTCACAGAATTCCACTACTGGAGCTTTTTGAGGGAAAAGATGGAAACCTGTTAAGGCATGATGTTTGTTCCAAAAGAGCTTTTCCCCAAATCTTTAATCAATACCTTTGTACTTAATACATAGAGGAGCATCAATGCTCATAATGACATGGTTTAAAATTAAAATTTGCCTAACAGTGCTCAAGCTATGAGACAAATATTTCTTGAAGGAGGCTCAAACATTTCTTGGAAGGACCACCCCCCACCACACACCAATAAGCAGGTCACAGGCAAAAAACTACTTAAGAAGTTCTTGATCTATTCAACTTTTCCTACTTCCTGGATTTTAACATCCTCTCCTAACAGTAGTTAGCTGTCCCACTTGATTCAGGGTACACATTCTTGGATAACTCATTAGCTTGTCATTTCAAACATCACATAAGGTTATTTATACTTTAAATGCTTTCTGAAAAAATATAAAAAACTTAGTTCACTCTTGCTACTTTTTATCTTGAAACTCTATGCAAAAAGCAGCGATCACAAGTTTTTCATACATATGACTCAACCAACATGCCCATCTTTGAATGATCACTTCTGTTAAGTTGGACATTTCTGTCATTCTTAGACATTCTCTGCACCTGGGCCTCAACAAACAATATCTAACATACACAGAGCTATATAATCATATGACTACTTTGTTTCTTGTCCCTCTCCAAGACTATTCGATTCTGGGTCTCTAAACTTCCCTTCTGGCATTATCAGGGGTGGGGTGGGGGGGTTGTTTTGTTTTTGTTTGTTTTATTTTGGGTCAAACCTAGCAATTATATTTCTTGCTATATCCATGATAACTAAAAACACTAGATGCCAGATTTTAACAACATTGGCAAAATTGCAATACAGGGTTGATGTTATAGCAATGTCAGCAGCAATGGATTGCCTAGTTAACTATCCAGGCTGCAGTACACTAGGTAAAGCTGTAAATATGCAAATTAAAAAATACAACAATTATATGAATCAAAACCCTCAGAAGGGTCACAATTCTGAAAACTGGAAAATATTCTCACCCCTTGAATCTTAGTATTCATGTTCTGATGTAATAAATACATTCAAAACCCTTCCAAATAGTAGCACTTACCCTCAGAGATCAACAGTCTTCCATTAAGGATTACCCTTTGTCAGATTCAAAATGTCTCTGTGCTAAACTCTGAGTGGCATGTTCCTTGTGTGCTAAACTCTGAGTGGCATGTTCCTTGTGTGCTACTGAAATAGCCCTCCAGACTTCCAAATTACTTACAGGTGACCCTTGCTTAAAGGAACATACCATGTATTACACCAAATAATGCAAAAATATATTAAGAACAATATATGTTCCAAATTTGCCCTCCAGTTTTCACAATAGTTTACAACAGACACTTACACATTAAATTAATAACAATGGCAAATAGTCCAAAGACATATTGAAACCATTTAGATGTGAAATCCTGAATATGAAAATTATTTCTTAAAGAAGCTTACTATCCATTATAAAAATACTGAAAAGTCCAAAGACATATTAAGACCTCTTGGATGCAAAGTCTTAAATTAAAAAAAAAAAATTGAAGCAATAACTTATGAACATCCACTCTGTTCATGAGGTCAGCCTGAAGCTTATTCAGAATAGTAAAACATAATTAATCTGCTTAGTAGCCTTTTTCAACAAAGTGAGAAACCATTGGGACTTCAAGAATTTGATTTTAATGCTGTTTTTGTGTTCCAGTATTCTAGCTTTAATGGGTCTAATCATGGAACCAATGTAGGGTTTGAAGCAGGAACAATAAGCCAAGTAACTAGTGTGAGTGGAGTTGCAATTATTAAACATTGTAGATGTCCATTTAATATTGAGCTCCCTACACTCAAAGGTGGCACCTTCCACCAACAGCTCACAAGCTTGGCACCTGCCACATCTGTAGACTCCAGCTGGAAGGGAACTGATTCTGCAAATCTTGTTCTTGATATCAGATCTAATGATAGACTCTCCAGTGATATTAGACCTCTTCCAGCCTATTATTGGGAGTTCCTTACAACCTGGAACTTCTCTAAGCAAATGCCAATGTCTGTGTATACTCTTCTTGATGCTATTAGACATCGGTGAGAAACCAAAAGAACAAGTTAATCTATCCCCGGAACGTTTGGGTTGATCCTTCAGAAGCATGGATCTTTCAATATTATTTACTTCTGTAAATGTATGATACACATGTTCCATGGCATACTGTCTTAGTTTTAATTCACACTTTCTTATGGCATCCTTCCTGTAATCTTGCTCTCTTGTGTTGTTTCTTTTTAATCTGATAAACTGACTCTTAGGTAGGTTGAGTTTCAAATGCTTAGGGTGACATGATTGGAACTGAAGAAGTGAATTGCAGTTGGTAGGCTTCTTATAGTCTCTTACTGCTAACTTATTATTGTGTCTATAGTCAGTAACATCCAGAAAATTCACATACTCAGAATTCCCATTGATGGTAAATTTGATAGTAGGATGCAGGAGATTAAGCCATTGTTTGAAACCATCTCATTTATTAGGATTTTTTTATTACCAGAAAACAATTATCTATGTAACAATAATAATGAATTATAACCTGAAAAAAGGGGTTGACCTCCTGATTGAAAATATAAACACGTTCAAAACTGTCCATGAATAAAATTGCTATATCAGGCGCACAGGGATCCCCTCCTGATGGCCACTCCTCTGATCTGATAATAAAAATTATTGTCATATCTGAAGTGGTTATGCTCTGGAACAATGTCAAGGAAATCTAATAAGAAGTGTGTTGGGGAATGATTACTATTTGTCCTATGATCCAAAACGTCATTTATCACTAGGCATGCCTCATCCATGGGGATGTTTGTATATAAGGCATTGATGTCCATGGTGACTAAGATTGCCTGATCTGTAATCTCATCTGCAATAACATTGATAAAATGTTTAGTGTCCCTGATGAAGGACTGGACCTTCATAGCCTCCAGTTTCAGAAAAAATTCTAAATATTGGGACAAAGGTTCCAAAATGGAGGAACTGCCAGATAAAATAGGTCTGCCTGGAGGTGGCATCCCACCCTTATGTATCTTACGAAGGGCATGCATAACCAGAACCCTGGGAAATTTATTAATAAGGAAATTCTTGATATTATCATCAATGTATCCCAGGATATGAGCCTCTTCCACTGCTACCTTAATAATATTCATAATACGTGAAGTAGGATCGTAGGGTATAGGTTTATAATACTCTCCAGTAATTGATGCATCATCTTTTCATAATCTGCTCTATTCATGATTACTAGGGCACCCCCCCTTTGATATCCAGCAAGACGCCCCAGACTGACACCCAAGTAATGCACCCCTGGAATGTGATATTGCAATGTGCACAGAAGAGAGGCAAACTCAGTCCAATCTCTAGGCCCCTATGCAGGCTGACATGGCACTGAGTCTGGTTCACAGGCTTGGCAAACGTTTGGCTGTGCTGAAAGGCTAGAGGCATCCATTTTCTGATCCTGGAGATGGAGAAATTTAAGCCCAGATAAGAAGATATAGTGGGCAAAACTGTAAAAATTCCTTCATACTTGTGGCAACTTCTTTCAAGTGCTGTTTTCAAAACGAAGAAACAACATGAGGGACATAAACACCCTCTTGCAACTTCTAAGCAAATGGTCTATATGTATGGTCTGCTATCCTTCAGGAAAGAGAGCAGAAACACAAAGGTTAAAAGCTAAATGCCATCTTGTGTGAATGTGTGGCATATCTCTAATCTGGTCTCACATTTCTACCAGGGAATCTAGGTTCTATAGAATCTCTATTTTTCCTTAATCACTGCTAAAGGCTATCAAAGTTAAGCCATCTCCTGAACACGTGATTAATGGACATCCATCCTGACATATAGAGAGAGATCTATCACCTCTCAGTGAGCTTCAAGGGAACCAGCCTCAGTAATAAAAGAGTCATAAAGCCATTTGCCCAACGTAATTAAAATTCCTCTTTGGGGGTTTGCATGTATGACACACTGCTTTCTCATTGGACATTTGGAATCTCTTGATGTGATGTAACTTACCCTAGGTAACAGGCCACCCTACCTGTCAAGAGTGTGTATCCTCCCATCCATCCCTCCATCCTTGCATCCTTCCCTCTAACCATCCCTTCCTGCCTTCATTCCCACCCACCCCTTCTCAGGAGAAATCTCTCTCCAGAGGTCTCTTGCCTTCTCTGACTGAGCCTACTCTGCAAGAACTAGGTATTGTATCAAACCCCACCACCACCTTTCCTACCTATCAGCTAACCTCTGTAATTCCTCTTGTATGCTTGAAAATTCATTTATTGGGATGCAACTATTTGAAATTTCCTATAATAAAATCCCTTAATTTAACCAAAGGATTTCAGTGGTCTATCTCCATAAACACTGACAGAGATCCTGTGTCACCTCACTTCTTGCAGCCTACCATTTTGAGGTAAGAAAAAGTAATATTCCCCAATAAAAAGCTGGTTGCGGTAACACCTTATCTGCTGAGTTAATAACTATTTCCTTATCTCCAGCCAGACCATTGATAACATCAGTCTCTTCTCTAGATAAGTTCCTTTTCCAAATTTTGGCCTTGGACTCTGCTGTCTTAATGTCCCTAATGACAAGTTTTTCAAAGGCTGTAATCATGGGCTCATTTACAGAAGGATTAAACACAGATTTGAATTTAAAGGAGGCCCACACAAGCTTTTCTTTGTCAACAAATATAGTTGTTAATTTCTGTTGTCTTATCAGGAAACATAAATCAACCCTAGTTCTCAATGCACTGTATTTAGGAGTTGGGACAAAACTCAAATCCCTATTGAGAACCATTTCCTCCATAGACGTCAATTGCCTATTTGAAAGATTAATGTTTAAATCTTGTGCCAAGCTCTGCTTGTCACTTGGGGACTTGTGTCCTCTAAATTGCACTTTTTGCCCTTGCATTAAAAAAAAAAAAATCTCCCCCCCCCTAAAAAAAATAAGTTTTGTCTGTGGCATGAACTTCAGCCTTGAAACTTACATGATTAATTTGTAGTTGGTCAAAATCTCTTGGTGGAGTAGCTAAGCTCACCATTCTCATGACCATCAAGAAAGAATTCCTGAAGTTATATCAGTATTTTATACTAAAATGAATAGTATGTTTTGGGGAAAATGGAAATACAAGGTTACTTAAATGTCAGAGTGTGTGACAGTAATCATTAATTTGCCTGTCACAAGACATGACAATGAAACTTTGTGATTTGAGAAAAATAGAACCAGTGACACTTAGGAAAATTCTTTATGTTCACTTTTCCTTTGATTTATTAATATACATTGTAAGACAAAGTGCCATCTTGCCTTCCCTCAGGGGTTAATGTGTTGAATAACACACTTGGTCTTCCTTGCATGTGTTACTGATTAGTTTCTCCACCTGTCTGGTACATTATTATCTTCAAGATCAGAGTGGAAGTGCACATTTACTTCCTATTAGAGCAGATCTTCAGTGATGGGAGGAGAAAGACCAGGAGCAATGATGTGTTTTCCAGAACTTTCTCCTAAAGATGCATCGTGACCGGATGTCATCTGCACCTGACTTGGAGTGCCAAAAACTATAATTGCTATATGACTCCAGAGGTTAGCTAGCTGTTCATGGACTACAGGCCTATTGCTATGCTTCTCAATTGTTGAGATTGCAGACCACACTTATTAGATACCTTTATCTGGATGTAAGTTTGTGCCACCTAACATAGCTCCTGAAAAGTGTTAGATAAAGCTAGCTTTTGCTTTGCTTGTTGTTCAATCTATGGTAATCTGCTGGCTATATTTTCATTAAATTGTCTGTCTTCATAATAAAGTATATACACACACACATATATATATTTAAGAATAACATTAGGCTGGTTATTTGAGTGCAACTGCCCTGGGAACCCATGGGGTCAGTCCATTGACTCCTTGGCATGAATTCATTCTGTTTGACAAATTTTGTTTATACTTTTCTCTCAGTCATATAAACCCACACTCAAATCTTCTTTAGCTTTAATGCAAAAGATAATGGCTTTTTGCGGTGTAAACCAGTGTCCATTATTAGTAGCAGCAATGATTCAGATCAATAATACTCTCTTTTAGTGCTACCCATTAACCGAATAACTAGGGGGTTGGCATTTTTCAGGTACCATTCTGACAATATTGTAATCAGATGCTCTGCTGTTACAGATGGCAAATGGAAGGAAATGTCCAAGGGAATGAAGAGGCTATAGGGATGCTTGTGAGCATATCTGAAGCTGCCTTATACTGAATCAGAACACTGGTCTATCAGAGTCAGTACTATTTATTCTGATTGGCAGTGGTTTCTCAAGTTCAGGTTTTTCATGTCACCTACTTGATCCTTTTAACTGGAGATGCTGGGAGTTGAACCCCAGACCTGCATGACCTTGCCATCCTTCAGGATGTGCTTAGTAGGAATGAAATGATTTGCATGTATGTTTTTAAACACATATGCGTGAGATGAATATCCATATTCCTCACCATTAATTGAATCTTCTGTTTCTCTTTCCCCAAGATTTCAAAAGGGCCTTGTTGTCTGGTTGCAAAATGACCCATTTAACCTTCTGTCTACTAGTTCTTTCCAAACCAATAGGTTTGTGTATAGCAATCTAAAGCAACAGAAGTTAATATTCACTTGGGTGTATAAATAAAGCTTAAAGGTCTTTAGCTAGGAAAAATATAATGCCTCTGTTTTGTTTCAGTGTTGTTCATAGTCATCTGCAAAAATGGCAGTTTTATTTGGAACCCAAATCACTGTAATGTTGGTAATTTAATTAATGTTAGAGAAAAGTGTAATGACCATTTAAAGTTTGAAATTGCTTCACATGAAACCTGAAGTTCTGCCCATATTCAGTCCATAACATGATCAAGTTGAAACATTTTCTAGAATATACATTTTTTAAAATCAGTACTGAGATTTGCTGGTTATGAGCAAAAAGGTAAAATGTATTTTTTTCAGGCTTCATACAAATAACTTGCATTATGCAGTGTTTCTTGTCAACCAGTTACGACCAAGGTCCTTATTTCAACATGGTGTCAAAATTGAGCGCTTTTACCTTCATGTCCTGTTTTTCTTAGTTAAATGTAGTTGCCCCACAAAACAATTTTTTTTTGTTTGTTGGTTGGTTTTACTGTTACCATTACAGCCCAAAGCTAATAATACAACTTCATTTTGTTGTTGTCTAATCTTTATCTGGGAGGAGACATTAAGTGTAACAGTAATTTTAGCAAACAAAAATAATCTTGCCCGAATAATGACTGTGCACATGTACTGCCCTGAATAATTTGCCTACTCTTATCAGAATATTTTTTCTGCCCTTGGCATTTGATAAATATTCTAAGCAGCTCTAAGATTATAATGATTTCTCAAGCAAGGCTTCTCCCCCCACTTTATTTACTAGGTGTTTCTATATACAGTTCTCAAGAGGCAGGCCAGGAACAACATCTTCACTATAGTATCTATGAGGTGTTCTGGTGATCTGGGATTTTTTTCTAGGACACTGCTTTTCAAGAGGCATTCATATTAACTGTATGTGGTCACACAACTGAAGGGCATTAAAACTTTCTTCTTAGATCAGATCAAGAATTCTTCCAACAACCGCCAGTTCAAAAGCAGAAAATGAAAATGGAGGTGTGTCCGTCTTTGTCCCCAGCATCTCATAATCTCGTATGTCCCTGAACTTCATATACTTTTGTATGACAGGGTACAAATGGGAATAAGAACCAAGTGTTAACTGAAGGTATTCTCAGAAGAGTGTTCATTGAAGTAGCTGCTTTCAACACTTATAATAATATTTTGCGTGTACTCCTTAAAGAAAAAAAACTTTAAAAATAGAAAATGATGATGAGTTATAAAAGACCACTTATCCAAGAGAGAAGCAGAACCCATCTTTCTACTCCTGTGTGATTCCTGATTAGATCGATCTGTTATTAACTTAATCTCCTCTAGGTATTTAAATTTCTGAGGACAGCTGCTTTGAGTGTCAGCAATTCTGTGAAAAAGAAGCATTAATAAAGAAACTAAGCCATCAATTAAATAAAATAGGGCCATAAAACATTGTTGAGCTGTATCATGATCATAATACACCATAATCATACTATATAATATCTTCTAAAGGGGTAGGATGCAGCAATTTATATATGTTGAACCTGAGATATCAACTCTTTTCTTTCATTTCAGTTTTCTAGTTAAGAAAGCCAGATACCAGTTCTAGTTGAGATATCTAGCATTTCAACTCTTGTTTTAATAAAGACTGCAATTTATTTTATCTCTCCTTTGGATTTCAAACCTGATTGTGTATGTTTCATCATCAGAAACTTAAATATTCGTTAGACATGAATTGGGCATGATTTGCTCCTTTGGAGAAGCTATTGGTCATGAACATTTTTGCAAAGGCTCTAAATGTATTCAGCATTTTTGTACCCACAACTGAATAAGTCTTCCAGTTAGATTTATATTGTTTCCACAATAAATGGGAGTATGGAATCTGACTTAAACACTCTTCCCAAACAATGAGAAGGTTCTCTCTTCCATTTCTGTATTCTCATTGGACTTGCACTTTATATTGATCTTACAAAAGACAATGCCAAGAGAGCATCAGATTAAAAAAAATATTTCCCAAAATGGAAATGGATGCCAGTGTGTGCTGCTGAAGATGCAAACTACTGGAACATATATAACACATATTTCAGAATTGACCTCTGGCAAGAAATCAGTGGGGCAAATTCTATAAAATACACACTTCTGCTTCTCTTCTGAGGCACTTGTTCCAAGTCGTATTCTGGGGAGTGAGACAATTACTAAAAAATGCACTTCATTGAACAGCTGTGTTGACTGTAAAAGGCATAGTATTGGTTTGAAAAAGTAAAAATAACTCCTGACACAAGTAAATGGAAGCAGGACATGCTTAAATTAGAATACATGAAAAAATAATGTGCTGCAGACATGGGGCCTCAAGACATTTATTTATTTATTTATTTTTGGAGTTTAAACTTTTTATTAATTAATAACAAAAATACAATCCAACAAACATCAACTATAATACTAACAACCATAGAATCTACCTTACAAGCCATCCTGTATTGAAAATCCCTCTGTGCATGAGAGATGTATAGAACAGCGGGGTTGGGCATGCAAGCATAGCAACATAGTGTTTGTGCCCAGTGATGTCTGGTAGCATCCATTCTTGAATTGTTCAATATTTAATAGTTTTATGTAGTGCTATGTTCTACAACCACATAAACTTATATTGCAACATATGGCTGTCGTACTGTAGGGTTAACTATGGTATCCAACATGTCTTCAAACATCATCCTCCCATTTCTCTTTTGTGACCATTTAAATTTAAAGTATGTTTGTCCCGATCAATGAATTAGCATATAAGTAAATCTGTAGTCCACCTTCAGTTGGAAAGACTTAAGCAGCTTAGTCCCAGGAGGGGTTTTTTTGTAGAAAAAGCCCAGGAGGAATAATATTGCATATTAGGCCACACACCCCTTCTGCCACCATTGTTTCACACAGGGCTTTTTTTGTAGAAAAGGCCTGGCAGGAAATCATTTGCATATTAGGTCACACCCCCTGACGCCAAGCCAGCTGGAACTGCGTTCCTGCTCAAAAAAAGCCCTGGTCCCAGGCACCGAGTGGCTGACTTGTTAAACTGTATTCCCAGTGGAGCAAGAGATGCTGATCACCTTTTTAAAAATTATTATTATGTAAGGGGGATGATTAAAGTGCTGCTTCATGCAAAAAGGAGCTTAGAAGATATAGTGAAGGTTATGCTGGAAAAACTAGCACACATACAATTAATTTTATCTGAGCATGACCTTGGCATTGGATCACACATATAAATTGTTATATTGATTTACTCTTGATGCATGCTGGCAGTGTTTACTGAAGTAAATTTTACAGCAATACATCCAGCTTCCACCTATTTAGGTTTTCATACGTAAGCTAAAAATGATCAGTGGTATTGTTGAGACTTTCTATGTGCGTTTTAACAGACTTCAAAGGTGCCTTACATTTACAAGATCAAGCTGTTCCAAGTGGAAAATGTTCTGTAGACAAAAGAAGTGTCAGTCTATTGTGCTAGGATATCTACACTGCTAAGAAGAAAAGAGTGATCTAATACGTGCGAAGTTTTTTTTATTATTATTAATGTACAATGAATTCCACTGTCTGTTTCAAATAGTTGTTGTGAACCTTTGTCATCGAAGCCTATGCTTGGGTTAACATCTGTTCAATGATCTGTCTGGATCAAACAGTTTTTCATCAAAGGGCAAGGATGAGAAGGGAAATGGTGATGTATTAGATAGAAAAATGGTTCCAATGTCAGGTTTCACATGAAAATTCAGATGCTTCCAGTGAATGAAATCTGTTGCATGACTCTGTCATTCACACACCTGCAAGAAATGAATGCATGTATTAACGTCAGGGAGCTTTCATCTTCAAGATTCAGACAGGCAAATGAAAACCTTATTGAGATAAATTATGGATTTCATTAAAAGCACAGAGCCTGGATTTTATTATAACTTGCTTGGATGTATTTCAAGAGATTTTTTTGTTTAAATTGCAGCCCGAAAGGGGGGTATTCTATTATTTATCAATTAACAAATATTTATGTACTATTACTCTGCATACAAGAATTAGGTTCAGAATTCAGAAATTTAGGAATTTCATCTGTAAGTTTCTAGATCAAATGATGCATAGCACCTACATTCACCTGTTTGTTGAGAAGTGATGTCAAATGTTACCTGCATGTCCCAACCTTTTGGAACCTGTGGGTACCTTTTAAGGTAGGGCCAACTGCAAAACATCTATGGGACCCAATTGTAAAATATTTCAAAATTTCAAGCCAATTAACCTCCCATGATGGAGACGATTCTTTCAGAATGGATACTCCAGGCAAACACAACAGTGCCCCTTGCTGTTCTGCAGCATTTCCTGCACCATTAAGATGAAAGATAACCAGGATTTGCTCTTTTCATTGAGAAAGAAGGCCATTGATGCCAGGAAATGCACTGCTGGGCACTCTGGTGCCCATGAGGACCACTTTACGGATTATTGCATTATGCAAACCATAATTCTACTTTTGGATTCAAATTTGAATCAGATTTGTGCACAAGTTGTACTATTCTTTAAACCAAAAAAGACCATTCAGTATTCTAGAATACATAATAGTGATATAAATGAACCCATATTTTGTTTGATTGGTATGTAGGCCGTTAAGTATGAGCTCTGTCTTTGAACAATCGAGGAAAGGATCACCCCCACACCAGAATTCAAAAGTGGTTTATAATGTTTTGGTACATGCACATTCTTGCAATGCTGCTTTGAAATTGTAAGGAACATACAGCTGTGTATTGCCTAAGCAAGTCTGTGAAATTTTTGTGTTGATAATTAGATTGCAGAGGGATCCAGACCATTGTTCCATAAATTACAGAACCATAAAAAAAAAAGAAAAACCCTCATGTCAATTTCAACTGTCAGTTCCCTTCCTGGTGTACTTAGCCTCTCACAGCCAATTTTCATCACAATTAGAAGCGATTAATGCTGTTTACTAGTATTGGTAAGACTGAGTGAATTCAACTCTTGATGTATTATTTCATCACTAAGTTTTATTTTAATTTATGTATCCAACTTTTCCCTATAGCATTTCTGTATTTATCCCTGACAGGAACGGTTGTCATACTTTATTCCTAGAAATATTGTTGTATCTCTGTATTTACTTTTTTATGCATTACATTTAAAAAAATTGTTAGGAGGGAAGGACAGTTAATAATCAAGACAGAGTTAAGAGGTTAAATTAATAAAGATCCTCAGCATACCTCAATTATGGCAACTAGCCTCAGCTGACTCAGTTCTTGAATGCTGACTGCACAGCTGTGAGACAGATTATCAGGTCAAAATGCATGTCATTATGAGTTTCAAGGCAAGGATGTTCAACATGTAATGAAGAAGTATTAGGAGCAATGGATATTCTTCTTACAGGCCTGGTACCTGCAAATTTTTGTGTACTTTGTGGTTTATGACATGCTTGTTGGTTTTTAACACAGTGTAAATTTGATTATATGCAATTTAAATAGTTTACCTTTTCATGAAAAAGCAAGAAGATGTGATTATTCCAGTGGGGTGGTCTGCTGCTATACAATTAAACAAGAATTCAGCAGTAACTTAAAAACTAATAAAAATGATCTCAATATATATTATATATTAGAAGCAGGAAACCAGCCAGGGAGGCAGTGGGGCCCTTGGATGACCATGGGGTAAAAGGATTACTGAAGGAGAATAGGGAAATGGCTGAGAAGCTGAATGCATTTTTTGCCTCCGTCTTCATTGTGGAAGATGAGAACTTTTTGCCCGCCCCAGAATCACTAATTTTGGAAGGGGTGTTGAAAGACCTGAGTCAGATTGAGGTGACAAAACAGGAGGTCCTACAACTGATAGACAAATTAAAAACTAATAAATCACCGGGTCCGGATGGCATACATCTGAGAGTTCTGAAAGAACTCAAAGTTGAACTTGTGGATCTTCTAACAAAAATCTGTAATCTTTCATTGAAATCTGCCTCCGTTCCTGAGGTCTGGAAGGTAGCAAATGTCACCCCCATCTTTAAAAAGGGTTCCAGAGGAGATCTGGGAAATTACAGGCCAGTCAGTCTGACTTCAATACCGGGAAAGTTGGTAGAAAGGTCTGGCAAACCAACCTTGTCCTGAATTCATCTATAGACTTAGAAGGCAGCCTTAAGCCTTTATGTACTTTGCCCTATGCAAAAATGCTGAGGGCCTCGGAATGTTTTGCCCTTTCACCTCATTCCTGGAATAAACAGTTAAGGTAAACATCTGTTTCCTTACTCTGTATACTTCTAGTAAATGATTGTGTAAAGAAGAATGTATAAAAATAAAGCAACGCAACCACTGTCACACAAGCAGAGACAGACTGGTGTGAGATCCTCAATCCTGAGTTGTGTGACATTCCTACAAGTGGCGCAGCAAACAGGGACCCCTCTCATCAACGCCTGGCATAGGCCTCTTGAGTGCACTCCGTCATTCTCAATGACCCCTTCATTGGTGAGTATGGGAGGACAGTTCTCGTAAACCCAGAGCAAACATTTGGAGGAGCTGCGGTTCCTCATCCAAAAGTCCGGCGGGTCTGTGACTTCTGGCCAATTTAAGACTCTGTTACAAGAGATTAGTAAGCAATGCCCCTGGTACCCAGAGGGAGGTTCTCTTAAACTTCGGGACTGGGAAAAGACCTTTCATACAGAGCCCCGAGCTTCTGTTGAACTGCTGCAGGCCTGGCATCAATGCAGGTATGCAGTAGAGAAATTTATGCCTGTTTCTAACACAAGCCAGCTCTTCAAAGATTGTCCCCTAAAATGCACTGGTGTCCAACTTGTGCCCTCTGCCCCTCCTCTCCTTCCTCCTCCTTTTCCCCCTCCTCCACCAACGGATCCACTCGTGGGCCCACCATCTAACGCCCCGGGACTCATGGTCTGTGAAGTTTTGGAGAAGGAACTTGGTCAGGCTAAATTGGAAAATGTTCCAGAATTGGCGGAAATGTTGTCTATTTGCCCTGTACATTTGACAGGGGAAGAGTTGCCTGACCTTTTATCGGTATGCCCAGTAACATATGCGCAGAATGAGAACAGGCAACAGGTTGTTAACTATACTGCGTTGCCCCACTCTGTTTTGAGTGAAATTCAAAAGACTATCAGAGACACGGGCATAGGGGGAACCGATGTGCAAATTCTTTTAGAAGGAATCACCAATGGATACACTGCGATTGGAAAAAATATGATGGGAATGATGTATGAGATATGGGACAGTGAATATTGTAATTTGGCTGATGTTCAAGGGTGCGGCCCCAATGGGACTTATACTGCTGAACAACTGTATGGATCTGGACAGTTCAGTACTATTGAAGCACAAGCTGTGCTCCCTGTTGCAACCCTTGCTATAATATCTAAATGTGCTTTACAGGCCTTTGCCAAAGTACCTACAAAAGGGCGGCCAGCCCATAGTTTTGCAACTGTCTGTCAAAAGCCACAAGAGCCCTATTTAGACTTTATCAACCATCTTCAGGCAGCAATCAGAAGACAGGTTGATAATCCTGACACAGCAGGAGAATTGATGATGAAATTGGCCAAGGAAAATGCTAATTTGGATTCAAAAAGAGCCCCGTGGCGCAGAGTGTTAAAGCTGCAGTATTGCAGTCTTGAGCTTTGCTTACGGCCTGAGTTTGATCCCGGTGGAAGCTGATTTCAGGTAGCTGCCTCAAGGTTACTCAGCCTTCCATCCTTCCTAGGTTGGTCAAATGAGTACCCAGTTTGCTGTGGGGAAAGTGTAAAAGACACACTTTACTTTGCAAAAGCGCTCAGTGCAGCAGGCTGAAGTTGCTGCTGTAAGAATGGCCTTTCAGCTCTATTTACAAAGGTCTTTCAACTTAATAGTTGACACCTTATATGCATTAAATTTGATTCATCAACTTCCTGGTGCATGTATCACTCTCCAAATTGACTCTAATTTGATTGGCTATATTTTTAATTTTGCAGTTTTTAATTTCTTGCTGTGAGTTACTTTTTTCATTGCTCACTTTCGAAGCCATTCTAATCTTCCTAGCTTGATTGCTCAGGGCAATGTACATGTTGATAAGACCTTAAACAGTGTTACTTCTCTATTTATTGATCCCTTTCTCAGTCATAGTTATTTTCACCAGAATGCCAAAGCATTTGTCAAACAGTTCTCATTACCTTTTGATCAGGACAATGGTCCATCCAGTCCAACACTCTGTGTCATACAGTGACCAATATATGTGTCAATTTGGTGTAGTGGTTAAGCCTGTGGACTCTTATCTGGGAGAACCAGGTTTGATTCCCCACTCCGCCACTTGCAACTGCTTGAGTGGCCTTGGATTAGCCATAACTCTGGCAGAGGTCATCCTTGAAAGGGCAGCTGCTGTGAAAATCCTCTCAGCCCCACCCACCTCACAGGGTGTCTGTTGGGGGGGAGGGAGATAAAGGAGATTATGAGCCGCTCTGAGATTCTTGAGTGAAGGGTAGAATATAAATCTAATATCTTCTTCTTCTACCTGCAGCTGGGAGGTCTTTACCACAACCAGGCAGGCTTTATTCAGCTTCCTCACTGAATACCCTCCAGGTCCCCAGTAGGAGTCAGTCATCAGAGATCACCATGACTTCCAGATGCACACACACATGCACACACACACACACACACACGTCAATACAAAAATACAAAAAATAAAAAGAAGGATACTAAGTGTGTTAGGACCTGTATGCTTGCCTCCACAAGGCTGCAGGGACATTTTGATTCAGAAAAAGGCCACAGGGAAGTCTTAACTGTCCCTAAAAGCAGGGCTTTTTTTGTAGCAGGAGCTCCTTTACATATTCGGCAGCACCCTCCTGATGTAGCCAATTCTCCTGGAGCTTACAGTAGGCCCTGTAAGAAGAGCCCTGTAAGCTCTTGGAGGATTGGCTACATCAGGGATGTGTGGCCTAATATGCAAAGGAGTTCCTGCTACAAAAAAAGCCCTGCTTTTAGGGACAGTTAAGACTTTCCTGTGGCCTTTTTCTGAATCAAAATGTCCCTGCAGCCTTGTGGGGGCAAGCATACAGGCCTTAACACAAAAAAAGTCCTGCCTATAAGCTATAGCTAGTAGTGGATTCTGGCTACAGTAGTGCCCTCAAACTTGGAGAGGGGAAGGAGGAGGGAAGAGATACCTAAAAGGGAAGCCAGAATCTGCTCTTACTAACCACAAATGGAGATCAGAATATAGGATCTGCTTCATCTCTTAGCAGAAATGCAGCACCAACATGTATTGATCCAATGAAATGATTAATGTGTCAGTGTGGCTCTCTTAAACTTTTTAGAGCCTCTCTGGCTCTTAATGGCTTAGAAGCATAGTGCTATAGGTTCCTCAGTGAGGTTTTGTACACTTACCTTTGAACTCCATAAATCACCATGCATTTCTCTGGAGTTTTTTTACTACCAGGTTAGATCAGCCATTGCTAACAATGTTTATTTGTATTGATTTCTTAACACTGGGTTACTTGCGCCTGCAACCTGAGAAAGCCCCATCTACTTCTAGCTTTATGGTGTTGCAATATGGGACTTTACAGATAATTTTAACCTTTACTTTTATACATTTATAACCATTTAAAAATAAAAATAATAAATACACTAGCTGACATAAAAGATATTCATTTAACTATTAACCTTATCTTCATATGGGTGCCTAGCAGTTTCTTGTAGAGCTTTTTGGTAATGTTTGCTTGTTAGTAAAAGAAGAAGAAACTTCCAAGGGATGCATAAACCTGACAGCAAGATGGAAAAAGGTGGGTTCTGTGTGATTTTGCAAAAAAACTACATCTCATCATTTTTGACAAGATTTTGCAGGAAAAAAGGCCAAGCTTTGCAAATTTTAGATTTCTCACTTTGAGGAACAATACTCAAGTATTACTAACACTTTGGGGCATGGTGGTATGAACTATTGATGATTTGATAGCTTCTGAACAGTAGGACTGCTTTCTAAGCAGGAAAAAAAGAAAACAGAAGAACTCACAATATAAATTACAACAAGAAAGTGTAGATCTTGGGCTGGATCTAGTGCAAAATCTTCCATTTGTTCCACAATTCTTGTGCAAGAAGTGATGCTTGCAGTAACTCAAACTTATTATATCTCTTCTTGCATTTCCACTTGAACAAGATCTTTCACAACCAATTTCATCATCTGATTAAGTGATGCCTGATTAAATTGGCAAATTGGTTATTTGAACAATACAATGGGTTGGATCTAATGCTAAACTGCTTTTGCTAGAGTTCTTGTGCAAGCAGAAATAACAAGCAAAAGTCTTGGTGTGTATAGTTCCATGTCACACCCCAGGGTATTTGCTATTTACGTTTAAAACAATTTTATTGGTAACATATGGTAATAAGTCTATATCTTACATCTTTTAAAAAACCCCTTCTTTTATCTACCCCATATATTACTTTCTACCCACCCTCCCCCCGCTCCTTGACCCCCGCCGGTGTTATTTACTTAAAATGCAAATATTTAAAGGTACCCTTAACTATTAAAACAAAAATTTATATTCTTTTTAAAACTTAATCATTATCAAAGATTGTCCAATGTCCTTTTATTTTCCACTCTTTTTCTACATATCTTCTAAACTTTTTCCATTCCGTCTTAAAAACTTCTAAATCATAATCTCTTAATATTCTTGTTAATTTGTCCATTTCACTCCATGTCATAACTTTTATAATCCAATCCCATTTCTCTGATATTTTTTCTTGCTTCCACAACTGCGCATACAATGTCCTAGCGGCTGAGAGCAAGTACCAGATTAAAGTTCTATCTTCTTTTGGAAATTTTTCCATTTGTAGTCCCAACAGAAAAGTCTCTGCAACTTTGTTAAACTCATATCCCAAGATCTTAGAAATCTCTTGCTGAATCATCTGCCAAAACATTTTAGCTCTTTCACAAGTCCACCACATATGGTAGAAAGAACCTTCATGCTTTTTACATTTCCAACATCTGTCTGGCATCTTATTATTCATCTTTACCAATTTTTTAGGAGTTATATACCATCTATACATCATCTTAAAACAGTTTTCTTTAATATTTTGACATGTTGAAAGTTTCATAGAGTTCTTCCACAAATATTCCCAAGTTTCCATCTGTATTTCTTTATTTACATTAATTGCCCATTTAATCATTTGCGATTTCACTACTTCATCTTCTGTAGACCATTGTAGAAGTAATTTATATACTTTTGAAATTAATTTATCATTGTTTTCAAGCAGAACTTTTTCCAATTCTGTTTGCTCTTTCCTTATTCCTTCAGTTTTAATATCATTCTCCACCAAGCTCTTTATTTGTTGCATTTGAAACCAATCATATTTATGATTCAACTCTTCAGCAGTTTTCAGTTCTATTTTGCCACTTTGTATTTTTAATAATTGATTATATGACAACCACTTTTCTTTGCCTATCTCAGCCGTTATTTTTATTACTTCAGCTGGCACTATCCATAACGGTCTTCTCTCATCTCCATATTTCTTGTATTTAATCCATGTATTCAGCAAATTATTTCTTATATAATGGTGAGAGAGAAAAAAACGTCCATCTTCTTTTTTCCATAATACAAATACGCGTGCCAGCCAAATTTATTTCCATGACCTTCCAACACTAAAAGTTTTTTGTTTAACAATGTTATCCATTCTTTCATCCACACTAAACAAACTGCTTCCTGATATAATTTTAAATTCGGCAGTTGAAACCCACCTCTTTCTTTTGCATCTGACTCCTGGCATGCATAGGATATCTTGTGGGGCAGGAGCTAGAATTCAGAAGAATGGCTGTAGAATAGATTGTACAGGAGAGCTTTAATTTTGTGGCTGTGAAACTAATTGTAAAGTGTTAGTCTTAAAATTACAAAAGAAATCCTATACAACAGTAAAACTAACACTTTACAATTACTTACCATTGTGTAGGATTTATTTTGACATTTTGTTCCTGAATTTATTCTATAATATATCCTGAACTTTTGTTTAAGGATATTATTATTTATATATAGTTTATCTGTACACAAATAATTTACATGAGAAGTTTAGGGTCAGTGGCAATTTATAAATCTCATACAGTATTATCCTAAAGAGAGTTGCATCCATCCATAAGTGTGTAAATTGTGGTCAAGCCACAGCCAATTTACAGCAACCACAGCACAGGGAAATCAAGGCAAATGAGAAGCAGAGACTGGTTTCCATTGCCTTCCTCTCAAAGTCTTCCTTTGTAGTCTCCCTTCCAAGTACCAACCCTGCTTAGCTTTCAAGATCTGACAAGATTGGGCTATACCATGTCGCTTTCCCTCCTGCATCCTTCTAAGCCCATTGAAATCAAGGAGCTTAGAAGGATCAGTCTGAGTTACGGGGTACTTTTCCTTGTGGCAGGACTGGAAGTCACTCTGCTAAATTAGACTGAAGATTTTAAAATAAAGTTAAAATAAAGAGTCTAGCTGCTTGGTTCTGTGTGACTTGCCAGAACTGACTGGCTTTGAATTTTGTGGTTTGACTTTGGCTCATTTGGGCCTGGTAGATGTGGCTGCCTTGATTCTGTAATTCTCTAGTTTGCAAATCTTGCAGATTTGCTGCTGATTTCTCAAAACGCCCACTCTCAAAACACCCTGGAAAGATCCCCTATTCCCCAGCAGGATACTGTGACCTCAAAAATCTAGAAATCTCTTCTCCAAAATAAACCCAAGCTGGTACCAATATACCCAAATATTGAGGACTGCAATTTCAATGCCCTACCCCCAATCCAAATCTGACTTTTTACTGATTTTTTTTCCAAATACACACCCCTAGTGGACTGCTTCTTCAACTCACTCAAATATCCAGAAAGCTTTTTAATGCTATTCATTTTTGTAGAATTTGACCACAGTGGTTCTCAGTCTGAGATGGTTTGGCACCATCTTTCTATCCGTTCAGCACCTCCTTAAGAAAAATATTGCTTCTAGATAGGACAATGGCCATCTTGGAGCAATGCCCAGGTTCTTGTTTTGACTGAGGGTTTTTGTGTCTCTTGACCCAATGTGCTCACTTGGTCTGCATTAAAACAACAGAAGCAGGGCAGGTAGCCAGTAAAATCTACTGATTTTACAAGGTCACAGATGTTATTTTGGGTTTTTGTTGATCAGGTGATGATAGGTATTTAAAAATCTTCATTGGGTTACTAAACCCATGGGACACCATAGACATTCAGACTCCATAAATGTGAATCCCCCCTAAAAAAACTTCACTGCAATGAAATACTTTTGCCTTGCTAATACTGTTACTGTCTAAATCCAGTCTGGAAAAATATAAGAACATAAATGTAATCAGAGCAAGTCTGTAGTTTTCAAAAAGACTGACTGTCCTATCTGGAAATATTCTTGGAATGTAATCCCACACATGAGAAGCCAGATCTTTTTGCTGTCCAAATTATGAGCAACTTCTGCTGGAATCTTAAATACCAAGGAAGGTCATTTAAAGTTACATGTACAGTATGTTTAAGAAAGTGAAATACTCTAGAAAAAGGATTTTTAAAGCAATAAATAACACATCCAAGGTGGATGTTTCTTCAAGGGAATTTTGTATCTTAACTTCATTCAATTGCTGTTTTCTTTTTAAATGGATTATTTTTACTGCATTTCCCTTATTTTGTGCTGCTTTAAAGTCTTACAGAAAGTCTGTTGGTTATGTTTTTGGCTTTAAAAATATCTAGCTATAACTTTTCTTTCTTGGTCATGTCTCTTTGTTAAACTAGATGAGGAATTCATCCCTAAAGTTTATGCAACTTGATGGTGAATACAGTCTTTTAAAAGTTGCCTTCGGACAAATATTTATTTACTTCATTCTTCTTTTCTTCTCAGTGGGGACCCAAAGAAGCTTACATTGCTCTTCTCTCTTCCATTTTATCTTAACAGTAATTTTGTAAATTAGGTTAGGCAGACAATGTGTGTCTGGCCCAAGGTCACCCAGCAAGTTTTCATGGCAAAAGTTGGATTGAGCCTGAGTCTCCCAGATCATAATTTGATACTCTAACCACCATACCAAGAAGGCTGAATCAACAAATAGGATCAGATCACAGATGCTGTACTCACAGCATAAATCAGAGTGATCAAAAATAATTCTGAATGACTGACTCCAAACTTTATGCAGCAAATACTGATGCTGCAGGTACACTTTGAAGTCCTGAGTACATGTTTTTAGGAACTCTGGTGCGGATAGGAGATGTCATTCAGCCTCCTTTACTGAACAATTGGTGTAATTCATATGGGATAGGAAGAAATCATGCACATGGCTTCTTTTTATCTGTTATGATTGTACATGTGTAGAAACCTACTTCTCTATATGTAGAATTTCTTTGTGGATTAGAGTGCTCAGCATGTATAATAAATAATTTTAAGGAAAAATCAAATTAGCAAGGTACAAATGGACCAATACTGAGCTGAGAGAATTTGGTTAAATTCTACCCTCCTCCCACCCCAAATTGATTTTAAGTATAATATTTTAAAAGTGTGTATGTACACACATGTATATAGGATGGAGAATTTTGTGAAGTGCTAGTGCTAGGGTTGCCAGGTCTGACTCAAAAAATATCTGGAGACTTTGGAAGTGGAGCCAGGAGACTTCGGGGATGGAGCCAGGAGGAAGGCTGTGGCAAGCATGATTGAATGCTGAAGGGAGTTATGGCCATCACATTTAAAGTGACTGTGTTCCTTTTAAATGCCTTCCTTCTACTGGAAATAATGAAGGATGGTGGCAGCTTCTTTGAGGCTCATAGAATTGGACCCCCTGATCCAATCTTTTTGACTAAAAAAATTGGGGGGGGTTTGAGGAGAGGCATCAGATGCTATGCTGAAACTTTGGTGCCTCTACCTCAAAAAACAGCCTCCTTAAGCCTCAAATACCCATGGATCTATTCTCCATTATACCCTATGGGAACCGGTCCCCATAGGCAGGGCTGGTGCATGGGAATAGGCTGACTAGGCAGCAGCCTCGGGAAGCCTGGGCAAAGTGGGGGGTGGCGAGGGCAATCACCCAGCCACTGCCACCGCGTCCTCTCTTCGCCCAGGCTCCCCAAGCCTCAGGAAGCCTGGGCGAAGTGGGGGGGGGGAGGGTGAGTGCCCAGCTGCTGCCACCGCATCTTCTCTTCACCCAGACTCCCTGAGCCTTGGGAAGCCTGGGTGAAGTGGGGGGGCAAGGGCGGGCACCTGGCTGCTGCCACCAAATCCTCTCTTCGCCCAGGCTCCCTGAGCCTCAGGAAGCCTGGGTGAAGGGGGGGGGGGGGTGAGGGCGAGCTGCCCGTCCTGTCAGTGACATCATCAGTGACATCATCGGGGTGCGCACACTTCACACGTGTGAATATGATATGGAGGGGGGGGCGGCAGAATGCTATTCAGCCTGGGGACCAGAAAAGCCTAGCGCCGGGCCTGGCCATAGGGTATAATGGAATGCTCAGTGGACATTTTCATCCTTCTCACTTTCTGAGACCCTGAAGTGGGATGGAGGGCCTTCGGGGATTATGGCAACAGAAGTGAGAATCATAGATAAGTAGACAGAAGAAAAAAGGCACTGCCTCCATGTGTATATGTCCAAACGCTTATCTTACAAGGAATAAACAACACTTCAGACACTTCACACATCAAATTTAAAGACTATACAAAAACTTTACAAGTTATAGAAATATTACATGGAACAAGTACAGCATGGAACAGACAGTCCAACCACAGAATCCAACAGGTAAAGTTCAAAATTGTGATACAATCACACTTTTTCTCCCCAGGAGGTCATCTTCCATTCTGTCCACTGTAGAATAAGGTTGCACTAAGGATGAAAGTCTAGCTTGATTCCAAGAAGCAGCTAAATGAGCATCTCTGGAATATTAGGACCCCATTTTCTCTGAAAGCTTCATCTAACCTTCATATTCAGAAAGAAACTTCTCATAGATCCAAAACTTCCAACTGCAGAGTAAGATTGCACTAAGGACGAAAGTCCAACTTGATTCCAAGAAGCAGCTAAATGAGCATCTCTGGAAAATTAGGACCTCGTTTTTGCTGAATGCTTCATCTAAGCTTCATATTCAAAAGAAACTTCTCACAGATCCAAAACTTCCAATTCTTTCCATATGGTTCTAAACTATGGTTCCACACTGTGCTTGGTCTTATAAGATATATACACAAAGGTGATGCCTTTTTTCTTCTGCCCAGCTGGGAATTGGCTACCCTAGTTGATGCTCTGCAGCTTTGATGTCCTATCCAAGGTATGATTTGTTCCATTTATAATATACCAGTCCCTCATAATTCTGAAAGTATTTCACAGTGGCTTCTTCAGTTACTCTTTGTCGGTAGACTGCTGAGTTGATTTTAAATAATTCCATGCTCATCTACATTGCTTCTGCTTGACTTATGTGATCACAGCCTGAGGTGGTCTGGCAACTGGCCACAACTTCATTTAATAGGAGAAGGGAAGACCAATCAAATCTGGAACCTCCTCAGCTGTAAGAAATCTAGACAACCTAGTAAAATAGTCTACCAAGTACTTTTCATTATAATAAGAACAGACTCCTTGTATAATAAGCCTTTCAGCATCTTCTCCTTTGGCTTCATGTTTCACAACACTATATAAATTTAACAGACAGTATTATTCATGCCCTGTCATGCCTCATTGATTAAACTGTTTATTACTTCACACTTTGGAGCTAATAAAACAATGTTCATATGTATAGGCAAATAACTTGCCTTGGGATATTTGGTGTCTTACACAATAACTTCATCCAGCAAGAGGTTTACATGTGCAGAAACCTAGTTTCATGAAAATTGTACTTCCACATGAATTGCTAGGCATAAAATCCATCAATCAGGATTGTGCATAAGTAACATGTCAAGTTAGAACAACATTAGGCATCTGCCTAATGGGGAATAGGAAACTTAATTTAGTACCCCACACAGGCACACAGTCATACATTCCTGGCAAACAATTGCATTGATGTTGTAAAACACTGACTAGGGCTATGGCACTCATGTGAACCAGCAGGGTTTTTGCTTCTGATGTTGTTATCCATCTCCCCAGCTCTAGAGGGGGGAAAAATTCCTTGAATATTAGATGCACCAACTTCAGATAAGTGACTTGGACTCCCCAAGCAAGGCCTACAACCAGTCTATAGGGATGCCAGCTTCCATGTAGGCTCTGGGAATCCCCCAGAATTACAGCTCATCTCCAGAACACAAAGATCAGTTCCCTCTGAGAAAATGGATGCTTTGGAGGGTGAACTCTTTGGCATTGTACCTTGCTGAGTTCCTTGTCCTCCCAAGGCTCCATGCTCAAATCTCCAGGAGTTTCCCAACCTGGATCTAGCACCCTTACCTCCCCCTTCCCCACCGAAGGGGTTCCTGGCAACTCTACATCTATATCCTATCCCACAAATAATTTTAAAAATAACTGAGAGGTACATGTGTAAGACTGGTGCAGAGGAGAAAATGCTATGCACAGTTTACAAACTGAATAATCCATAACATGCCTTCAGTGGAGGGTTTTATAAAGTCTTTTTTTGGGGAAGGTCAATATTGCGGATTTTTTTTTACTACAGATAAATGTTCACCGGCTAGCTGTTTGTGGTTTAAGTCTTCATCCCACTTATTTGTTATCTGTAGATTTTGCTTTTCATTAATATTGTGTAACTTTCTGGAAAGACATGGTTTATTTGACAGACTTGATTCCAAAGGAAGCAATTCTTAAACTCATTTTTTTTAATTTGGTGCTCATAAAGCCTCAAGTATTAAATAAAAGTATTAATAAAAGTATTCCCCTTTCACAAATCTTTCTAGATAGAGAGATTAGAAATGGGCATGAACCAGGAAAATGTGATTTGGTTTGTGATCCATAGTGTGACCAGTTCACAAACCAGGAACTGTCATGACCAGCACTAGAGCCAGAGCGTTCTTAGTAATAGCTCCCACATTGTGGAATGCCCTCCCTGAAAACATCAGGGCCCTGCAGGACCTGCCACAGTTCCGCAGGGCCTGTAAGACTGAACTATTCAAGCTCGCCTCTAATGATTAGGGGGAGGTGGCTATTACCTTCAGCACCGACAATCTCACTGAACTAATATGATGGAAATCAGAATTTTGCCATCTTGGATTTTTAATATGTATGGAAATGTTTTTATGTACTTAATTTTAATATGTTTGTAAATTGCTAATGTTTTTAAACTGCTGTTAGCCGCCCTGAGCCTGTTGGGGGAGGGCGGGATATAAATCTGATAAATAAATAAATGAACTTTTACACAAACAATCCAGATCAGTTGATGAGGTTCATGATGTGGTAGAATCCCCTCCAGCATGCTATATAGACTAAACTCACAGAGAATCTCCAGCTGATTCATGTCAAATTTTTGTTCATGACAAATTTTGGCCGCTTTGTGGTTCACAAAGCAGTGTTCATGGTGGGGCCACCAGCACGAACATTCCAGAGATATTTCCAGAGAGTGCAAAAAAATCCCAGACTTTTTAGGTACCGATTCGGGGATCGGCGCAGGCATTCTATCCCATGAGTGTGAATGCACAGATGACCACTCGAAGATCTACAGTTACAGGTAAGCAACCTGTCTTTCTCAAGTGTCTGTGATGCACCCCAGCGTTTTTTGTGGGAGCCCAGGTTGTTTGATGCCCGTTCCAGCCTATTCCGGAGGCATTTTGGCCTGGAAAGGGGTAGTAAGGACATGTGAGTTCTGCTTTTGTTGTTCTAGAATATTGTTCTCAAGTGTCTGTGATGCATGCCAGTGTTTTTTTGTGGCAGCCCAGGTTGTTTGATGCCCGTTCCGGCCAGTTCCAGGGTGTTCTGGAGGGATTTTGGCCTGGAACAGGGTAATAAGAACGTGTGAGTTCCGCTTTTTCTGTTCTAGAATATTGTTCTCAAGTGTCTGTGATGCATCCCAGTGTTTTTTGTGGCAACTATAATTGTTTTATGCTCGTTCTGGGCTGTTCCGGCCAGTTCCCACTTTTACCCTGTCCCTCATCTGACAGGCAATTTCTTTGCAAAGGTCCCATTGAAAGAACTGCCTTGCCCAAACAGAAGAATACTCCCTCTAAGCTGTGGAGTCTTGCGAGCAAAAATTCAATTTTTGTAAACTACTAGCAATAAAGTGGTGAGCTACTGCATAAATTAGTTTGCTCTGGGGACATTTTTCCTGAGCTAGCAGAAAAATGTCTGAGCTGGAGGCTATAAAACTGTGAGCTAGCTCACACGAACTCAGCTTGGAGGAAACACATTACATAACTGAAGCAATTCATGAGCTTTTCTACAGATTTTTCTACAGTGGTTTAATTACATAGTCCGGTGCATACTTACAAGGATAAGTAGCATTACATTAATTTATTGGTTGATTGATTGATTCAACTTAATGAATCACCCTATCTCAGCTAGTGCCAGACTCTGGGCAATGTACAACAATAGATAACAAATATATACATTTAGAATTGATACAGTTATTCCATCATCACTGAAAAAGCCAAAGAACAAATAATTCATTAGTTTGTTATTTCATGTCCTCTGGAGTTGTTTATTATATATCTATATTTAAAAAATTATTATATATCTATATCTAAAAATTGATCATATACATATATACAAAGAAAAATATAAGGGGCGCCATTTTTTACTTTTGCCCCACCCCTCTCAAAAATATGTAGATCTGGCCCTGCTGCTGGGATTGAGCTTCAGTTTATTGGCCTTCATCCATTCTTCATAGTTCCTTCAGAAAGTGTGTTTTTGGGAGGTCTTAGCTCAGACTGAGGCTGTAGTATTAGAATCTTCTCCAGTATTGGAATCTTCTTCATCTCATGTGGGCTAATATTTTCTCCATGTGGTGGAAACATCCAGGCAACCTACATGCAGCCTTCATGTTTCCTTCAGTGGAGCAAATAGCTCCAAAGGGCAGTTTAGGTAAGGAAAATGACACAGAGAGAAGAGTGTGAAACTGCCTGTCCCACAGTTATGGTGATCAATCAAGTATTATGGGTGGAAATAAAATTCATGCTAGAGATCTCTATTAATGGATCTTTCTGTATGCTTAGTTTATTGCAAGACTAAAGCTTCTCCCAAAGTTTGCTGTAATGGTATGATAGATCTTAGCATGTTCAAACCATGTTCTTTTTGCATTATAACTTCAGATTGCCCTTTTGGTTTAATGCTGCATGGTATTCCCTCTTTATAAGAGTAAAGTAGATAACAGCCAGTTTCAGAAAATTCGTGATGGGATAATATATATATACACAATGTTTAGAGCAGAGGGATTATGACAGAAGAATAACCGCTGGGGAAGAATAAATAAGAGTTGTGTTGGTCATGGTTAAAGGAATTGTGAGTGGAAAAATCAATAGGAAATAAATGTTCTCCCTGTTTTTTTGCCTGTTCATCAATCATTCATATAACTTTGTGGAATTCAAACCTTTGAAAGTCTTGGAAAAGGAACTCAGGCAAACCATCTTTGTGCCCCAGTGCTAACAAATTTTCCAGGCTTAATGAAGAACTGAAACAAATTTGAAAATGATCCAGGAAAGCAGGTGCAAAGGATTAGCCTGTCTTAAGGCAGGAATTGAGATTTCCAGATCTCCTCACATACACCATCTCTTTCAAATTATAGCCTTATTTCCAATAAACGAAGCAAAAAAAAATTGTGAAAGCAGACAGATGTTTTATTAAATTTTTAACAAAGCAATTACTGCACCATATGTATTTCCCAATCACAAAGAGTATGCCTGTGGTGGAAATTCTCCTATTCTCAAATCAACACTTCAGAATCAGCACTAGACCAAACACAGGAGAAGTTCCCTTAAAATGCATTTCCAATGCAGACAACAAGAAACACACAAGACACTAGGCATCAGATTCCAAAAGCACTGCTAAAGCATTCCTCAGGGTCCCATTTGTTTTTCTGATATGCTTTGCAGATATATAAGTTTATGTTCAGCTCATGGAATGTATGGATTCTAGTGATTAGATTAGATGCAGTGAATGAACATGTTACAGTGAATGCACATTTGTAAGAAAGAGCCATCACGTGTTCAATTTGCAGTGAAAATAAGGAACCAGTACCTGGATAAATGTAGGATCTGTATCACATGTTGAGCTGTAATGTTTATTTATTTATCAGATTTACATCCCGCCCTCCCCCGACAGGCTCAGGGCAGCTAACAACAGTTTAAAAACATTAGCAATTTACAAACATATTAAAATTAAATATATAAAAACATTTCCATACCTATTAAAAATCCAAGATGGCAAGCTTCTGATTTCCATTATATTAGTTCAGTGAGATTGTCGATGCTGAAGGTAATAGCCACCTACCCCTAGCCATTAAAGGCGAGTTTGAATAGTTCGGTCTTAAAGGCCCTGCGGAACTGTGGCAGGTCCCACAGGGCCTTGATGTTTTCCGGGAGGGCATTCCACAAAGTGGGGGCTATTACCGAGAACGCTCTGGCTTTAGTGCTGGTCAGTTGAGCTTCTTTCAATCCAGGGATCTTAAGGAGATTTTGAGACTCTGAAAGTAGTGCTCTCTGGGGTACGTATGGGGAAAGGCGGTCTGAAAGGTAGACAGGTCCCAGCCATATAGGGCTTTAATGATTACAACCAGCACCTTGAAGCGAATCCGGAACGCCACAAGCAACCAGTGTAATGCTTTCAGCACAGGTTGAATGTGCTCCCATACAGGTAGCTCCATTAACAACCCGGCTGGCTTTCAGGTTCTTTGAGTTCTGAGAGAGAGAGAGAGAGGGAGGGAGGGAGAGAGAGAGAGAGGGAAGGAGAGAGAGAGAGGATATTTTTTTACTGTAGAAATATGCCTCTTCCTTTATACCTCTTCCACAAAAGAGGCTATGGATTTTTTTAAAAAATTAAAAGCTGGATGTTCAAAGAACCTGACATCCAGATTGTTGTAGTGCTATCATAATGACTTAATGATATGTCAATTGCTGATTTTTAAAAGCTTCAGCAGCTCCAGGTAGTATATATATGGGGAGGACCAAATGGCTACTGTGTGGGACTTGGATAGTGAAAATACAGGGCAATCTACCTTGCAGAAGTTGTGTTTTTCTGGTGTGGCATGTTGGAAACCACATCAGCACTGGAAAGTGACACAAGCCCATCCCCATGGGGCAAACACCTCAATCTACCTATCCCTGTCTTCAAGAAGGGGAAAAAAGAGGATCTGGGTAACTACCGACCCGTCAGCTTGACGTCTATACCTGGAAAAGTTTTAGAACAAATCATCAAACAGTCAGTCTTGGAACATTTAGAAAGAATGGATGTGATTACTAAGAACCAGCATGGGTTTCTCAAGAACAAGTCATGTCAAACTAACCTGAACTCTTTTTTTTGAGAAAGTGACTACCTTGCTGGATCAGGAGAATGCTCTAGACATCATTTATCTTGATTTCAGTAAGGCATTTGATAAGGTTCTACATACTATCCTTGTTGACAAGTTGGTAAAATGTGTTTGGATCCTGTTACCATTAGGTGGATCTGTAACTGGTTGACAGATCGCACCCAAAGAGTGCTAGTGAATGTTCCTCATCCTCTTGGAGAGGAGTGACAAGTGGAGTGCCTCCAGGATCTGTCCTGGGACCTGCTTTGTTCAACATCTTTATAAACGATTTGGATGAAGGAATAGAGGGAATGCTTATTAAATTTGCCGATGATAGTAAATTAGGAGGGGTTGCAAATACAGTAGAAGACAGAAACAGGATACAGGATGACCTTGATAGGCTGGAAAACTGGGCTAAACCCAATAAAATGAATTTTAACAGGGATAAATGTAAAGTTCTGCAATTCAGTATGAAAAATCCTATACATAGTTACAGGATGGTAGAGACTTGTCTTAGCAGTAGTATGTGCAAAAAGAATCTACGGGTCTTAGTGGATCATACACTGAACATGAGTCAACAGTGTGATGTGGTGGCAAATGCAATTTTGGGCTGTATCAACAGAAGTATAGTCTCCAGATCATCTGATGTGATGGTATCGCTTTACTCTGCTCTGGTAAGACCTCACCTGGAGTATTGTGTTCAGTTTTGGGCACCACATTTTAAGAAAGATATAGACAAGCTGGAATAGGTCCAGAGGAGGGCGACAAAGATGTTGAGGGGTCTGGAGACCCAGGGCTGGCAGGGTGGGGGGCACTGAATTTCCCCCCGCCCCTGTGGTGGTGGGCTCTCCTTCCTTGGAGGTTTTTAAACAGAGACTAGATGGCCATCTGACATCGATGAAGATCCTGTGAATTTGGGGTAGGTATTTGTGGGTTTCCCGCATTGTGCAGAGGGTTGGACTAGATCAGTGATCCCCAACCTTCATGGTACTGGGGACCGGCACTAGGGCTGGCCCACCCACCCACCATGGCCCCAGGGCTGGCAGGGTGGGGATCACTGATCTAGTCCAGCACTAGGGCTGGCAGGGTGGGAGGCAGTGAACTTTCCCCCACCCCCTGTGGTGCTGCGCAGCCTCACCCCCCCAGTGCTGTGTAGCCTCACTGCCCTGCCCCCCTCCCCTCACAGCGCTGCATAGCCTCGTCACCCTCCCTCCCCCCTCCCTCAGATCGAGCAGAGCAGAGTCAAAACTGAGCCTTACCAGTTTTGATGGGGGCAGCACGCCATCTAACACTTCGAAGTACACGCAAGAGAATGCTTCTCTCCCCTCATTTCTGGTTCCAGGAAGGAGGGGGGGGGGAGAAACATTTTTTTCACGTGTACTTCAAAGTGTTAGACAGTGCTCTGGCCTCATTGAAACTGGTAAGGCCCCGTTTCAGTGAGGCTCAGCGCAATCAGAGGGGGGAGGGAAGGAAACGATTCAGCACCGCGTTGCATTGCAGCACCAGGGAAAAAGGGAGGGCAGTGGCAGGGGGTGACGAAGCTAAACTTTGTGGTGGTGGGGGGGACCACCAGGCTTCATGGCCCACTTGCAGACAGGCCGCAGCCTGTTATTGGTGCCCGCCCCAGGGGTTGGAGACCCCTGGACTAGATGACCCTGGAGGTCCCTTCCAACTCTATGATTCTACCTGCTACTCTGTCCCAACTGAAGGTGGTGACTATTTCACTCAGAATCTTTATTGATTTTTTTTTAAATCAGTTTATCTTGTTTTCCCCCTTGCAGTTTGAAATACCAGAACTGTATGATTCCATGCTTGAATAGTTATGGTACATTTCCCTTAAGGACAACATGGTGGGCTGTAGTGTCTCTGAGAGAGAGAAGAATTTGTACTCTATATGAATATTGGGAAATCTTTGTTTTAAATTTCATGATGACTTATAGTTGGGGGGCGGGATAAATGCTGTTGCTTTGGTTATGTTTTAGAATAAATTTGTGACCATTTATGAAGTATGAATAATGTCAGACTGCATCAAATAAGGAGATCTCGATAAGTTTTAGAATTCTACGCTCACCTTTTTTGTCTAAATCAAATGCTGCAGGGCAAATGTTCATGAATTCTTACTACTGTGAGCACTGAGTCCATAAAAGAAAGTGTTCTGATAAATGAGTGAAGCATGCATCTGTAGAAGTGAAGTACACCTCTAATACTTATGGCATTCACCTGATGAACTTGTGTGCTAGAAGAAATTTAAAAATGATCTCACTGATGCATCTCACATTGGAAATATGTCAAGGTTTCTGTGTTAAAGTGATATCCTTTTGTAGTATGCTGTTTGTATTAAATGTATTAGCAATTCATTGATTAGCACACCCTGCAAGCCCTAGAGGTTGAGGACACAATTGTAACTACCACAGTCTTGTGACTAATAAGAACTTTCAAACCTAGGTATCTTCTTCAGTCTTGCTGCTGTCCTCTTTATGGACTAAGAACTAATTGATACTACCAGGGGCTATAACACGCACACATGTCTTGCTGCAGATTTTCAGAACAGTAAGCCTTTAATCTTGATTTCATCAAGATTCAGTAAGCCTTTGATCTTGTGCCCACCTTACACACATTCTTTTTCCTTCTGTGTATTTATTCTGAAGTGCTAATTTTTTAAAAATGCACTTTTCTAATCTAAGGTTGAGCATCACTTAAATTTACACAATTGCCCTATTGCAGCTTCATAGTACATCCTTCCATTTAAATTCTCATGGTACAGGTTTTGCACATGCATTTTAGTATTAGTTCATTGAATGAAAGGGAACAGAACGGAATGCAAGCAAACTGTTGAAACTGAACAGATTTTTCTGAAACTAACAGGAACCTATGAAGCCCCATTTTCCATATTGCCAAGCCCTAGTGCCTAGGGGATTCTCTGTTGTGTTATTGGCCACTGTGAAAAATAGGAAGAGTCACACAATCTCATAATGCTGGTGAACATGTTGAATGTACAGAATCCACAGTAGAACCCACTAACACTGGCATTGCAAGCTGTGATTATTGTCAATGTGTGTGCGCACGCATGCATACACCTGTGTGAAGACAGCTGCAACTCCACCACACTTTGCACATGACAGCAATTTGGATGGGGCAGGAGCCTCTGACAAAAGCTCTGAAGAGCATTTTTAGTCCTATGTTTCTAAAATAAAGAAAATGGGGAGGGGTATTGTCACTGATACCCTAGCACAGTTGCATAGTAATGCTAATTTGCTGCCCTTCCTTGCAGATTTGTGTAGTTTTCTCTTTGTGATTCTCTAATTTGATCTTGCACACTGGTGAGGATCTTGGCAGTTTTTAAAAGCCTGTCCTATGTGGATTGTATTCTTCCTCCAAATGGATTGATCCAAAGCACACCCCCCCCCCCCCGCATTTACTAAATCATTAAAAGGAAAGTGTTTTCAAAGCTTTGGTCTTCCCATCCTAGTCTCTCTCTCTCTTTGTTTACATCACATGCTCATTTCATTCTGTGCTGACAATCCCCCCCTTTTATTTTGTTTGCATGCAGCACTGAAATCTCCCCCCACCCCTGCAGTGGGAACACTGGCATTTGCCTATGATCTCCCTTTCAAGTCAATACCAACAGGAAATTAGACCTCAAACAGCTCTTTTTAAATTTCCCTCTTGTCATTTTAGGGTTTTTATTCAGCAACCCAAGACTAGTGATGGTCTCATATCACTAGACTCATGCTGCTTGTAAAAAAAATAAAATGAGGGGAAAATGGAGCTTGTACACTGATGAAGGGGAGGATGGCAGAAGGTGCAGAGTGGGTGGAACAACCTTGATGTGGGCGAGGAGGCAAAAGGTGGGGTGGGGGGAATCCATGGGAATTTGCACGTTTTTGAATTGCCTTCAGCTTGGAAGCAAAACAAGGGAAAAATCTGTACAAAAGCACTCTTAGGAAGCTCAGGAAAACAGCAACCAGAAAGCAAACTGAAGGGAGGAAAATCAATGCAGAATGACAAAAAAAAAGCCCAACGGACATGCACAGTGAAAGTGATGGAAAACATCTGTGCATAATAGGCCCAAGTCAGCACAATGAAAAAAAATGCATTGAATAGATCTGTGTGATATTTGGCAAATGGTAAAAGCAGCTGTGTAATTGTCAGGAACATGATAAAGCAAAGACTGGGCACACATAAGATCTGGAGCATGGAGCCTTGGGACACCTGCTTGATAGGAAATCAGCTTGTGTGTCATCCCTAAACTCTGGCCAGAGTAGGGCTCCACAGGCCAAAGAAACCTTTGAACCAGGAGTAATCCAGAACAGATACTGTAGTAAGACATGGTCTCTGTTCTGAGCAACAGGTATGCTATCATTGGGCCTCATCTATATATGTATATGTGCTCTAGGCACTTTATTACCAACCTTCACCAAATGAAGAGCCTCATATGTGATATGAAGAAGAAGAAGAAGAAGAAGATATTGGATTTATATCCCGCCCTCCACTCCGAAGAGTCTCAGAGCGGCTCACAATCTCCTTTACCTTCCTCCCCCACAACAGACACCCTGTGAGGTGGGTGGGGCTGGAGAGGGCTCTCACAGCAGCTGCCCTTTCAAGGACAACCTCTGCCAGAGCTATGGCTGACCCAAGGCCATTCCAGCAGGTGCAAGTGGAGGAGTGGGGAATCAAACCCGGTTCTCCCAGATAAGAGTCCGCACACTTAACCACTACACCAAACTGGCTCTATGGAATGCAATGACAACCAAGTCAAAGTTAAATAGTAATTCTAATGTTTAGTTTTTACAGTCTGGAAATGTTTAAACAATTTACAAAAAACATCCTCTGAATTAATTTCAATAGTTAAAAATACCACAATACATAACACCTACAAGTGGAAAAATGTCGTATCTATCTTACTCATCAGGAAAAGCTCTCAAAATATGATACAAAGGTATATTCCAGATAGTTTGATATACACAGAAAAGATGGGAAAGGCAGGCATAAGTTAATTAAACAATGTTTAACTCTGTTCAAGTTACAGATGCATTTCCAATCTATTGTAGTTCCCCAGAGGATATCTCAACAATTAAACCAATAAGGAGATAGGATATTGTAACAGTTCACTAAAAAAAGGTACTATTTCAAAACCAACCAGATAATGGCATATTAAGTCATTTTTGTACCCAGTTTTGGTCTTGCCTTCTGCATTGTTTTCATGGCATAGTGTGACTCTTCTTCTGTTTGCCAGTACATAGAATATATTTACTATGCCAATATTTATCTGTTGTGATCTAATAACAGATAAATACCTGGATGCCATTTATTATTATAAACATCTTTGCATGTTTAGTTGGAATTCCAAGCGCCTTTGTTATTAGTAATATATCATGATGTTTCTGTCAAGGGATTAGTAAAGAGAAATTGAATAGTTGGTGCTCTAGTAAGAAAGTCATGTGTTGAAATATTTGCTGCAAGTATGGAAATGTTTTCCAGACTGAACTCCAAGATCCGTCAAAACATTGTCAAGCCTGATGGGGTGAGAATATATGAAGTATTACATTTCCCACACTATAGTCTATCCCACTGTAACCACAACATAACACACTCCATACAGTGTCTGTACTTTAAGAATGTTTCTCCAGCTGTCAAGGGCTGAAGCAGGAGAATGTAAAGATGAGCTTGTTGTACAGATGGGCTAAGCTTTCATTTGCCAAAGTCCCTGAAACAGGAGAATTTAAAAGAAACTTACCAGAAATCAGATGTACAAGCATACAGAATATGAACATATTGAGTAAGTTAGCAACGATGCCTTCATGACATTTCCCTTCAAAGTGCACATGAATCTTTTCCACTTGTATGTATGTTAAAATGAAAACCAGTAATCTGTGTACCTCCAAACCAATGCAATGTGTGTTTATTGCACCTCAGTACAAAATGTCACATAGGAAGAAGGCTTAAGTGTTGTTTTGTATTTATTATTTTTTTTAATGTTCTTAGGATTGCCAGTGATAGTATTTTGATATTTGATTTTATTTTTTACTACACAAAGTCATTGCACCTGAATGGATTTTTATGCAGCCCATTATGGGCCCAGCAAAGCCTTCACTGTTCATGCTGCTTTAACAGTCCATAACAAAGCCTTCACTGTTCAGCCCTTTGGGGGAGGGTGGGATATAAATAAACAAACAAAAAAATACCTTCACCCCCCCAAATGTGGTCACTATGCATCCCTTTGATCACACATTTCCTTGCTCACATTCTGAAAATATGAGTAGGAATAGTAGGTGGGAAATAGATGTAATTGCACATAGTTGTTTTGCGGGAGGATTATGAGACAGCCCAGTGCCCAGCAAAGCCTTCACTGTTCATGCTGCTTTAACAGTGACACTTTCCTTACATTGAGATATATAGGTTTGTCTGTCCATGTCTGTCAGCTTTAGCAGACCATCCAATCACTTGCTGCAGTGTATGTGCTTTTTACATATAACTAGCATATGGATCTCCTAAAGTTTATCTCTGGTCTGAGAATATTATTTACATAAACATATAACGGTTACATATGTGTAAGTTACTATATTATTCCTACCGCATCAGAGATCAAACCTTCTTCCAAGGACAGAGAGCAACCATTACTATCCACCTTACAGAAGTTACTCTCTATAAACATTAACATTAATCAGGGCTAAAATTTGGTTTCAATTAAAACCTGAAAGATTGCATAACAGGTCTACAAAGAATTGGATCTATATGTGTGCATATCTAATGCATACATATAATCAGGCCTCAGATTCAGTGGGAGCTCACAGAAGCGCAGCTTTTGAACCTTTCTGAGAGTTCCACCTCCTCCTTCTGAGAGTTCCACCTCCTTGTCCATTGGATAGTATGTGCAGCTGTATAACAGTCCCTGGATGAGCTCCATCTTTTATTTTTCTACAAAATGACCCATAATAGTCAACATATCTAGTTCTTAACATAGCCAAATCTGTGCATCCTAAAATCCAGAGACTGGAGGCATGGACAGACAAGACAGATCTTTCTAAAAACTTGAAAAAACCCTTAAACTTAAAAACATTGGGAGCATTAGAACCACAAATAATAGAAGCAGCACCAGTAGCTAAAAGAAATGCCTTCTCAGTGGCCATTTGGAGGCAACCACAACAGTATTGTCAGCTTTTGAGCTTTGGTTTCTGTAGTGAAAAGCAGGGGATGGACCTTTCTAAGTCTTTTTTAGCATTTGAGGTGGGCTTCATTAGGGACAGGCCCACCACGAACTACCAGGTGACTTGCTACCACCTGACTTGCATAAATCACCTAAGCCTGACTGTTTGCTACTGTTCAACAGCAATCACTAGTGTCATATAATGAATACAGCTACAGACTATGAGCTGAGAGACCCAGGACTGAATCCCAGCTCTGTGATGGTATCTTGCTGGGTGACCTTGGTCCTGTGACACATTATCAGGCTAATCTACTGCACAGGTTAGTCTGCCTGTAACAGTAGAAAAGAGGAAGAGTCCAGTTGCATCTTAAAGACTAAGAAAATTTGTAGCCAGATATGAGCTTTCATGAGTCACTGAAGTATTTGAAGAAGTGAGCAGTGACTCATGAAAGCTCATACAAATTTTCTTAGTCTTTAAGGTGCAACTGAATTCTTGCTCTTTTCTAATGCTGCCTCACAGTGTTCTTGTGAGGACAAAATTGAGGAGATGAGCATAATATAAGTTGCTTTGGGAGATATGTGGGATATAAATGAAGTATATATTGCTGAAGATGGGGGGCAGATAAAAGGCAGGTGGGTGGGTGGGTGGGTGCGTGGGAAGGAGAGATCAATACAGAGAAGGGTGAGGTCACCAAGAGTGGGTCACCAAGAGGAAGGAAAGAAGAAATAGTGTAGGGAAGAGGACATGGGAAAATGAGGTTCCCCGCAAGATCTTGGGTATTCCCCACCATGCAACTTGGACGAGCTGGGTGGCTGGCACCACACAAATGGGCCATAGTTTTCGCTGACCCAGTTGGAAAAAAAGGAAAGCTGGACATCAGAGCAATTTAAGCTAGTTTGCCCTGACCTGGATGGCCCAGGCTAGCCTGATCTCATCAGATCTTGGAAGCTAAGCTGGGTTGACCCTGGTTAGTCCTGGGATGGAAGGCCACCAAAGACATCTAGGATTGCTATGAAAAAGCAGGCAATGGCAAACCACCTATGAACATTTCTGCACCTCTGAAAGCCCTTTGATTAGATGGCACTTTCCACCATGTAATTTCACTGGTGAATGGGAAAGAATGACAAAAGAAGGAAAAGAAGAGAAACTAGAGGGGCTTTTGGGGAACAGAAAGAGGAAATAGTGGCAGTGAATTAGATAGAAATAGAGTTGGAAGGGGACTCCGTGGTCATCCAGTCCAACCTCCTGGAGAACACAGGAAATTCACAAGTACTTCTCCCCTACACACACACCCAGTGACCCCTGCTCCAAGTCCAGGCAGAAAGAAAGAAAGAAAGAAAGAAAGAAAGAAAGAAAGAAAGAAAGAAAGAAAGAAAGAAAGAAAGGGAGGAAAGGAGGGAGGAAAGGTGGGGATGCCTCCAGGATCCCTGGCCTGGAGAAAAATTGTTGTCTGACCCCAAAGTGGCGAACAGCATTTCCCTGGGTGTATAAAAATGGGCCATGAGAACTAAGCACTGATGCAACCCATGTTACCTTTCTTCTCATGATCTGCCTAAGTTCACAGAATCAGCATTGTTGTCAAATGGCCATCTAGCCTTTTTAAAAAAAAATTCAAAAGAAGGAGCATCCACCACATCCTGAGGAAACCTGTTCCACCGAGGAACCACTCTAACTGGCAGGAAGTTCTTTCTAATGTTCAGCCAAAAACTCTTTTGATTTAATTTTAACCCATTGGTTCTGGTCTGACTTTCTGAATGCTCTTTGAAAGTTTTTGCAGACCCTCCCCATACCTGTACATATTTATATTTAATGTATCCATTTAAAAATTCACATACACATAATTCCAGCAAGGTAAAACCATATGTATGGTTGACAAAGTATTCATCTAAACTCTGGATGAAATTTGCAAAGTGCATTTATCTATCATTAAATATGATGGCTATGATTAACATAAAGATGCACATGCAGCAAAGTGTGACTAGAGCTGGCTCAGACCCATAGTCTGTGAATGGTAAGGAGACTAAGGAGTAAAAAACAAACAGACTACAAACATCAAACCCATAAAAAGTGAAGGTTGGTTTCCTGAGATGAACATCTTCATAGACATTTTTGAGGAAGGCAAAGTGATTTCTGACCATTTTTTCCTATCAGCTGAGCATATGAATGCACTTCATACTGAATCAGACCATAGGTCATTTAAAGTCAGTATTGGCTACTCAGACTGGCAGCAGCACAGGCTGAGGTCTTTCATATCACCCATGACTTGATCCTTACTGGAAATGCCAGGGATTGAACAAGCCCCTCTACCAAGCATGGAACCCCAACTGCCAGGACTTATTTAAACATCAATTGACTTCAGCTGTAGAAATGCAAACTTCCCATTAATATTTTATTGTGTTAATATATATTTCTGAACCATTTTAATAAGTTAACAGATTCTCTGTGATACTCCGTTAAATAATTTAGTTCATTGTTCATTGGTGGTTGCCTACTGGAAAAATAAACAAAAACAAAATACGGGGCTGGCAGAACATAGTTTTATATAACCATTTAACTAGATATTAAGCTGTTTAATTGCTAATAATATGTGAGTTATAGTTTCCATAGTACGTCCACTGGATACATAATAAATAAGAACATAGCAGTGCATGGCACAAAAATAGCACCACAATTTATACTAACATATTAGTTTGCTTAACTTTTACAAATGAATTGGTGGAACAATAGCTCCTTTATTCATCAGTGAAACCTCGCCATTTACTAGGGATACTGAATTATTAATAGCAATGTGTTGCTAATTTACTATTAACAAGCTATGGGGCTCAGTAGGGCACTGTTGCTATACAAAGCTTCATTCATTCAATTGGTATAGGGATGCCCAGACTATCTTGACTAAGGCTGCAACCCAAAGCACGCTGCCTACAATGGTGTATGTCTCAATACTGACTGCTTTTGAGTAAGCATGACTGCGCCTTGATCCTATGACTGCTTACTTGAAAGTAACTCCCATGGAATTCAATGGACTTATTTCTAATCAAATATAGGGTTATGGTCTCCAGGTCATACTTTGAGTCTTGCTGCAGAAGCATCTGATGTTCTTATTTTTCATTATTTTACCTGCTATTGTCTTTCTTCTTTTGACATAGTTTCAGCCTATTGTCCACTCTACATGTTGAGTATATGAAAACAATATTTCATTTTAAGACCTGCTGTGTGGTAATTGTGCCAGCTTGCTGTTAAATTGTGGGTTTGATACATGAGGAGACATTCAGCTTAGTGATCAGCATTCATTATTGTGTTTACAGCAGGGTAAACTGAAACTAAGACTACTCAACTGGGCCAACCAGGCCAACTATATACCATTCAAGTCCCCACGCTCCTACACCATTGGATCATTTGAACCAGCAGGGCGTTAGCTATTGGCCCAGAAAAGTGAAGACTTGGATCCTGCTTCCCATTGTCTCTGAGTCCCCAAGCTCAATCCTAAAGGTTCCAGTGAGTCAGGCAGGAACTAGCAAACCCTATAGCCGTAACATGGCTTCACTTGCCTTGTCTGCTAGGGTAAGAAGCTGTTCTTTGTTTAACATTTCAGCCCCCCTTTTAAGACAATAAGGGCCTCTATTATTGTTGTTATTAATATTACTAACGGTGTTGTTCTTTGTGTAACACCTACAAGTGTAGTGTGAAAGACAATTCCCACCTACAATGCTTTACCATCCAACCAGAGGCTTCCCAGCCTCTTCCTTTTAAAAATGGGGGAGGGGCTAGGGGAGTAGGGGAGAAGGGGCTAGGATAGTAAAACACAGGGAGAAAATGGGGATATTTTAGAGCATGTTTTAATACTAAAAGTGAAGAGGTTGTTCAAATGTTGGGATAAAGAGAATTCTAAAGAAAAATAAAAGAGAAAATATGGGAAATAAAAAAGGAATCTTTTGACATGTGATGGAAATTGGAACGAGTGGGGGAAAATGAGAAGCAGAATTAATCAAGATGAGTAGCTGAGAGAAGAAAAAAGAAATAATGGTTTTGTTTGTTTGTTTTGGCAGAAAATAGAAGACTGCTGTTTAGAGAGATTAAGGTTGCAACCCTATGCACATTTACCAGGGAAAAAAAACCCTAACTGACTTGTTTCTGAGTAAACATGTATAGGACTAGGCTATAAAAAGTTTAAAGCAACCAGAATGTAACATTGCCTGGATACAATAACGATCAGGAAGATATACATCTATAACAACTGGGAAAGAAAAATTACCTAGTTGTGCTATGAAAGGTTTTGGTAATGAATGGAACACATTCATTCTGATCTTCTCAAATTCAGAAATGGATTGTGGGATCCAAGAAGATTTATGATCCATTCTTTTGCATGAGCACATCCGTAAATGTGCCAATCCTCCGTTTGCATTAAAAAAAGCAGTGACCTCTTCACTACACAAGCAGCCTCTAGGCATGAAACATTCTCATATATTCATATGTTCAAAACAGACTCAGAAGCCCACCAAAACAGCCCCCAAATCTGGTTGTGGTGCAAATACAATATATCCCATACTTATTATAAAATACTCTGACCTTTATTTATAATTTATTTATTTATTTATTTATTTATTTATTTATTTGGTGACTTCTATCCCGCCCTTCCCACGAGTGGCTCAGGGCGGCTTACAACAATTTTGTGTGTAAAGTTCCCGGTTTAACCCATAACTTGTGTTGTGTTTCATTAGAGGGCTAGGTGGGCAATTTTTCTCATGTAAGCTAACTTTACCCTAATCTTAAACCTAACTGTACCCCTAACTGTGACTCAAATTGTACCCCAAACCCTATGGGCCCATTCATTTAAATGACTCCCATAAGCTATAATGGAGAATGGAAAAGCATTCTAAACTTTTTCTCATCAGCACTATACCTTTCAGTATGATATGTAAGCTACTTCTAACCTAACCCTAAACCTAACAATACCTCTAACCCTAACCTAACTGTGACTCAAACCCTAACCCTAACCTTAATCCTGTGGGCCCATTCACTATAATGATTCCCATAGGCTATAATGGAAAATGGAAAAACATTCAAAACTATTTCCCATCTATACCTTTCAGTATGATATGTAAATTATTTCTACACTAAACCTAACCCTAAGTGTACCTCTAACCCAAACGTAACTATGACTAGAACAATAACCCTAACGCTTCAGGCCCATTGACAATAATGATTCCCATAGGCTATAATGGAGAATGAAAAAACAGCCAAAACTTTTTCTCATCAATGCTATACCTTCCAGGATGATGTGTAAGCTATTTTCACCCTAACCCTAAACTTAATCGTAACGCTAACCGTAACCGAATGGTGACTCTTACCCTAATCTATTGGCCCATTCAGTATAATGATTCCCATAGGCTATAATGGAGAATGGGAAACTTTTCCCATCCACACTATATCTTTCAGGATGATATGCAAGCTACCTTTACCCTAACCCTAACCCTAACCCTAACGTTAACCTTAACCTAACTGTGACTCTTACTGTAACTCTTACCCTAACCCTAATCCTGTGGGCAACTTCACTGTAAAGATTTACATCAGCTATAATGGAGAATGGAAAAACATCCAAAACTAGAAGTAAGCTACTTCTAACCTAACCCTAAAGCTAATCGTACCTCTAACTCTAATCTAACTGTGACTCAAACCGTAACCCGAAGCCTAACTCTAACCTTAAACCCAACTCTCTGGGCCCTTTAACTGTAATGATTCCCACAGGCTATAACGGAGAATGGAAAAACATCCAAAACTTTTTCTCATCAATACTATACCTTTCAGGATCATATGTAAGCTACCTTTTCTCTCACCCTAAACCTAACCGTAATGCTAGCACTATTCTAACCATTACTCGAACTTGAACCCTAGCCTTAACAGTATGTAACCTTTCACTGTAATGATTCCCATAGGTTATAATGGAGAACAGAAAAACATCCAAAACTATTTCCCATCAACATTGTAGCTTTTAGAATGATATGTAAGCTACTTATGACCTAACCCTAAACCTAGCTGTACCTCTAACCCTAACTTAACTGTGATTTGAACAGTAACCCTAACCTTATGAGCCCATTCACTGTAATGATTCCCATAGGCTATAACGGAGAATGAGAAAAAAATCCAAAACTTCTTCTCATCAACACTATAACTTTCAGGATGATATATAAGCTACCTTTATCCTAACCCTAAACCAAATTGCAACGCTAACCCTAACCTATTACTTGAACCATAACCCTAACCCTTAACCCAACCCTATGGGCCCTTTCACTGTAAGGATTCCCACAGGCTATAATAGAGAATGGAAAAACATCCAAAACTTTTTCTTATCAACACTTTTAGGTTCAGGGTTAAGGTAAAGGTAGCTTAGATAATATACTGAAAGCCAAATGTTTTACGAACCTGCATCTCACGTAGTCCCTACAATTGTGCTAGGACTGCCACCACTAAACTCTATTAAATTTCTTAAGCAGGTCAGACAAGCTGAGGTTGGACTAAGCTATGGGCCATGTTAGAATGCTAACTATTCTAGAATAATCTCAAAGCAATTACATTTATAAAGTGAAATATTTTAATTATGATTTAGAACATTAGTAGGCATGGGAGAAAACAAAAACTAATTTACTTCACTTCTTGCCCATGATCTTAGGAGAGGCTATGGTCACACATCACTGTTTTTGTTACCACAGGAAATTTGAGGATCCGGCATGGCTTCCAGCAGACAAACTCTCTTGTCATGATGCCCCACCAAACAAAGAACACATAGCATCCTGGCCACATCTTCCTCAGCCTGTAAGAGGAGGCGATAGAGTTCAGAGCAAGTGTATGTTTGTACCACTCCCAGAGCTTCCTTATATTTATTCATTATTTATGTAAATATTTCAATGCCACCTTTCTGCCCAACTCATGGCCTCCAAGGCAACAAAGACTTCAAAAATTAAAGCAACATTTACACACACACAGTTAAATTAGACATAAACACAAGCACATAGGCATACAAACATAGAGATGGGCTAATGAGCGTTAGTGAAGGGACATCAAACAAATAAAAAATCTTCACATGCTGGCAGGAGACAAGTTCCAAAATTCTGGCCTTTTCTTGGGTTACCACCTGTCCAGCCTTAGTCAGTGGGGGCACCTGAAACTGGGCCTCTGAAGATGATCAGAGTGGCCAGGTAGGTATATATGGATGTAGGCAGTCCTTAAGATATGATGGCCCCAACCAATATGGCTTTAAAGTCCAATAGCTGAATTGTCCCAGAAGCAAAATGAGTCCCAGTGTAGATGGGAAAAGATTGCAATAATATGGTCCCTACCACCTAGTACAGTCGACGTTCTGGACTCAGAATTCTCCATCAACTGTACCTTCCAGGCAGTGTTCAAAGGCACCCTACATACAGCACACTGCACTAGTATAATCTAGATGTTACTAGGGCATACACTCACAGTGACAAGATCACTCACAGCTAGTGAAAGATGTCCCTGGTCACTGTTCCCACCCATGTATCCGACTGGACGGCCGGGGCCATTAGCACCCCAAGCTATGAACCTGCTCCTTTAGAGGGAATGCAATCTCATCCAGAACAGGAGACATCCCATTTCCTGGGTTAAACTTTCCCCCCACCAGTAGCACCTCTATTTTGTAAGGATTAAATTTCAGCTGGTTAGCCTTTATTCTAGGGATGCCATTCCCCACTTGGGGGCAGGGGATCCCCCATTTTTTTCAGGCTTCTGGGGGAAATCCCAGCCCAAATGGGATGTGCTGATGTCACGCAGAAGTGACATAATCACATCAGCAACATTGTGTGGTAACGCTTCGCTTTTTGAGCAAAACTCTATAGTTAGAGGGCAATTTTACCATAGAGTTTTACCCAAAAAGCAGAGCACTGCTGCACAGTGTTGCTGATGTGCAGTTTCTACTCCCTCTCTGATGCCTGCTGGAAGTGCAAGTTAGAGCTGAGTGTCCTCCATATATTGGTGGGAACCCAACTCAGATCTCTCAATGGCATCTCCCAGAGGTTTCACATAGATGTAAAAAAATTGCCTATATGATAAAATTGTGAAGAAGGAAAGAAGGCCTTGTTGGTGTTGTCCCTGGTCCAATATTATCAGACTACACTATTGACTGATAATAGTTCTACTCTGAAAAGTACTGACACAGCATGAAATGACTTAAGTTTCACATTGTGGAAGTTCTAGAGTGGACTGTGGCAGTTGGAATGGACTTTACAATCAGGGTTACCATTCCTGATAACTGAAATTTGAATGAGGTGAGAAGGAATCTGATCATCTAGGCCTGTGGGATTTGAGTAGTAAAAAACATTTTGCATACATCTCTCACATGAGAGAATTGACTGCTAGAAGCACACCCAACATTTCTAATATTAGCTGCACATTGTAATTCTTAAAAACATTCACCTCATCAGATTGTCATAAATTTTCTAGGCGCAGCAGAAAGTGTGAAGAATAATGCTACAAAAGACAAAAAAAGCATTTGGTTTCTAAGTATCTCTCAACTTTCCTTCTGAAGTTCTGAAGGAGCATGGGCGTCAAATGCAATGCTTAAATTTCTTTTCAAAATGAAAATATGTCGTAAGGCACCATCTAGTGTTCATTTCAGAAACTCAGAAGACCTAGATTGTAAAAAAACACAAACAATCAAGGAATACTCAGGCGAGAACCTTTAAATGCATGGCAAGTAAAAGTATTTAATGAAAATGTATTTTTGTATTGTTAGTTTGCATTTATTAATTAAAACATAAATCTTGTCCTTCTCTTGCTTCAAGGTGGCTTGCAATAATTGTTAAAACATCCCCAACTAAAACCAAAGATAAAATAGCAAGCCCCATTCCCCCTTTAAAAGATGCCTGCCAATTCAATCCCCTTTCCCAAAGTCCTGCCAAACAGGCTGTTCATGCACTGCCTCCTGAAAATCTCCAGGGAGCACCCCCCCCCCCTTTTCACCTCAATCAGGAAGTCCGTTCTATGGATGGAAGGAGTCAAGATGGAAGAGGCCTGCACTGTGGCAGTGCCAGATGGGCCACCCTAAGTAATGGGTTAGCCAACAAATGGCTGCCCGACACCCATAGCTGGTGCATAGGGACATATGGGGTCCTTCAGTTATGTGGATCCCACGTTATGAAGGGCTTTAAAGGTCACCTTGAATTTAACTTAGAAACAGACTGGCAACCAATGTAGCTGTTTCAAAATGGGCGACATGTTTCTGGTGGCTAGCCCCTCTACTGAAACTAAATTCATCAAAGGTGGAGGTCCTGTGTCTGAGCCAGTTAACTCACTTTATGCAGGATTGTCCTTGACCTGTAAATTTCAGCTGGTCCAAAATGCAGCCACATGTGTCTTTACCAGGCCACCTTTAAGAATTAGGCTTCCCAATCTCCAGGTCCCACCTCTCTCTCTTTTTATTTGCCAGTGTTAGCCTGAACAACAGCGGTTCCTGTGAGTAAAGACCCAGTGAGATCACAAACATGTGTGCTTGAAAACTCTGCATTTTAGCTGCTTCCAGAAAGCTTTTGATAAAGTTCCTGATCAAAGGCTCCTTAGAAAGCTCGAGAGTCATGGAGTAAAAGGACAGGTCCTTTTGTGGTTCAAAAACTGGCTAATTAATAGGAAGCAAAGGGTGAGTATAAATGGGCAGTCTTCGCAGTGGAGGACAGTAAGCAGTGGGGTGCCGCAGGGCTCAGTACTGGGTCCCATGCTCTTTAACTTGTTCATAAATGATTTGGAGTTGGGAGTGAGCAGTGAAGTGGCCAAGTTTGCAATTGACACTAAATTGTTCAGGGTGGGGAGAATCAGAGAGAATTCTGAGGCACTCCAAAGGGATCTGTTGAGGCTGGGTGAGTGGGTGTCAACGTGGCAGACGAGGTTCAATGTGGCTGAGTGCAAAGTAATGCACATTGGGGCCAAGAACCCCAGCTACAAATACAAGTTGATGGGGTGTGAACTGGCAGAGACTGACGAAGAGAGAGATCTTGGGGTTGTGATAACTCACTGAAAATGTCAAGACAGTGTGCGATTGCAATAAAAAAGGCCAACGCCATGCTGGGAATTATTGCCCCCCCAAGAACGAACTAACGAGACAGACACCAAGTATTGGAATAAAATTGGGCCACTTTATTAATTAACTTCATAAACAACAAGGGGTACCCCACCAGCGGCGGCCTGGCCAGGGCTAGGGGTCACCGCGACCACTTCCCTGCCATATCGGATGAGAGACCCAGCCCCCCAGCTAGAGCTGAGTGCCTCAGCTCCCTCCGGGCAGGCCCAGCAGGGAGGCCCGCACCAGAGGGCCCAAACCCAGACGCACGTCTCGCCAGAAAGCACCCTCTAGCCGAGTCTCCTGGCAGTCTGCATTTTCCACCTGGGTCTTCAAACCCCAGGGTTGATCATGCCAAATTCCCTGAAAGGGGGATGCTTCACAGTCCTCCCCTGGCCACATAGTGCCCTAAACCCCAAAAACCTACCACTAAAGTGACTGCCTATTTAACAGCACCTCCCAATAGCCAAATCCACAGTCCACTGCAATGCTATGTAGGGTAGGCGAAAAACACAACCTGAGCAGTGCCAATCAGCCAGGGTGTGAAAAAATTCCTACCCGGCTCCTCAAAGAAGCAACCAGCAAAAGCCTACATAACATACAGGGTGGGAGGGAGGGCCGAAAACACGCCTGACACAGACTGAGAGGAGCGCAGGTCTGGCTGTCAAATAACCAGAACTTGCTCCCCAGCCTGCTCGCCAGAACGGGAGCCCTCTGTCTCTCCCAGTCCAGGGAGGCAAACTTGTGCCTTTGCAGCCCAGCCGCTGTGCAGCGGACTGCAGGCACCCGATTAGGAAGGGAATTGAAAACAAATCAGCCAGTATCATAATGCCGCTGTATAAATCGATGGTGTGGTCTCATTTGGAATACTGTGTGCAATTCTGGTCACCACACCTCAAAAGGATATTATAGCATTGGAAAAAGTCCAGAAAAGGGCAACTAGAATGATTAAAGGGTTGGGACACTTTCCCTATAAAGAAAGATTAAAATGCTTGTTGCTCTTTAGCTTGGAGAAACGTCGACTGCGGGGTGACATGATAGATGTTTACAAGATAATACATGGGATGGAGAAAGTAGAGAAAGAAGTACTTTTCTCCCTTTCTCACAATACAAAAACTCATGGGCATTCGATGAAATTGCTGAGCAGTCAGGTTAAAATGGATAAAAGGAAGTACTTCCTCACCCAAAGGGTGATTAACATGTGGAATTCACTGCCACAGGAGGTGGTGGTGGCTACAAGCATAGCCACCTTCAAGAGGGGGTTAGATAAAAATAAGGAGCAGAGGTCCATCAGTGGCTATTAGCCACAGTGTGTGTGTGTGTATATAATTTTTTTTTGGGCCACTGTTGGACACAGAGTGTTGGACTGAATGGGCCATTGGCCTGATCCAAAATGGCTTCTCTTATGTTCTTATGTTCACTTTCATTTACTAGAATTGCAGCTATTAGGGGATGAGGAAATGATTACTATTCAGGTGAATTGCACTGCTGTATTTTTATGTATTTATTTTGGGAATGGAAAAGGCTCTGCCCCAAAGTCTTCTGGCTCCACCCCAAAGTCTCTTGGCTCCACCCCCAAAGTCCCCACATATTCTCCCTCTGAGTTGGAGGACATCTTGGGTGTTCCCCACCTTCGTGTCAGGGAGGCAGGACTAAAATCTGCTTCATCTTCCTGTGGCACCCATCACTTCAGTTTCTTTCCTGAATGGGGACGAGAGAACAGTGCTACCACGGCTTCTTTAAAACAACCACGTAGCCGCGTTATCGCAAAGCCGCAAATGGATCGTTTCAGGGACGACTTCCTGGAGGACGCGCCTTCTCTCAGCTCTCAAGCTGAAGCCGTGGAGGAAGAAACCAGCACCGACATGTCTTCCCAGTTTGTTTCGGTTCCCGGCAACGGAGCCCACAAAAGTGGCTCAGTTCACCGCAGTCAGAAGCGTTTCGGCCTCACCAATGGGCATGACAGAGTCCTCCCTTCACAGCGCATTGCTAATGATGGCAGCCATTTTAGGGGCGATTTTTTGCTGCGAACTATGACAGATAGATGCCATGAGTCCCAAGCCACGGTGGCAGCTCCAGTGGACAACCTCTGAGTAGGAGACGTGTCGGGTGGGCAACCCCTGTCAGGTCAAGCCTCCGTAAATGATGCAGAGCAGAATCAATGGTCCGGTAACGTACAGAGCATTAAAGGGCCCTTCCCTAGGGAATTTATGCACATGCTGCAGCAGTGTATTAGGGCTGAGATTTTTAATATGTGCTGGCCAGAGACCATGGGTGCAAGTTCAGTGGGGTCCAGATCCCCTTTTCTTACTCCTCCTCCTCTGCCACGCTGCCTTTTACAGCAGCATACAAAAGAGGGCAACTGGCCAACTAAAGCAGCCAGAAAACAGGCTCCAGAATCAGGGGAAGAATCAGATGAGGCGGTCTCTGATTCTGAGTCACAGTCCAAAGATCAGGGGGATTTTATCTCTGATGAGGAGGTGGAGGATGTCAGTGTTCCAGAACAGTTTGTTCATTTCTTTAAATCTGATGATTACCAGTATCTATTAGCTAGAGTTATGGCAGCCCTAGCCCTTCAAGATCCTTCTTCTGAGGAGGATGCCTCTCAGAGACTAATCCTAGGAATAAGACTACCAGATATAGGGAATTTTTTACAGGGTCGTCCACCTCAGCAAAGGTGGACGACCCTGTTCCCCAGTTCTTTGAAAGACAGCTTAAGGCTGAATGGGTGAAGTCTTATTCTAATAGGCAATTTCCAGGTTTTGCAAATTATATGTTACCCGGGCTTGCAAATGAAATGATGCAGGTACCAATGGTGGACGCCCCAGTAACAGCACTTCAGTCACCAGGATTGGTATCTGAAGATGGCCACAGTTCACTCAAGGACAATTGGGATAGAAAAATTGACTTAGCACTAAAAAGATCCCATGAGGCAGTTGCCATGGCAATAAAGGCCTATGCAGCTTCTTCTATAGTATCCAGAGCAGCGATAGCTTGGGCCAGAAGGCTTACCCAGTTATTACCAGAAAATAATAAAAAACTTCTGGACGGGACCACTAGGTTGCTTAAGGCTGCAGAATTCTCTGCTGATGCATCCCTAGATGCCCTCACTTTCTGCTCCAGGAGTTTGGCTTCTGGGGCTGTAGCTAGAAGAGGGGTTTGGCTCAGGGCATGGCCTGCAGACAATCACTCAAAACATATAGTGATTTCTTATCCATTCCAAGGAGATATATTATTTGGCAGCTCATTAGAAAAGATATTAGTGGAAACTAAAAATAAGAAAAAGGCCATGCCCAAAAACATTCGTCGTTCAGATCGGAGGGGTTTTTCCTAGCAGCCTTTTTGTTCCTCACACACATTGGCTAGATCTAGACATGACAACAGAAAGTCAACCTGGAATCAACCCAGACAACCTTTCAGAAAGGGATTCAACAATTCCAGATTCTCCAGACAAAACATGAACCGATCAGACAAACAGGACAGAGAGTCCAAGCCCAACAAGGCGTGACTGCCTTTAAATTCCGGTGGGGGGGACAACTACATCATTTCCAAAAGGCCTGGATAGAATCCAAGGCAGATTGCTGGACATTAGAAATAGTCTCACAAGGCTATGCCATAGAATTCAAAAGAATCCCACCAGAACATTTTTTAGTGTCCCCTCTCCGACACAGTTCTACCAAAAGAGCCATAACGGACAGAGCTATAAAACATTTACTTAAAATTTTGGCCATTGAAGCTGCCCCAGTGAGCCAGAGGGGTCAAGGGGTATACTCCTTCTTCTCCATGGTCCCCAAGAAAAACGGGGACTGGAGAGCAATACTCGACCTCAAGTTTCCCAACAGGTTCATACAACTACGACACTTTCGCATGGAGACTTTCAGGATGATTACAGAGGCGCTTCAACCAGGGGAGTTCCTCACGTCATTGGCTCTAACAGAAGCATACCTACATATCCTGATCCTTCTGTCACATTGTCGGTTCCTTTGCTTCTGTGTAGGAAACAAACATTACCAGTTCAGGGCACTCCCTTTTGGGTTAGCCACAGCCCTGAGAGTCTTCACAAAAGTAATGGTCAATGTCATAGCTCATCTCCGACAACAGGGAGTTCACATACACCCGTATCTAGACAACCTCTTAATTCGGTCCCCATCCAAGCAGAAATCCTATTCAGGTTTTCATGGGACGATCACGTGTCTTTCAGAGTCACGGTTTTCTCATCAACCTGCCCAAGAGTTCTCTAGAACCAGTTCAACGGCTGGAACATCTTGGGATGATCATAGACACCAGAAGGAACTCTCTCTTTCTTACTACAGAGAAAATTCAGAAGACCAAACACCAAGCAGGGATAGTCATCCAGGAACATCTCACCCTCCTTTTGACGTTAGTCAGATTAATGGGTCTATTCGTCTCATGCATCAACACAGTCCAATGGGGCAGATTACACTCCAGACCACTGCAACTCCTACTTCGATCGTATCAGTTCCAAATTATGCAGAAGCAAAACCTGCACATCAGGGTTCCCATTGCAGTCAAACACTCTCTGAAATGGTGGACCAGGGAATCCAGTCTTCTCCAAGGGAAAATCTATTATCTACCCAGAGAAATTCAGATCTTCACAGATGCCAGTTTAATGGGCTGGGAAGCCACTCTCGACAACATACCGACTCTGGTCCGGTGGTCGCGGGTGGAGTCACAACTCCTGATCAATGTTCTGGAATTGAGGGCCATACATCTAGCCTTGCTGTTCTTTACCAAACAGGTGAGAAAGCAACACATTCTGATTCGAACAGACAATGTAGCTGCCAAGACATATTTGAATCACCAGGCGGGATCGAAATCTTCCACTCTATCCAAAGAAGCGAAGATACTATTCAGTTGGGTGGAACATCACGTGTTGTCCATCAGGGCAGAACACATCAAGAGCACAACCAATGTTCAAGCAGACTGGCTCAGCAGAACGGTCATCCAGTCGGGAGAATGGAAATTAAAGACATCCTTATTTCAACAAATAGTCAACAGATTTGGGCAAGCAGTCATGGGCCTGTTTGCATCTCCGGTCAATTTCCAGATTCCCAGGTTTTGCACCAGATTCTTCCATCGGGAAGCAGCAGCGGTGGATGGCCTATCGGTAGGGCGGCCTCAGGGTCTACTGTATGCTTTTTCACCAATTTCAGTATTGATGAGGTTTCTTCGACAGGTGCAGCACCAGGGTGCTCAAATTCTGCAAGGAGCTCCTTGGTATCCTCGGCGTCCTTGGTTTTCTACCATTCAGAGGCTAGCGATATCTCCACCGTTCCACGTAGAAATTTCTCCGGATATGCTGTCACAGGGCCCAATTTGGCATCCTCATCCAGATTGGCTTCAATTGACTGTGTGGAGATTGAACGATCGACTTTCCTAATTATGGGTTATTCTACAGAGATTACGAACACATTATTGGCTTCCAGGAAAGCTTCTATAACCAGGATATATAACACCACCTGGAAAGCTTACCACAGATGGTGTCGCAGAAAGTCCAAAGACCCGTTGGTTCCATCCATTAGTTATATTTTGGAATTCTTACAGGACAGTCTACAGTCTGGTTTAAAACCAGCAACGTTACGACGGCAGATTGCAGCATTGTCATCAGTGTTCGGTCTGATATAAGATGTAGACATTGCTAAACATGCACACATCTAAAGATTTCTGCAGGGAGCTTCTCATAAGTGTCCCCCACTGGTGCACAGGTTTCCAACTTGGTGGCTGCACACAGTATTGGGTATAGCACAGCTGAATGAGTCATCACAGTCCTGTACCCTTACTAAGCCGCCCCTTGAGCCCATTATTGAAATATCGCTGAAGTGGTTACGTTTAAAGACTATATTTTTAATAGCTGTAACTTCAGCAAGAAGGGTTCCCGAAATCAATGCACTATCCGTGAAAAAGGAACTTTGCATTTTTCACAAGGATAAAGTCGTGCTTCGTATGGACCCTACCTTCCAACCAAAGATAGCATCGAGATTCCATAAGTCCCAGGAAATTCATTTACCATTGTTTTGTCCAGACCCAAAACATCCCAGACAACAGTCGTGGCATACATTGGATGTCTGCTGATCTCAAAGCTTATCTGATTAGGACTCAGGCAATCCGAAAAACAGACTCTATGTTTATTAACATTGCCCCTCCAAAGATGGGCTTAAAGATGTCAACCTCTGCTGTTAGTTATGCCATTAGGCAATGCATTTCTGAGGCTTATAAAGCAATGAAAATTGAGATTCCAATGGGAATCACCGCTTACTCGGTTAGAAGCGCAGCAACTAATGCAGCACTCAACAATCACGCGTCAATAGACGAAGTATGCAGAGCCGCAACGTGGTCTTCTATATCAACATTCGTACACCACTACAAACTTAACACCTACAGTTCGGCAGAAGTAGCATTTGGCAGAAAAGTCTTGCAGCATGTGTTTTCAGAAGAGAGCGATCTCCCACCCAACCATTAGGCTACTGCTATAGGAAAACCCAAGATGTCCTCCATCTCAGAGGGAGAATGACCAGTGGTACTTACCATGAGAGTGTCACTTGTATATGAAAGAAGTGACAGCTTATAGCACATGCTGGAGTGAAACTAATGCTGGAGGCTAGATCATCTAGATGACAGTAGGTGGCTGGGTGCCAGGGATATTGCATCAGCCAGCACAGTCAGCATGACACAGCAAGCTGCTGATTGGCTGCTCAAGGTATAAATGTACAAAGACACTTTGGTGTGTGTGGGGTTAATGAAGTTGGAGTGCAGCGGAGCATATTGTCGGAGTGGAGGGTGATTGGTGTGTAAATAAATGTATATAGTGGTTTTACAACTACTGTGTGCAACCTTCATTCCTGCGTCACTAAGGATCACCCTCTTGGGCTCTAAGCGCATCGACAGGGTTATGGGCCCAGCACGCTTCCGCTGCGCCTAGAAATCCTGAGAGAGGTGGTGAAGAAAGGACGCTGAGTTGCTCCAGAGGCTGCCTAGGAGGTGAGAACTGCAGTGGCTGAAAGAAGGAGGCTGAGCAGGATGGCTACAGCAGCAGCTACCGTGCTGGTGGAGAAACTCACCACTACCAATTACAACGTCTGGTCGTTAAGGTTAGAGCATTTCCTGAAGAGAGAGGGGCTTTGGGACTGTGTGTCAGCTCCTCCTGCTGATCCCACACCGGCAGAGGCCGTTCAGGACCAAAAGGCTCTAGCCACTATCATACTAAGCGTCTCAGATGACCAGCAGGTGCATGTCCGGGGGCACCAGACAGCAAATGAGGCTTGGGAAGCTCTCAAGGCTGTGTATGTGCAGAAGTCAGCAGGTTCGCTGATATCCCTTGCTCGAAGGCTCTACAGGAAACGTATGCTGGCCGGGGAGTCGATGAGGGACCACCTCGACGGTATGTCTATTTGTTTCCAAGAGCTAGAGGCGAGAGGGAAAGCGGTGGCTGAGGAAGATAAAGTCTACATAATATTGAGCTCTCTGGACGAGAGATATGATAAGCTGGTGATAGCGTTTGAAGGGCAAGATGCTGACAAGCTGACTTTGCGTTACGTGACCGGCAAACTCCTAGCAGAGGAACAAAGGCAGCTGGAAAGCAAGAAGAAGCAGACTGACCGCAAAGAAGACAAGCAGAAGTCTGTGGGAAGCTGGCAAGCCAAGGAGGAGGAAAGAGCCTTGCAAGTGCGGAGGAAGCGCTGTTATTTGTGTAATCAACTCGGGCATTTGCAAAGAAGGTGTCCTCAGCAGCAGCAGAGGAAGAGACGCCAGCAGTCTTCAAGGACACAGGCAACTCTGGTGAGAACTGGCCCGGGGCTGCAGAGTGTGCCGTGGATTGTTGACTCTGGGGCTACACAGATCTTTTGCTGCAAGCAAGACCAACTGCAGGACAGCAAACCAGCTAACCAAAAAACCGTAAGCTTAGCTGATGGCCGGGAGGCAGAAGTGCTTTGCCAAGGCATGGTCCATTTTCCTGGACTTAATCATACTTTCTGTAATGTGCTGTGTGTGCCAGAGTTAGAGACTAATTTGTTGAGTGTCTCCGTCCTGGCAACAGCTGGGTTCACAGTAATGTTTGATGATAAGGGCTGTGAAATCTTAAAGAAGGGTAAAAGGCTGGCTAAGGGTGTATTAAAAGCAAATGTTTATGAGCTTGTGCAGACAGTGGGGAAGGCACAGACGGTGTGGAATAAACAGCCACACAGCAGGTGCATCCACCGGTTGCATAGAAGGCTCGGTCACGCCAGCTACAACACCATAAATAAAACCCTGGAGATATTGCAGGGGGAAAAGGTTGATAAATGCAATGTATTTCTAGACTGTAATGTCTGTAAGGAAGCCAAGTCAAAATCATTTCCAGCATCTAAAAGGAGTGAACATGTGTCAGAGAGACCGCTCCAATTAATACATGCAGACGTTGTGGGGCCTTATGCACCCAGTGTTTCTAAAAATAGATTTGGTTTGGTTCTAGTCGATGACCACAGCAGATTTGCGTGGGTGTATGCTATTAAACATAAAAGCGATGTGTTTGCTACATTCAAGTACTGGGCTAAAAGAGTACAGAAGCAACTGAATGTCAAGATAGCTGCGATCCAAACGGATCAGGGAGGTGAATTCTTAAGCAAAGACTTTGCCAGCTATCTGAGGCAAGAGGGCATAGCCCACAGGGTTGCCAACGTCTCCTCTCCATGGGAAAACGGGGTCGTTGAACGCAGAGCAGGTGTACTCCAGAATATGTGCCACGCTTTACTAGAAGACAGTGGTTTGAGGCTGGCATATTGGGGAGAAGCCTTGAAAACATCCTGTTATATTTCTAATCGGTTGTGGACTGAGGCTCTAAATGATATACCCTACAGGGTCCTATATGGGAGAAAGCCAACCCTGGACTACCTTAGAATCTTTGGGTCTAAGGCATGGGTAAACATTCCTCTAGACAAAAGGAGGAAGGGTGGTGCTAAAGCCAGGAAACTAGTCTTTGTGGGCTACCAAAACGGCATGAAGTCCTACAGATTTGTGGACGGGCAGGATGTAATAAAACTGAGCAGATCTGCCTCATTTTGCGAGGATGATAATTGGTCTGAGATACATGCCAATAAAATGCCCAAGGAAGCTGAAGTGCAGCTGTCTCTGAAGAGTGAGGAGGGGCAAAAGCCAGAAAGTAAGCAGGTTCCCTCACTGAAACAGGAGGAAGAGGCTGCTGGCGGTTCAGCCAGTGTAAAAGTGCAGAGCTCTGAGGCTGTAAAGGGTGAGCAAGCTAAAATCAGGGTCTCTGCAAGAGGAAATAAAGGAGTACCGCCAAAGAGGTATGGATATGATAATGAAATCCATTATCTGGGCAATGGGGGTTATCTGCCTAATGGAGAGCCCAGGTGTTATCAGAGTGCACTGGATTTAAACTTTGGTACCTCTCCCAACGTGGGGGAAGGAGGTTATATATATGATGATGAGCCTAAAAATTATCCCAGTGTGCTAGAATTACTGTATGACAAGTCTCTTAAAGAAGAGGGAGAGACATAAGCAACAGCCTGGAAAGAGAGGCTTTAAACAGTAACTAAATGAAAAGGGTTCAATGTGTAAGCAAATATATGTGCTGGAATGCAAAAAGGAATGATGTAACATCAACACACAAGTGGCTCCAGAATATACTAAGCTGTAACTGTAAAATGTAACTGCTAAGCTGAAATGTAATGAAATTCCAAACTGTAACTGTTAAAACTAAATGTAAAAACTGAAAGTTGTAAAAATGTGTATTGAAAAAGAATGTGCCTCTGTACTAAACTATACGGTGTCAGAACTGGAACGAACTTCAGACGATTCCAATACTTGTTACAAAGTTAGGATCTTTATTGAAGAACTACAGTGCTAGAGCAACGAGATAACAGTAATGCCGGTTCCTGGCATTTGGTTACATTTTATGCCATCAGTAAAGTACAATAAAGCTATCATTCACACGGGTTACAGACAAGTGTCTCTTTTCCCAGGCTTCGTTATCAGAAGGGAGGATGCCTCCCTGTGGTGAAGGCCAAACGGCCTGGCTTCAAAAGGGCACCTGTGGATGTTGAACAGAGACCGTCTCGGAGCCCTAAATATTTGGAATAGTTATGAGGGCAGGGTTGATTGCTCAGGCTATGGACTCTGTGTTAGTGTTAGGTTACAGCATGGAGTCGGTTTGGCCAAAGCAGGCAGAGAGAAAGTTACAAGTTCTGACATACTGCCCCCCCTTAGCTCTTCACCTTGGGCTTGTGTGGGTACAGTAGGTGAAACCTTTTCAGCAGTTGCGGAGCGGACACATCGCTAGCCTTCACCCACTCATCACAGCTCAGGGGGAAGTATTTCCACCTGATAAGGTAGTACAACACACCCCGTTGGATTTTGGAATCCAAAATTTCCTGCACCTCATGGTGACTCTGCCCCCTCACTAGCGTCGAAGGCGGTTCCGGAGGGCGAGGGTGAAAGGACGTAGCTCCAGGGTCTTTGCGAAGAAGGCTGCAATGAAAAACAGGGTGGATCTTACTCAATGGGCGTTTTCGCACAGACCTTCAAGTGGTGCGACCACCCTCCTCACGCCGGCGGATCTGCAGGGATTTCGCACCAGAAGCGCCGGCGCACCCAAAAGAGCCGGCGACTTCCGTCGCGAAACCAGCTCAAACGGAAACCGCCAAGAAGCAGGAAAACGTTTGAGCTGGTTTCGCGACGGAAGTCGCCGGCTCTTTTGGGTGCGCCGGCGCTTCTGGTGCGAAATCCCTGCAGATCCACCGGCGTGAGGAGGGTGGTCGCACCACTTGAAGGTCAGTGCGAAAACGCCCAATGATTTAGGAAGCTCAAGCTCTACGGTCACCTTATTAATAACCTTTTTTATCTTATCCCAAGTATTTCAAAGCGAGCTTGCGACACCCCTGCGGGAGGGGCAAGTTCTTGGTGGACAGGAAGACCATCTCCCCCTCTTTCAATTGCCATTGGGGGGCGTGCTTTTTGTCAAAGTGGCGTTTGTACTCCTCCTTCGCCTCTTCCAGGTTTTCCTGGAACACCTTCCACCCCCCCCCCCCCCGTATCCCCTCCCACCATTGTTGACAAGAAGTGGGTTCCGGAGACCCGGATGGCAGGGGGAGGTTGGGGAAGGGTTTCCCTTCGTAGCCGTTGACTATCTGGAAGGGTGAGGTTTTGGTCGAGCTATGGAGGCTGTTGTTGTACCCATATTCTGCGAAGGGGAGCAATTCCACCCAGTTTGTTTGTTGGTAGTTGATATAGCACCTTAGGTATTGCTCAAGAAGCCCGTTAACCCTCTCCGTCTGTCCGTCCGTTTGCGGATGGTAGGCGGAGCTAAGCCCCTGTTCAATACCGGCTAGTTTGCAAAACTCCCGCCAGAAGTTGGCAACGAACTGTGGCCCGCGGTCACTAATGACCTTGTCGGGGAACAAGTGAAGGCGGACCACGTGATTAAAGAACAGCTGGGCTAGTTTTTTGGCAGTGGGGAGTTTTTTGCAAGGGATGAAGTGGGCTTGTTTGGAGAACGTGTCCATTACCACTAATATCACCGTTTTCCCTTGGGAAGGAGGGAGCTCCACAATGAAGTCCATGGAGACTACTGCCCAGGGGCGGCTTGCTGTTGGAAGGGGGACTAAATGGCCAGGTGGTTTCCCCCCTCTGCGCTTGGACATGATGCATGTGGGGCAGGCGAGCACGAATTCAGAGACATCCCTCTTTAGTTTGGGCCACCAAAACTGTCGGGTAATTAGATTGAGAGTCTTTACGTACCCGAAGTGACCAGCAAGGCGGCTGGAGTGGCTCCGTTCAAGGACTTCTTTTCTCAGAGATTTGGGCACATAAATTTTCCCTTTGTGAAGCCAGAGCCCCCCTTCCCCCTTTTCGAGCCCATCGGGTCGCTTTGGTCCCTCTAACTCCGCTTCTATCGCGAAGCGTTCCTTCTGCTGTGGGTTGGGGCCCCCGGTTTGCTTTCCCGAACGGGTGGTCACACCCCCCCCCCCCGCGATGGCAGAGGGGGGAATGAGAGAGTCGATTACTTCCTCCCTCTGGCTCTCGTGCTGGGGCATGCGCGATAGCGCGTCGGCCAAAAAGTTTTTGGTGCCGGGGATGTGATTTAGCACAAAGTCAAATTTGGCGAAGAATCCCGCCCACCTGATTTGTTTTGCGGTCAGTTTGTGGCGGCCGGTGAGGGCCTCCAGGTTTTTGTGATCGGTCCAGATTTCGAAAGGGACTCGAGCCCCCTCTAGCCAGGATCTCCATGTTTTGAGAGCAAACATGACCGCAAAAGCCTCTTTGTCCCACACCGACCAGTTCCTTTGTTCATTGGAGAATTTGTGGGAGATATAGGCGCAAGGACGAAGTTCCCCCCCGTCATTTCTCTGCATTAATATGGCTCCTACGGTGACGTCGGAGGCGTCACATTGCACAACAAAGGGCTTCAATTCATTAGGGTGAGCTAGTATCGGTTCGGAGGTGAAAAGTTGTTTGAGCTCCTTGAAAGCTTGGTGGCACTCCGGCGTCCATGTTAGGCGCGCACCGGGCTTTTTTGCCTCGTCACCTTTCCCCTTGGTTTTGAGGAGCTCAGTGAGGGGGAGCATTACCCGGGCGAACCCCTTAATGAACCCGCGGTAAAAAATTGCGAACCCGAGAAATGATTGGAGCTGCCGTCGGGTTCGAGGGGGTTCCCAGTCTAGAACCGCTTGGATTTTCGCGGGGTCCATCGCTAGTCCCTCCCCGGACACCCTGAACCCCAGGTAGTCTAGTTCCGTCTTGTGGAACTCACATTTAGACAGTTTAGCATACAATTTGTTTTGGCATAGGGTTGCTAACACTTTTCTCACTAATGGTACATGCGATTCAAGGTCTTTTGAGTAAATAATGATGTCATCCAGATACACCACCACCCCCTTGTACAGAAATTCTCTCAACACTTCATTGATAAAATTCATGAACACCCCCGGCGCCCCCTGAAGCCCAAAGGGCATCACTAAGTATTCGAATTGACCCATAGGCATGTTGAATGCCGTTTTCCACTCATCCCCCTCTTTAATCCGCACACAAAAGTACGCGTCGCGGAGGTCGAGTTTGGTGAGGATTTTACCCTCGGCCACTGTGTTTAACAGATCTTTTATCAACGGGATCGGGTAGGCATTTGACATAGAAATCCCGTTTATCCCACGAAAATCTGTGCAAAGCCTCAGGCTCCCGTCCTTTTTCTTGCGGAATAGGACCGGGGCTGCGTGGGGGGCCGTGGCCGGTCGGATGAACCCCCGTTTCAAGTTTTTGTCAATGAATCTTCTCAGTTCTGCTTTCTCCGCCCAACCCATTGAGTAAAGTTTTGCCTTGGGCAGCTCCTGCCCTGGGATCAGTTCGATGGCACAATCAGTGGGGCGGTGCGGAGGAAGTTCGTCCGCCTCCCGCTCACTAAAAGCTTTTTTCAAGTCTCTGTATTCCTTGGGGATCGCCCCTATTTCCTCAAGGGTGAGGCAGAGTCTTTCCTTCTGGGGAGGGGCTTTAGGGCCCCACTCAGTTCTCCAGTGGTGGTGCTCACACCGCCAGTCAGGGAATCGTACAATCTGTTCAGCCCATCGAATGTCCGGTTGGTGTCGGGCGAGCCACCCTGCCCCCACCACCATGTCAAAAGACGATGACGGGGCTATCACGAAAGTCTCAATCCCCCAGTGATCCTCCGTCCCTACAGGGGTCGCCTGGGTCTCCAAGGTGCACGGCTCCCCCCTCATGGTCAACCCATCCATCTGTTCGAATTGGATGGGGTGGGGTAGGGGGGACGTGGCCAGTCCTAACGCCTCTACTAGGCGCGGGGTGATAATGTCTTGGGTGCACCCTGAGTCAATCAGGGCGCGGGCGTGCATAAACCGTTTAAGGTTGGGGTTCAGGAGGGTGACCGCCATGAACAATAGCCCCCCGGTAATTCTCACCGTCAGTAGTGCCGGCGTTTCCTGGACCTGCTTTGCGGCACCGATTAAAGCAGGTCGCTGTCGTTTCCCGCCGACTCCTGGTCCCAGGACTCCTCACTGGACTCCTCGATGGTGGTAACATCCTCGTCAATCGCCAAGGAGGTGGCGACGGCGCCCCGACTGGGCTCCTTGGAACGACTGCCTTTCTTCTCCTGCGCGGTGGGTGCCGGCTTGGGTTGAGTAGGGGTGGGTGTCTGTCTCACCGGACAGTTAGCGGCTAGGTGGTTCGGATCCCCACACCTAAAGCACTTGCGGGCCGCGGCGGTAGGGGTCGAGGTTGCGGGGACTCGCTTCCCTTCGGGTTTGCCAGACGCAGGACTCGGCTTTCCCCCCTTTTTCCCTTGCTGCTGACGCCGCATCCCGACGTGTTGGAGGTCGGTTTCCACTTCCCCCGCCAGCTGGATCCATCCCACCAGGGTGTCAGGCCTCCCTTGGTGGTAGCATTGGTCAAGGATGTTCGCGTTCAGTCCATTCTTGAACGCGGTGTACTTCATCACCTCGTTCCAACCCCGGGCCGCCGCGCAGTGGCCCATGAACTCGGTGGCGTACTCGCGCGTTGTCCGGTTCCCTTGCTCGATCCTCTGCAGCGCTTCGATGGCTTTTTCTTCCCTCAAGGGATCCCCGTACTGACGGAGCATCGCTTGCAGGAAGTCGGCTACTGTGGCCAGCTCGGGTTTCCTTCCCGTGTATAGCCCCACGTACCATTTCCGCGCCGGCCCCCTCAACTTGGACGCAATGTGGTCGACCCGGCTCGCCTCCGTGGGGTAGCCCGCTCCCCAGTGCGTAAAAAACGTGTTGCACTGAATGGTGAAGTACTCGACTTCGTCCCTGTCCCCGTCGAATGTAATCTTTAGTTCTCTGGCCCCTCCGCCATCCGCCCCGGCCGGGGCGGCGGGAGCCGGTGCCGCCGGTGCGGCTGGGGCTGCCGGGGCGGCGGGGGTGGGCGGCGCCGGGGCGGCGGGGGTGGGCGGCGCCGGCGCTGCCGGGGCGGCCGGGGCCACTGGAGCCGCGGGCGGCACGGGGGGTGCTAGTCCGCCCGGTGGCGGGGCCGGAGGAGCGGCCGGCGGTGGCCCCGTGGGACCACCCCCTCCTCCACCTGCAGGGCCCGGGGGTGGCAGAACCGGCGCTGCGGGCACGCCGCCCTGGAGCGCTTGTATCTGGTCGCGGATCGCGCCTATGTTCTGTTGCATCTCCTCGGCCATCAGCACTCGGGACGCGTGGACCTCGTCGTGGATCTCTTTCACCCAATCGAACAGCTTGTTGCGCAGCGTTCGGATCGGGTCCCCACCGCCGTAGGTGCCGAGTCCCTCGTCTCTGGCCTCGTCCTCCTCTCCTTCCCCTCCGCCTGTGGCTAGGACCCGGTATCGCTGCTCCGCGGCGTCCATAGCGGCCGTGGATTTCCTCGGGCTCCAGGTCCGCGGGGGGAAGGCGTCGACGGAGAAGGGTGCGGGGACTTTGAGTTTGCTTCTCACCCCCGTTACCTTCGGGTCTAAAGGTTCCTCCTCCGGCGGAATGTTGGGCTCTCCGTTGTCTGGAGCCTTTGCCGCCATTGGGCCAGGTTGCCAGTCCAGATAAGTCCCAAAATAGAGATTACTGTTATAATGTCAGAACTGGAACAAACTTCAGACGATTCCAATACTTGTTACAAAGTTAGGATCTTTATTAAAGAACTACAGTGCTAGAGCAACGAGATAACAGTAATGCCGGTTCCTGGCATTTGGTTACATTTTATGCCATCAGTAAAGTACAATAAAGCTATCATTCACACGGGTTACAGACAAGTGTTTCTTTTCCCAGGCTTCGTTATCAGAAGGGAGGATGCCTCCCTGTGGTGAAGGCCAAACGGCCTGGCTTCAAAAGGGCACCTGTGGATGTTGAACAGAGACTATCTGTCGCCCATCTCGGAGCCCTAAATATTTGGAATAGCTATGAGGGCAGGGTTAATTGCTCAGGCTATGGACTCTGTGTTAGTGTTAGGTTACAGCATGGAGTCGGTTTGGCCAAAGCAGGCAGAGAGAAAGTTACAAGTTCTGACATAAGGTACCGTTCTAACAGACTGAGCCAGCAGAGATAAGGGGAGTGCTCAGTCTGGGAAGTGAGCCAACTGATAAGATATGGTCAGTCTGGGAAGTGAGCCAACTGATAAGAATGTGCTTGCAGGGTAATTAGCAAGCAGAGCGAAATGTGTGTGTGTTAGCACAGAGAATCAAAGACTGAAATATTGAACTGTGACAATTGTAAATATGGAAAGAAATGTAACTGAATGTATTAATGGTAATATGAACAATATGAATATGGAATATTGTGTGTTATATTGCAGCATGGGCCTATAATCTGAGGAGGGGTGTCGCTTGTATATGAGAGAAGTGACAGCTTATAGCACATGCTGGAGTGAAACTAATGCTGGAGGCTAGATCATCTAGATGACAGTAAGTGGCTGGGTGCCAGGGATATTGCATCAGCCAGCACAGTCAGCATGACATAGCAAGATGCTGATTGGCTACTCAAGGTATAAATGTACAAAGACACTTTGGTGTGTGTGGGGTTAATGAAGTTGGAGTGCAGCGGAGCATATTGTCGGAGTGGAGGGTGATTGGTGTGTAAATAAATGTATATAGTGGTTTTACAACTACTGTGTGCAACCTTCATTCCTGCGTCACTAAGGATCACCCTCTTGGGTGATCTCCTCTGAGGAAAGGAGGACATCTTGCCCGCCTCTCTGTATCGCTCTTATATCTCACTTGCTGTTTCTGATATACTTTTCTGTCTGCTGCTGTACAGTTCTATCTGTTTGTATTTACTTGAGTTTATCAGTTTTTATGCTGTTTTATAATTTTAATATGTTTATATGTTTAATGTATTTAATGTAATTTAACTACTGTATTTATACCATGTTTTACTGAATGTTGTTAGCCGCCCTGAGCCTGCCTAGGCGGGGAGGGCGGGATATAAATAAAATTAATAATAATAATAATAATAATAATAATAATAATAATAATAATAATAATAATAATAATAATTTTGTTATTGTTTGTTTTTTCTGAGTAAGGTTATTAGTTTTGAATTGCTTCTCAGAGTTACCAGAACTGAAGCGATGGGTGTTCCAGTGCCACAGGAAGAAGAAGCAGATTTTAGTCCTGCCTCACTGACACGAAGGTGGGAAACACTCAAGATGTCCTCCTGTCCTCAGAGGAGAATGACCCCTCACAGTAAGTACCACTGGTCGTTTTCTGAATTAGACTTGCCAACCCAATAAAGAATGCATATACAACCAGCACTTCACTAGCTGCATTGGATCCCAGTAGAATATTGGATCAAGTTTGGGGCTATAGTATTAACTTTTAAAGCCTTGTGTCGTCTGCAACCAACATCTCTGCAGGACTGCTCTTCCCACATGTCCTTTGAAGAACTCCACAGATCAACATCTACTGGTGGTCCTTTTTGACTCTGGCTCTGGCCAAGCGAGACCAGGGCTCTGCAGGACTAGTTACAATTCATCAGGGCGTGTAAAATGGAGATATTCTACCAGGCCTATGGTTGAGGTGGTGTGCCATCCATATGGTGCTGTCTGTTTGTTCTTTTCTGCCACCTGCCCAATACCTGGTTCAATCTTTGGGCATGCATACATCTCTGAGGGTCCTTTCTAACTGTCCTTGACTGCCATCTTATATATTAGTCGATGCTGCATAGGTTTTTAAATATTGTGCAGACTGTATTTTAACTGTTTTAACTTACTGCATATTTTTTACTGTTGTAACCTGCCTTAAGCCATTCCATGCAGGGAAGGGTGGGCTAGAAATTTAGATAGATAGATAGATAGATAGATAGATAGATAGATAGATAGATAGATAGATAGATAGATAGATAGATAGATAGATAGATAGATAGATAGATAGATAGATGATAGATAGATAGATAGATAGATAGATAGATAGATAGATAGATAGATAGATAGATAGATAGATAGATAGATAGATAGATGATGGATGGAGAGAGCAGTCAGTCTGTTGCATTCTAGACCAGTTGTACTTTCCAGATTATCTTCAAAGGCAGACCCACATAGACAGTGTTTCAGTAATCCACCCATGAGGCTACAGAAACACCAATCAGCATGGCCAGATGCTCTGCATCTAGGTAATGAGAAAGCTGGCAAATCAGATGCAGCTGATAGATGGCACTCCTAGCCACCATGCTAACATATTTTTCAAAAAACAAGGAAGGGTCCATGAGCACACACAAGCTCTTAACTTGCTCTGAAAAATCCAATGTCATTCCATCTGGGACAAGTGGATGCAGTCCTTCTAACAGGGGCAGCCAAACTTGCTTAGTGTAGGAGTTGCAAGACATGAAAGTTTGAGACAAGAAAGGAAGGAAGGAATTTTGTACTGATTCCATCAGGTCAAATGGAGCAAAACATTACTGCCACTGGCACCTGGGACCTGCTGAAGGTGGTCACTGCAATATGGAGGACTAAAGGTCTGAGCAGAGACTTCAAGGTAATGAGAGCACTTTAGAACCAGTGTAACTTTTACTAAGGAGCAGGCTTCAGATTGACATCTGTTAGGGTATGTTCAGAGGAAAGGATAGAGAAATTGTGTGTTTATACTTTTGCTTTGGATGCCTTACTCAGTCTGTTGTGCTGAGAGTATACATATGAGCATTTTTTTTTTAAATAAATGTTTTGGGTTCAGAAAGTTGGCAAATAATACTATATTTGGAATAGTTGCAGATATTCCTGAAACCAAATTTTATTGTTCTGGATATTCAGAATAATCTCTACCATGTGGAGGCCCACTGACTCCTATAAAAAGCAGGCTAGACTGCTTGCAGAATGAGGAAGATAAACCTGTTCCTCAGACAACTTAGCCTGGTTGCTTGAGAAAGGAAACCAAAACATTGCCCAGGCAACTCAGGACCAAGGATGGAGAGAGCAGAGAGCTGTCTCCTGTTTGGTGTTGCCATGGTTTTGCTACAGGGAAGACATGCAATCCAAAAAAGACTGAACCTTTGGTTTAGGGGGCTGTTTTAGAAGTTCTGGCAGAGGTGCCAGTGGCAGTAATGTTTTGCCCACTAACCAGTTTGTTCAGTAAGCAGGGGTTCTCTTGGGCAGAGGATATTTTCAAGCCATACTGGAACCTGGATCTGTGGGGGAAAAACTGGTTTCCCTTAAGGTCAATCTCCCATTTCTGGGGTTCCTTTGTGTAAGACAGAATGGCACACTCCAATCCACAGCACAGGGTATGCCATACTGCTGCTTCCTGCTGATGCACCTTCGTTTCTTCCAGTTGTTATTACAGGATTGTGATGACTCATTCAGCTGTGCTGTACTCAATGCTGTTGGATTAGTTTCCACCTACACACCACTGTATGTCTGTTGATCCATCTGTTGCTCCAAACTGCCTGTCAGTGCTGCCCAAAGTATTAGCCCACTCCTCCACATCAGCTGACCTCTGTTTATCTATGCCATGCCTAATGCTGCCCTGGTGGTATCAGCATTGTTCAGGGTACATGCTCAGATCGCAATCATTTCAAATGCTTGGCACTTTTGACAGGGCAATAGTAACTGTTGCTGTATTCTCAACTTTTGGGCACAAGCACTGGGAATGGGTGGGAAGGCTGAGAGAAACCTTTTAAAGGTGGTTTGCCTTTTGAAACTAAAAAATGGCAATTCCTACTGATTTTAATAGCATTCCAGATATTCAGAAATTCCAGATTTTCCAAATCTGAAGTGTCCTAATTCTGGGTTTAGATGATGAATCCAGATTTTGATGCTAGTGCACTTGATGGACTGGTACTCCATGAATTAGTCTAAATTATTTTCAGGGCTGGCCCTAAACTGTCTGGCACTCTAGGCAAGGCTAACTTCTGGTGTCCCCTCTGCACTGATAATTTAACTGAGTCACATGGGAGTACCCCAGAAAGCCAGCACCCTAGGCAATTGCCTAGTTTCCTAGTGGCAGGACTGGCCTTGACCCTTTTTAAACATTTATACTTGTGGACATCACTATTTATTTATTTATGATGGTGTATTCTGCCCTTTCCTGCAAGCAGTTTCAGGGTGGATAACAACATAGATTAGGTCACAATTAAAACTCACAGATTAAAAACCATATAACTATACAATAAAACCATAAAACAATAATATTCACCATATATATAGATCCCAATAGGCAGCCGTGTTGGTCTGAAGCACTATAACAAAGTAGTAGACAAATGCATCTTTAAGATCAACTAAGTTTTATTTAGAATGTAAGCTTTCATATGCTCTTAAGCAGACTTCATCAGACTTACATTAAAACTTAGTTGGTTTTAAAGGTGCACTTGTCTACTGCTATATTCACCATAGGCAGCAATTTCAATTGGGCACATTCTGCCAATTGATATAACTATGGCCCATAGAATACAATAGTACATGGTGATAATAGGATAGCATCATTATGTCATCTGGCAGTGAATTCCAAAATATAATTACACATTAAGTTTGTTCCTTATAATCAGCCTGAACCTATTATCCAACAGCTCTTTAAAGACTTGAGAAATAAAAAAGACTCCTTTAGGAAATCGAAGGAAGGCCTTATGATTAAGGATGAATATAAGAAGAAGATATTGGATTTATATCCTGCCCTCCACTCCGAAGAGTCTCAGAGCAGCTCACAATCTCCTTTACCTTCCTCCCCCACAACAAACACCCTGTGAGGTGGGTGGGGCTGGAGAGGGCTCTCACAGCAGCTGCCCTTTCAAGGACAACCTCTGCCAGGGCTATGGCTGACCCAAGGCCATTCCAACAGGTGCAAGTGGAGGAGTGGGGAATCAAACCCAGTTCTCCCAGATAAGAGTCCGCACACTTAACCACTACACCAAACTGGCTCTCCATAAACAAATCACCAGTGCTTGTAGAGAAAAAGTTAGGAAAGCTAAAGCTCAATATGAGCTTAGGCTGGCCAAAGATGCTAAAAACAACAAAAAGGGTTCTTTTTTCTTTCAGAGTATGCATTCATTCAATGTTCAGAGTAAGAAAAAGAGCAAGGACATGGTAGACTCATTGAGAGGGCAGAAAACTGAAATTGTAACAGGTAGTAAAGAGAGGGCAGAACTGCTCAATTCCTACTTTTCCTCAGTCTTCACTTCTGAGGGAAACAGTGCTCAACATGGCAAAAACAGAACATACAATGAGGGTATGGAGTTCCAACCTAGGATCAGCATAGGGGTAGTACATAAACACCTAGTTTCTTTAAATGAAACTAAGTCCTCAGGGCCAGATGAACTGCATCCAAAGGTTCTAAAAGAGCGTGCAGATGTTATTTCTGAGCCTCTGGCTATTATTTTTGAGAATTCTTGGAGAACAGGAGAGGTGCTGGAAGATTGGAGGTGGATGAATGTTGTCCCCATCTTCAAGAAGGGGAAAAAGGAGGATCCGGGTAACTACCGACCCGTCAGTTTGATGTCCATACCTGGAAAAGTTTTAGAACAAATCATCAGATAGTCTGGAACATTTCGATTCTGGAACATTTAGAAAGAATGGCTGTGATTACTAAGAGCCAGCATGGGTTTCTCAAGAACAAGTCATGTCAGACTAACCTGATCTCTTTTTTTGAGAAAATGACTACCTTGCTGGATCAGGGGAATGCTGCAGACATCGTTTATCTTGATTTCAGTAAGGCTTTTGATAAGGTTCCACATACTATTCTTGTTGACAAGTTGGTAAAATGTGGTTTGGATCCTGTTACCATTAGGTGAATCTGTAACCGGTTGACAGATTGCACCCAAAGAGTGCTTGTGAATGGTTCCTCATCTTGAAGAGGAATGACAACTGGAGTTCCTCAAGGATCTGTCCTAGGGCCTGTTTTGTTCAACTTCTTTATAAATGATTTGGATGAAGGAATAGAGGAAATGCTTATTAAATTTGCCTACGATACTAAATTGGGAGGGGTTGCAAATACAGTAGAAGAAAGAAATAGGATACAGGATGACTTTGACAGGCTGGAAAACTGGGCTAAATCCAATAAAATGAATTTTAACAGGGATAAATGTAAAGTTCTGCATTTAGGGAGGAAAAATCCAATGCATGGTTATAGGAAGGGGGAGACTTGTCTTAGCAGTAGTCTGTGTGAAAAGGATCTAGGGGTCTTAGTGGATCATACGCTGAACATGAGTCAACAGTGTGATGCAGTGGCTAAAAAGGCAAATGCAATTTTGGACTGTATCAACAGAAGTATAGTATCCAGATCACGTGAAGTGATGGTATTGCTTTACTCTGCTCTGCTAAGACCTGGAGTATTGTCTTCAGTTTGGGGCGCCACATTTTAAGAAGGATATAGACAAGCTGGAATGGGTCCAGAGGAGGGCAACGAAGATAGTGAGGGGTCTGGAGACCAAGTTCTATGAAGAAAGGTTGAAGGAGCTGGGCATGTTTAATCTGGAGAGGAGGCGGCTGAGAGGTGATATGATCACCATCTTCAAGTACTTGAAGGGCTGTCATATAGAGGATGGTGTGGAATTGTTTTCTGTGGCCCCAGAAGGTAGGACCAAAACCAGTGGGTTGAAATTAAATCAAAAGAGTTTCTGGCTCAACATTAGGAAGAACTTCTTGACCATTAAAGTGGTTCTTCAGTGGAACAGGCTTTCTCGGGAGGTGGTGGGTTCTCCTTTCTTGGAGGTTTTTAAACAGAGGCTGGATGACATCTGACAGCAATGAAGATTCTGTGAATTTAGGGGGAGGTGTTTGTGAGTTTCCTGCATTGTGCAGGGGTTGGACTAGATGACCTAGAGGTATCTTCCAACTCTATGATTCTATGATTCATTCAGTGCCCCCAACTTCTAATATTTTGGGCAGGAAGAAAAAAAATTATCTCTCAATCCATTTTCTCCACCCCATGCATAATTTTATTAACCTGTATCATGTCTCTCCTTAGTGTCTTTTTTCCTAAAATGAAAAGCCCCAGAGTCTTGCACACTTGAATGATGTTTCAACCCCTTAATCATCTTAGTTGCCTGCTTACATAGTTTTCTATTTCTGCAATATCTTCATTAATATACAGCAATCAGAACTCTATTTTATTATTTTTTCCTATTCATTTTAATTGAAGACCTCCCACAGGCAAGCAGGGGAGCACAGACTGAAAGGGGGAATTTGGCACAGAAGGACAGGCATGGGAAGGAGAGTGGAAAGCAAAGTCCCACCCTATATCCTTCAAGGCTGAAATATCTCATACATGAATATAATAATAATGGCTACAGCTTTCAGTCAATCATAAAAGCCCAGAGCCTCTCTCTCCCAGTCCCCCTAAAGAGCACAATTTATGCCCTTGTCAGGAAAATTCTGGCTGTCTTGGAAAAGTAGATTTAGGGAGGTAAAAGAAGAGGAGGAGGAGGAGGAGTAAAAGGAGGAGGAGGAGATCGGATTTATATGCTGCCATTCACTCGGAGTCTCAGAGTGGCTTACAATCTCCTTCCCTTCCTCTCCCCACAACAGATACCCTGTGAGGTAGATGGGGCTGAGAACTCTTCAAGAACTGCTCTTGTGAGTACAGCTCTAAGAAAACTGTGGCTTGCCCAAGGCCACCCAACTGGCTGTGTGTGAAAGAGTGGGGAATCAAACCCAGTGCTCCCAGATTAGAGTCTGTGCTCTTAACTACTATAGCAAACTGGTACAATAATGAAAGAAATAGAACATAATAGTATTTTGTTATCGGCAATTTAGATTTCCCTCCCCCCCATTTCATATTGATGACAATACTTACATACACTCCATCTTGTAACTATTGTAATTAACAATAAAAAAAAATACAAGTCTAATATCACCCATTGTATTTCCAGTTTATTTCCTAATAATCCCCATGGAGTATGTCTTTTTTTAAACACTGCCACACACTGAACCAACATTTTCATTACGCTATCCATGGGTGGTAATGGAAAATGTTATCAAGCTGCAGCTGACTTATGGTGATGGCTTAAGGATTTCCAGGCAAGAGATGTTCAGAGGTAGTTTTCCATTGTCTGCCTCTGCATAGCAACTCTAAACTTCCTTGGCAGTCTCCATCCAAACACAGACCAGGGCCTTGTTTCATTTCCAAGATCTAACAAGATAGGGATCACCTGAGCTGTCCATTATAGCACCAGATCTTTCACTCTGTCTTGACTAGTTCAGACCCCAACAACATGTATTTGAAGTTACAATTTGTTATTCTAGTGTTATCACCATATACCTGACTACATTGAACTTAATTTGCCTTGTTTCCCACTCACCCAATTTGGAGAGAGCATCCTGGAGCTTTTCACAATCCACCTTGTTTATAATTATCCTGAACAATTTGGGATATCTGCAAACTTGGCAGCTACACTGCTCATGCCTAATTCCAGATCTGGAATTTAAATAGCACTTGTGGGACACCATGGTTCACTTCCTTCTATTTCAAGGACAGTCCATTTATTCCTTCTCTCTGCTTCCTATTATTTAACCAATTTTAACCTATCTTCTTATCAGTTAAAATTTCATTACTATTGAAGTTACTCAAGTGTTGCTTTCCAAGTGAGTTACCGCAGGACTTTTTACCCCAATGTGCATAATGTTACACTTGCTGATGCCAAACCATGCAAAGTTGAGAAAATGGGTTGCATATTATATTATCTTTTGTGTGCTCTTATTAAAGGTGCAGGAACTCTGTCTTTCTTTGCCTATGGACAGCTATAGAAAGACAGAAGGAAGGATAAGGAAAGAGGATATGATGAAAGATCGGTAGACACTAGCCCTGTGCTCACAAGATATTGCCTACATGGTCAATGCATGTACAGAAAGAGGAGAAATAACAGTGGCTCCACTGCTGTATGCAACTGGCCACACGGGCACTGACCTCACTAATTTGCCTATTTGGTGTAGTGGTTAATTGCATGGACTCTAATCTGGGTGAACCGGGTTTGATTCCCCACTCCTCCACATGCACCTGCTAAGTGACCTTGGGTCAGTCACAGTTCTTGAAAGAGCTCCTCTTGAGCCCCACCTACCACACAGGGTGTCTGTTGTGGGGACTGAAAGGGAAAGGAGATTGTAAACCACTCTGAGTGAAGGGTGGGGTATCAATCCAATCTCCGCTTCTCTTCTTCTTCCTCTTAAAGTGCATAAGCACAGCATCTATGCATGTATTTATTTCTTTTACTTTATTTATACATCATCTTATCCCCTGACCTGCATGGCTTCTTAGATATCAGAAGCTAAGCAGAACTGGACCTGGTTAGGACTTGGATAGGAGACCACCAAAGAAGGCTACAATTGCTACACAGAGGCAGGCAATGGCAAACTGCCTCTGTTAATCTCTTGCCTTGAAAACCCTGTGGCTGTGACTCGACAGCACTTTACACATACAAATACATACACCCTGAGTAAGCACCAAACACCCCCAACCCCACTGTTTTCACACTAAGGAATGACTTCGGGTTCTCTTTGCTCTCTGCCTTTAACTCCCTCTCGGCCTTAACTGCCTGTTGCAAAGTAAAAACATCTCTGTGTGAGCTGGGGGTACATATATCCATTCTGCTCCCATAAAGCAGAATCAAAGCTCTCTTGTTGGCAGCCAGCACTGTCTATTGAGCTTTGGAGGTCACTATTGATATTTCCAGGGTTGCAGAAGGACTGCAGAAGTCCAATCCCCAATTACATGATCAGTGCCAGCATGTCTGTTGCATGAACTGCCAACACTATGAAAACCATGGAGATTCATGAGAGGTTTGTTGCAGATGTGATCACATGACCCATCTCATGAACCACAAACTGGATGATTTTTGTGACAAATTTAAGTTCATGTTGAGGTTCATGCCTATCCTTAGTCAGGACCCAAGATAGCTATCTGAATATAAATATATGAGACAATTGAATAAAAGCAGGCTTTAAAACCACAAATACGAAATGCATTGGACCTACAGTATTTATTGTTTGTTTTGATTTTTTCCTCCCTCCCCACAAATGGGCTCAGGGCAGATCACAACAACAAAATACAACAATAAAAACAGTTTAAAACAGTATAAATTAAACAGGCAGCACTATAAATAAGTGCAAACTTCCGAAATTAGGGCCACTGAGCATTAAAACTGCTTGAACTGGGCCACACAAGATAGAAGACTTCAGCAAGGGAAGCTGACTTAATTGGATGCCTGCCAGCCAGGTGCAGAGCAAAAAAAGAAATGTGTTGATCCAAAAGCTCTGTGGCTCCGTAGAATGATAGTTGTGGAGAGATCAGGCTGATGAAGGGACAAGAAACAAAACCAGAATTTCTCCAGTGGAATTTTTTGGATTCCTTGGTAACGGCATGGAAGAAGACAGGACATAGAGACATGTACATGAAGTGGGCATTGCCCTGTATATGGAGTTGTGCGGCCTTTTTCACTGTTAGACTTTTTCTGTGATTGCGTTTTGTAACTAGCTGCTATTCTGGAAGCATTAATGTATGTTTAAATGTTGTTAAGTCTTTGTCACTAAAACATATGTCTGTACACACTTTGGTGTGATGATTATATCCCCTGGAGAAAATAGCTGCTTTGAAGGGTGGCCTCTATGCCATTGTACTATGCTAAGGTCCCTCCCCTCCTCAAACCCCACCCTCTCCAAGCTCCACCTCCAAAGTCTCCAGGTATTTTCCAACACAGACCTGGAAACCCTAGGTGGAACAGCTTCATTTTACAGATCTTGTGAAACAGCAGGTCTGGCAGGGCCCTGATCTCAAATGGGAGCATGTTCCACCAGGCTGGGGCCAAGGCAGAAAATGCCCTGGCTGGCCCTAATTGAGGCTAAGTGGATGTACTTTGGGCCAGGGACAGCCAGCAGGTGTCAATTAGCCAAGCATAAGTCTCTGGGGCACATATGGGGATCAGATATGTGGGTCGCAGGCCACAACTGGCTTTAAAGTACTAGATCCTCCTTGAAGTGGATCTAGTACTCAATTAAATTAAATTAAAGCACCAAACAGAAAACAGAGAATCCCTCACTATAATGATAGGCCTCTTCTCAGGCCAAAGCTGCCCCCAAAGCAATTCTGTTTTACAGCTTTGCCAGAAAGCTAGGAGTTCCCTTGACTTCTTCTAGGAGACTGTTCCACAAGCATGGATCAACCACTGAAAAAGCTTGAGCCTAGGTTATCGCAGAACATGCCTCAGACAGAGGGATCACATGTTTGAATTAACAGTGTTGCAGAGTGATCCTATGCAGAGTTATTCAGGATTAAAGCCATTGAAATCAATAGGCTTTAACTGGAGTAACTCTGCAAAGAAAAGTGGTGATCAGTGCTTTGTGTAATTTGTGTGTGACTCTGTGGGTATAGTCTTTGTGTTCATTTAGTGCAGTAAGAAACATGCTTAAAGAAATTGTGATAATGAAAATGAGAATATCTAATCAGTTTCCCACTCATGCTCCCATTTTAATCAAGCTCTGTTGATAGCTATGTTGTAATTACTCTTTTTTTCAGTTTCTCTATATTTGGTATAATTTGGGATGTGGAACCCATCTGGTTTGCTTTCCTTGCTGCACCTGTACAGCATCCTTGTTATTTTTAATCTGGGATTGCACCTGCATGCTTTGCAAGTTTTGAGCACCAGGTGGCAATGTAAGTACAATAGATGTTGTTCCCCTTCAACTCCTGCTTCCTTGTTAGAAAAACAAATATAATAAAGCATAAGGGAAGCGTGACCTTTTCTTGCCATTTCAACATATTGCCAAGCAGGAATAGATTTTTTTGTGTGCCAAATCAAGCATGCAGCTGCACTGATAGAGATCCACTGCTTCATTTATAGCAAGGATAGTTAGGGACCCAAACAGAATTTTCCTCACTGGTGTCAGCTATAATCTCTGGGTGCAAGCCAAGCTGATGTGTCACAACTACATAATCATGCCTATCTACATCAGTGTAGAAACCATTCAGCCAGTTGCCTCCCAGTGTGCTAAGGTACGGTAGCAGAAAAAGAAAGCCTCTTTATTATTCCATAGATTAATTAAACAAATCAGATGGAATTGGCTCATTAATTAAGAAGGCACTAGAGTCCCAGAACAGCAATCTTTGAACTTTTCCTATAGACTCATCTGTGCATACATGGAAACTGCATACTTCCAGTCTTTTCCTATCACATAATCATTTTGCATGTGGAAATGGCTCAACAGATGAATCAGAACTTTATCTTAGAACTAGCCTGAAATCCATGCCTCACTATATTTAATCACCTTTAAAATGTTTTAGGTAGGAAGGGTGTTTTGTTTTTAGAAGACTAATAAACTCAATCACCATACAGATTGTAATGAAAAATGCCTATTTTGGTTTAGAGCTGACTTCCCCTTTTGGTCTGCACAACAACCCTGTGAGGCAGATAAGGCTGAAAGTCTGTGAGCGGTCTGAAATCGCAATGTGGACCAAAGCAGGAGGGATCCAGTCTTAGTAGGGTATAATGACAGAGAATCCAACCTGCAAAGCAACCATTTTCTCCAGGGGAGCTGATCTCTGCCATCTGGAAAGCAGTTGTAATTTTGAGTGATCTTCAGCCCTCACCTGGAGAGTGGTCACAATGGTTCCCCAGGAGGAAGTGGTTGGTTTGGAGGGTGGAGTCTATGGCATTGGGGAGAGCCAGTTTGGTGTAGTGGTTAAGTGTGCGGACTCCTATCTGGGAGAACTGGGTTTGATTCCCCACTCCTCCACTTGCACTTGCTAGCATGGCCTTGGGTCAGCCATAGCTCTGGCAGAGGTTGTCCTTGAAAGGGCAGCTGCTGTGAGAGCCCTCTCCAGCCCCACCCACCTCACAGAGTGTCTGTTGTGGGGGAGGAAGGTAAAGGAGATTGTGAGCCGCTCTGAGACTCTTTGGAGTGGAGGGTGGGATATAAATCCAATATCTTCTTCATCTTCTTCATTGTATCTGCCTGAGGTCTCAAAGGCCACACCTCCAGGCTCCACCCCCCAAATCTCTAGGAATTTTCCAACTAGGAGTTGGCAATCCTATCTCCTTCCCAGCCACTCATCAACCAGTGTTGAATGTACTGGTCTGATGGCTGAGGCGCAAGAGAGTTTGGCGATTTGGCTGCTGTACTGGCCGCCTTCTGCACCGGCCAATGCCCTTGTGGAGGCCATAGCAGGCTGGGCGTTGGAGTACCCTAGACTTCTGGTCCTGGGTGACTTCAGTGTCCATGCTGATGACATGGGCTCCACATTGATGTCGGACCATGGTGTCATCCATGGCAGCACTTGGACTTTATCAATATGTAACAACTCTCACCCATCAGGCTGGACACATTCTAGATTTGATCTTTGCAGCGGGAATGACAGTGGACCGTATTACTGCTGATGCAGTGCCATGTTGGACCGCTATGCTCTGAAGGCCTGCTTGAATATCCCGCTCCAACCCTGTTTGGGTGGTGGGTGTATTTTAGCCCACCCATGGAGCCAAATGGACCCTACGCAGTTCCAGATGGCTCTTTGGGATCCTTGGCTCCCTGGTGATTCTCTAGATGAACTTGTGGAGACCTGGCATAGCAGGCTCACCATGGCAATCAATGAAATCACTCCCAGATGCCCTCTGCACCCCCGTACAAAGCTGGTGCCCTGGTATACGCCGGGGCTACAGCAGATGAATCGGAGATTCAGACGGCTAGAGAGCGGTGTCAAGCCCGCGACGAAGTGAGAAGAACAGCTTATAGGTTGTATATGAGAACCTATGAGGTGTCAGTCAAGGCCACTAAGAAAATATATCTTATGACCATGATTGCATCTGCGAACTCACGCCCAGCACAATTATTTAGGACAATTCGGTCTTTAACTACCCTACCACAGGGCATACCAAATGGATATTGGCTGTGAGGCATTTACAAGTTTCTTTGCTGATAAAGTTTTGTCACTCCGTTGTGACCTCCCTGCCACCTTGGAAACAGTAAATGAACTCGAGGCCCCGAGTACGTCTTCCAGTCAGGTATTGGATTCTTTCACTCCACTCAGCCTAGAGGAAATTGATAGAGTACTCTTTACTGTGCGCCCAACCACCTGTAGGCTGGACCCGTGCCCCTCTTGGCTAATAAAAGCTGGCTGAGAGAAGCTATGGGTTCCCCTAAGGGAAATTGTCAACAGGTCCCTTCTTGAAGGAATCTTCCCCCAGCCTCTAAAAGAGGCAGTGGTTCACCCCTTTTTAAAAAACCATCCTTGGACCTGGCTGAATTGGCTAATTACCGGCCAGTGTCTAAATTGCCATTCTTAGGCAAGATCATTGAAAGGGCTGTGGCAGTGCAACTTCAGAGTTTTCTGGATGATGCTTCCGTGCTTAACCCACATCAATCTGGTTTTCGTCTGGGTCACGGGATGGAGATGGTTCTGGTCACCCTCACATATGACCTCCAGAGGCACCTGGACAGAGGTGGCTCAGCAGTGCTGATGTTGTTAGACCTGTCAGTGGCATTCGACACGGTCGACCATCAGCTACTGACCTGTCGCCTCACTGACGCTGGGATTCAGGGGTTGGCCTTGAACTGGCTTTCCTCCTTCCTCCAGGGTCGGGGACAGAGGGTGGAGCTAGGAGATGAACTATCGCAATGATACCCACTTATAAGGGTGTGCCGCAGGGAGCGGTTCTTTCTCCGATGTTATTCAACATCTATATGCGCCCCCTTGCCCAGGTTGCCCCGAAGTATGGTCTGGGTTGTCACCAGTATGCGGATAACATCCAGCTCTATCTGCTGATGGGTGGCCAGTCCGACTTCACCCCAGAAGATCTGTCTGCAGCATTGCAAGCTGTGGCGGGGTGGCTCAGGCTGAGCAGGCTGAAATTAAATCTGACGAAGACAGAGGTCCTGTATCTGAGTCGCCACTGTTCAGGACTGGAGGTCCATTTACCAACCTTCGACAGAGCCCAGCTCATGCTGGTGCCCAAAGTTAAAAGCTTAGGGGTGCTCTTGGATCCCTCTTTAACAATGGAGGCCCAAGTAGCTGCCACTGCCAAGTCAGCCTTTTACCATCTGTGGATGGCAAAGCAGTTGGTACCCTTTCTCAAACATGACGACTTGGCAACAGTGATCCATGCGACGGTCACCTTGAGACTGGATTACTGCAATGCTCTCTACATGGGGCTGCCCTTGTCCCAAATTCGACAATTTCAACTAGTGCAGAATACTGCAGCCAGGCTGTTAATGGGAGTTCCTTTATAGGAACACATCCAGCCTGTGCTGAAAGCGCTGCACTGGCTACCGATAGGGTACAGGATTCGCTTCAAGGTTCTGGTCATTACCTTTAATGTCCTATATGGCCAGGGTCTGGCATACCTTAGGGACCGCCTTTCCCTGCACATGCCCCAGCAAGCACTTCAGTCCGGGTCTCAAAACCTGTTGACAGTTCCCAGCATAAGCGAAGCTCAAAACAATGAGAGCCAGGGCCTTTTCCGTTGCTGCCCCTAGCTGGTGGAATGAGTTGCCGGAGGAGGTTAGGGCCTTGCAAGAGCTCTTAAGTTCCGCATGGCCTGCAAAACGGCACTCTTCCACCAGGCATTTACATGAATGGTAACATCTGCAGCAATGGGACTGATCCATAAGAACACCACCAATGTCCTACTTCACTACGCTATGGCGATTCTGAGACCTTTGGGTATAGCTAACCACCAGAATTTAAATCGCTGCCTGAAATTATGATAGTAGCACATGCAAAGTTTTAAATTGTTTTTATGTTTTATGTTTTTATTGTTGTGTATTGTATTGGTAACACTAATGTGTTTGTGTCGACTCTTGGTTTGTGAGCCGCCCTGAGCCTGCCTTTGGTGGGGAGGGTGGGATATAAATTAAATGAATGAATGAATAAATAAATAAATTAAAAAAACAACAACCAGCCAACCATGGAAGGAATGTACTCCTCACATTTTGGGTTTCTAGGTCTAGGGGTTTGGGCTGGGCTTTGATGACTCAGTCAGGACACCTGTTCAACTGTCTGCCATCTTCATTAACTGATCTTTACTCAGAACACCGAGCTCCATAATTGATCAATTTGGGGAGGGGCGGTTGCAATTAGGCAGTAGCCTGCCAGCCGTACAGCACAGCTTTACTTCTATGCAAAAACACATTCAAGGGGTGGAATTTCTAAAAATCCCTTCTTAGTGGGTGCTTACTCATGGAAGGAATGCATTCCCCAAATCTTGGGTTTCTAGGTCCAGGGGTTTGGGCTAGGCATTGAAGAGTCAGTTAGGACTTGTTTTTTTCTCCTCTTTCCTCAGGGACTGAGAGAGGCAGCCTGCAATGGAGCAGCTGCCCCAGAGAAGCAGTGTGCATGCTCACAAATGCTTAAACCTGGAAGAAAACTTTCTTGGACTCAGGGAAAACTAGGGCTTTGCTATCTAATGCCTGTTCTGTCTTTCTTTCCTTTACCCCTCCCTAAAGTGGGGGAAAGAGACAGCCAACAGAGCAAAGGGAACTTCCCTCCTCTCCTCAGGACTGAGAGAGGCATCCTGCAACAGAGCAGCCGCCCCAGAGAAGCAGTGTGTGCGCACACAAATGCTTATACTGGAAGAAAACTTCATTTGGCTCCTAAAGATGCTCCAGGATGACTTGGGCTTTGCTCTGTCATAAAAACATCCTGTCTCTCTTTCCCTTTCCCCTTCAGGGAGGAGGCAGTCGAAAGAGCAAAGGGAAATAGTTTCCCCCCTCTTCAGCAGCTGACAGAGGCAGACTGCAACTCAGCTGCTACTCCAGAGAAGCAGTGTGCATGCATACAAACACATACCTGGCAGAAAACTTCATTGGGCTCCTAAAGGTGCTCTGGAACTAATTGGGCTTTGCTCTGTCTCTCTTTCCCTCCCAGGCCTGTACATCTCTCTTTCCCTCCCCTCTCCCTTCCTCCCCAAAGAAGGTGGAGGAGACAGCTGACAGCAGCAGCTCTGGAGAAGGAAGGAAGGTGCTCACGAGCTACATATAAGCCCTTCATGGTATGGTTCTGGCCCGCGGGCCGTATGTTTGACACTCATGTTTTAGATTTTAGATTTTTTTTTTTGCAGTATACTGAGTTAGATACTTATGCAGACTATATGGACATATCTAGTGAAATTTTGGAAACCAGATTTTCATACTTTTAATTAATATGGAATCCCATGTAGCTCCTCATTTGGATACTGAGGTTGAAACAAACAATATGCTTTCAGTGTATTAAAAATGTTAATAGAATATGCATTGGGGCCCTATTTCGATTTAGATCATTCAGGAGGGAAGGGGGGTGGGACATCCTATGCCTCATGTGATTTCATTCATGGAAACTGACCTCCATTCTATTAATCATCAAACAAAAAAGACAGATGAGTGATCTTCCCCAGCTAGATCTACCTGCAGCAGTTTTTATAGCCAAACTGTATAAAGGAGAAAAAATGTCTTCTTTCCTCTTCTCCATGTCTGTTTCAAATTCAAATTGGGACTGCATAGCCTAAAATTTACATCTAAAAGACACTTGGAGATCCATGATATTTGTCTTAGCTATTTGACTCCGAGAATTAACCACAAGGGTGGACATTTTCTGTGAACCAGATGCCAACAGGGTCTCTGCAGCCATCATACAAACAATGTGAGCCTAAACATAGCCACACCCTTCTAAGCCTATTGACTTTAATTAATTAATTGTATTTATTTATGTATTGACACTATTTATACCCTTTCTTTCTCATAGGGAATCAAGGTGGATTACTCAGAGTGAGTCAGTACAGTCAACAAAAGGGACATTCAATGAACAATGCACTAGGATTGTAGAAGTCAGGAACCATCAGAAATCTAAAAGATAGAACTGAAGCATAGGGTAAGTATTAACATGACACATTAAGTCGTACAAAATTACATAATTACAGCAAGCTGTTATAGCATTATAGACCCATGTCCTTAATTATTCATCTAATTAAGTATGTAAACCATTTTGTACAATGCAACACAGTAACTTGTGCAAAAAGTCCCTCTTGAATCAGTTTTGCATCAATTGTGGGAAAGTGGGGACCTTCCTGATCTCTTTGGGCAGGCCGTTCTATAAGGTGGAATCACAACAGAGAAAGCACATGGACAGGCAATAATTGATTTTGCCCACTGGCAAGTTTGGCACCTGCGAAGACTGTGTTCAGATGAATTAAACTGTCATGGGGGACGGCAATCCCGCAAATCTCTTATTTCACTTTCAGTGAAATCCTAAACAGAATTCCACTCTATAAGGTCCCTCTTGAGTGGAATTCTGTTTAGGATTTCACTGAAAGTTAACTGCATAGCTCCTGAGTCTGGAGAGAGGCAATGGGGGAAGCCATTAACTTATTTTAAGCTGACAATCAGTGCTGTTAAAATTGACAGTGTTGATGTCTGTTGAGTAAGGATACAGCATGATGGTCTGTCCTTCAATTTTTTTTAAGGCAACCAGGAATGCTTTCAGCTACTAGATTGGTTTCTGCTAGATTTTGCAAGTTGAACTCTGTCCTTAAGGAAGAGGCCTTGTTTTAAAAAGTAAAAGATCTATATATTCGGTCTACAGATGTTACCACATTTTGAAACCCTTCATACTGAAAATGGATGCTATCCCAATGGGATATCCCAATCTAATTAGTTTACAATATTTAAAGCTCATGACAAATTCCAGTTACCTATCTCCACCTTCCATGATTCACCTTCCACTGCTATAACCCTCAAACTCTGTACTTCACCAAAAGCTATATTCAGTGTGCCATATAAAGTCAGTTTTCTCTTTGTTTGTACAGCAAACCTCTCTTGCTTTTCTACTTGACATTGTCAGGATACTGTTTTGCATTTTTAACTGTGTAGTCTTGTATTTTCCAGCAGCTACTTAAAGCAATTAGAAGAATCTTCTCCAGTCAGCAAACTGTTTTCACGCTGTGCAGAAACTGGAGGGGAAAACACTGCACTAGCACTTCGGCAGAGTCCTTAAAGAAACATTGCACAACTGTTTGAGGCCCTGAGTTATTTAATAAGCACAATTTTAAGGATGGATGCCTATAAAGGATTTTAACCACACATTTGAAAATTAGTTTTTCCTCTAATACTAGCATTTCCCTCCCACTTTTCCCTTCAAGAGGGCTTTCTTGTTGGGTTTTCTTTTTTAAAAAAGTCAAAGTGCTGACAGCCTCATTTAATTTATCTATGTTCCGGCTTTTTTGTTGCAGAGATAGCACTGTGAAATTGAAGAAGTTTGAGAGTTTGCTGTATATCAAAGTATATTGGTCGTTAAAGCTTAAATCATACCAAAGGGTAAAAGATTAACCCATTCTAGTATATCACACTGCCAAAAAAAAGCAATAACATTCCACTAAGGATCCAAGAACTGAGATAGGGAAAGCAAAATAAGGGTTATAAACCCTGGGATATATCCTTATCACTGTCATGCACTTAGGATTTATACATGTAATATTCCAAGTACAGAAATGAGAAAGTAACTTGAAAATAACTTTGCCCCCTAAAATGAATTTATGGTATTTTATTCTATTTGTAAACATTATTGATTTTTAAATTGGCACTATGATAAAACAAAAATGATAAACTTTAGAACAAACAGATCCAAACTACTCAGTCTGCCCTTGTCATGATCCTGGGCTTAGTGAGGCCTACAGGCTCCAGAGAAGCCTGCCTAGGAATTATTAGAGAAAGCCTACATTTCCCAGGATCCCTTCTGTCCCTCTGATTGGGTGGTAAAGTTTTGGAGGAAAACTAGCTCAGAGATAGGCTTGCCAATCCCCAGGTCCCAGTGGGGGTTCTTCCGCTTTCCCTGGCTCCTTCCTGCCCCCAGTCAGCTGGCCGGCAGGGGGAAGCCTTGCCCCCAGAGGACCATGTGCCTTTCCACCTCCAGAGGCTTCAGGCTCCAGTTGAAAGGCTTCCTCTTGGGAAGGTTTGTCTGTGTTACTTTGAAGAAGTTGGCAGCAACTTGTGAGTAGAAATGCCAATCCCTCGCTTCAGAGTCACCAGAAATGGGGTGGGGGTGGGGAGGGAGGGAAACGTCTGCTGAGCACTTCATTATTCCCTATGTGGAGATCAATTCTCATAGGGTATAATGGGGAATTGATCTGGAGGTTTCGGGGGCCCTGGGGGAGCTGTTTTTTGAGGTAGAGGCACCAAATTTTCAGTATAATATCTAGTGCCTCTTCCCAAAGTACCCCCTAAGTTTCAAAATGATTGGACCAGGGGGTCCAATTTTATGAGCCCCAAAAGAAGGTGCCCCTATCCTTCATTATTTCCTATGGAAGGAAGACATTTAAAAAGGTGTGCTATCCCTTTAAATGTGATGGCCAGAACTCCCTTAGAGTTCAATTATGCTTGTCACACCCTTGTTCCTGGCTCCGCTCCAATGTCTCCTGGCTCCACCTCCAAAGTCTCCTGACTCCACCTCCAAAGTCCCCAGATATTTCTTGAATTGGACTTGGCAACCCTACTCAGAGAAGGGTGGGATCTGGGAGGAGAGCATAAAAGGGCCAAGCACAGACAGGGTGTGTCCTTTCCTGAAGAGACTGCAGGGAGAGAGGTTCTTTCTGGAAAAGGCTGTAGTCTAGAGATGTTCTCTCTGGAAAAGTCTGCAGGAGAGAAGGCAGCAGGAGTGATCCCTTACCCCAGGTGGTGAGTTTGGTATTAGAGCAAGGAATGTCTAGTTAGTTGCATCAGGGCTTCTGTTTATTTGCATCAACCTTTACTGTATATATATTTCATTGTTTTTACTCACTTATTTGAGCACTGTAAATAAACTGTTGTTATACTGCTTGAGTTCTCACATCTCCTTGGTCACAGTTAAGTATTTACTAATTTAAAAGGCAAGGGTGGTTGGGTGCTCTGGGTCCTCCCATGCAGACCCTTACCAGAGTGGTGGCACCCAGTGGAAGGCCCACCTAGGCTCTTGCTGTGTGACAGCCCTCCATCACCTACTTCTCCCTACCCCAGTTACATTCCATAAACAAATTGTTCCGGGGTAGAAAAAGGGGGAAGAAATGGGGCTACAAGAGGAAAAGGAAATGTGTGGCTGCACTACAGTGCAGTTGTTACTCTGAGCTCTTATTTAAACTGCTTTTAAAAATTCTTCTGGATCTAATCATCTTCATTCAGTAGGTAAGTGGCGCCATTTCAGAAGGATATGAAGATAATTTGCAGGCGTTCCAAGGAGAAATGAAAACAAAGCCATGAAAGTGAGACAAAAATTAAAAGAAGCACCACTTACCTACACAATCAACAATAAAGAAGACGGTCCCAAGAAGAGGAGTCTCTGCACTCGAAACAATATTGGACTGGTCTTCGATATTGTCAGACTTGTATTACAGCTCCATATTTTTTCTATAGGACGTTGATCCATCATACAGAAGGAGCAGTGTGTGCTTTCGGTTCCGGAGGGATTTTGTGTTGTATAAATATGTTTGTTTATATTATGTTTGGCTATCACTGTAAGCACTGTGTTTGTTACTAGTAAATACTGGATAAGTAGGAATAATAAGGAGTATTATTTTTGTTGCACGGAGAGGCTTTGAGGTGTTTTCTGAAACAATGGTGATGTCAGGGAGTGTGGCCTAATATGCAAATGAGCTCCTGCTGAACTTTTTCTACAAAAAAGTATGAGTCTGTCCATAATTCAACAACCTTTTTAATGATGTTCAAAAGAGGCTTACATAGATTCCAACATGGAGATATTTCACTTCTAATGGCAGAAATCTTGTTTCTTCAACAAATAATTAGCTCTTAAGAAGACTGGAAGAATTGTGAATGGAACAAATTTGCTAGTCTCCAGGTCCTGGCAGGGAATCCTCCAGTTTTGCAGGTTCTCCCTGCTGCCATCCAGTTGGCTGGCAGTGGGGGGACGCCCCGCCCCAACAGCCACCATGTGCTTTTAGATGTCAAGCAGGTTCAGAGGCTTGCAACTGCTTCTGTTTTGGCCTTTAAATCTCAGCAAGACTGAAGAGCAGGAAGAGCCACATGTGTGTGAGAGGGAGAGGAGGGGAGAGAGTCGAATCCCTCTATTCATTTTGCATTTCTTTCAGAAGCTGTTTGAGTAATAAAAGGGAGAGTAAAGAGTTAACTACAACCTGTTTATGGATAAACTCCACCCCTAGACCTCTCTTTCTGTAAATTGGTTGAAATACAGCAGATTGTTATATTCAGCAACTCCATTGAGTAAAGCTATCTGTACCATTGCCCCAGGGAGATCACAAAAGTGTGGGCATGCAAAGTGTTTAGTCTGGCAGCTTTATGAGTTTGTGAGAGAGACACACAGAGAGTTCACTTTCATTTTAGTGGAAGTGCAGCTGCTGTGGAACCATTTGAATGCAAAAAAACAGGAGGAGGAAGTAAAGACTGTAGTCGGGGGAACTGCACTTCTACTGTTGTTGGCTTTTTTTTTAAGGGAATGGGAAGTCTCCCAAACCTACCCCCAAAGTCTCCTGACTCCACTCAAAAGTCCCCAGATATTTCTTGAGTTGGCAATGACTACCCTGTATCTTTGCCACCTTGGCTTTCTAACTGGAGCCTCTATGCTCTCTAAAAAGCCATACCTGATTGCTGGATGATGTTCAGGAAAGGCAAAAGGTATGGTGTGCATGCAGGAACCACTGCTGGAGTGGGATCAACTCCCATCCTGCATGATCTGTTGCTGCATTTGTAGAAGATCTTGTTCAAGTGTGGAGAGGCAATCTGAAATTATTTTCCCTCTAGCTATAACCATCCATTATTCATTTCATATTCTTCTGAAGCATCTCTTTATCCTCATAAACAGCTTTTCAGGAAGTTCCAGTAGAAAGAGCAAAGAGCCCTCTTGTGAACTCTGTTCTGTTCATGGGACTTAGGAAAGAATTAAAAGAATAATTTACATGCAACACCACAAAAGGAGAAATATGTGAGATGCAGATAAAGTAATCCAGTCTTATTTTGAATCTCACTACATATCTAAATGGAAAAAAAATAGAACCTGTTAAGATAGTCAAGTAAACAAGAGATTTATAACAGCTGTAAAAGCAAACTTTGCATATTTCTAAAAGAGCAGTGTAATATAATACCAGCCATCAAATGAAGATGTCCTTAAGATAAGTTAAACAATTAAGAGTTTTAACTAGGAATAAGCCTAGCAAAGCTAACCAACTAGTTCAGAAAAAGATTCAGCTTGATAGCCCATTATGCAAGACATCATAAATTTTCAAACTTAATCACATCAATCAAGTAAATGCCACATCTGACTAAGCATCATCACTTTGAATAGGACATGCATTCTAGTATACATTCAACATCCCATCAAAACAATTGCTTAACAAGCTATACTTTTACAGCTTGTTTAAGTGCAACTGGATCAGGGATGGTTTTCTTTGAGGTCACCAATCACTAATTACCTATGGCATAAAAATCAGCTACAAACTACAAAACGTCCTCTGAAACTCCAATTGTCTCAATAATTGTAAACCAGCTAAAACATCTGCCAAAATTAAAATATGTCACAATCCTTGCAAGAATAGACTCACATAGCCTTTTGCCAGAAGACACAATAAGGTTGTTGTGCTTGAAACATGTATTTGCTTTCTGAGTTTCAAGATTATATAGTTTGCTTGTTGTGTCCATGAATAGGATAGTGAACAATGTGAGTGTAGCTGAACGGTAATGAAAAAGAAAAGATTAACTCTAGGACAATTTAAATATGAACCATTTTGCCATAAAACTGCTATGCTACTCAGAGAGGATGGCACAAGGATTCCAGGAGCAGAAAGGGGCAGACCTGGCATTCTGTTTGCCATTTCCATTTTTATTTAAAAGCCCTATTCATTCTATTGGTTTGTAGTGAAGATGGCAGTGCTGAGGCTGTAGATTTATTATTGTCAAAGGCTTATTATTTTCTGACCCTGCTTCGTATTGAAAACATCTATTATCCTTGTGGCATTCTGGAAAATATATGCTGTAAAATTGTTCGTAATCTTTACTAAATATGAAAAACTGCCTGCAATTTTAAGAATAGATGAGTATCCTATTATTATAAAATCATTCCAGGGCCAACTTCAATCCTTAAGCAGTTTCAGAGTTCTGCAGATGTCCAAGAACTTTGACTTACCTTTGCAATGAATATTTACAAATTTCTCTCCACTCCCAGATTATCCAGCTCCAGTATATATTGCAAGAATATATCCTTGTACCCTACTTCTATTACTATGAATTGGCTTGTTGCTATAATTATTGTACAAGTTTTGTCCATGATGCGCGTATCAGTCCTTGAAAACAAAAGCCTAACTCATGTCCAAAGCAGATGATCTACAAAAGATTTATGATAATCACTTGCAGGGCCTCCCCCACCCCCCCAGAGGTTAGGAAAAATCACATTTGAGTCATGGTAATGGAAGATGGGACATGTAACCTCACAGCACTTTTTCCTAATTTAAATTATCCCCCCTCTCTCACTCAAGTTACACGTATTTATATTAAAGCTCTGTGTTTTCCTTCATGGTGCAAAGTGCAGTCTTAGTGATGCAGTGGTAGGGTTGAAACTGGGGGAAAATGTTGCAAGAAAAGCCTTAACTAGGGTTGCCAAGTCCAATTCAAGAAATATCTGGGGACTTTGGGGGTGGAGCCAGGAGACTTTGGGGGTGGAGCCAGGAGACATTGGGGGTGGAGCCAAAATAAAGGCTGTGAGAAACATAATTAAACTCCAAGAGAGTTCTGGCCATCACATTTAAAGGGACGGCACACCTTTTCAATTCCTTCCTTCCATAGGAAATAATGAAGGATAGGGGCACCTTCTTTTGGGGTTCATAGAATTGGACCCCCTGGTCCAATCTTTTTGAAACTTGGGGGGTACTTTGGGAAGAGGCACTAGATGCTATACTGAAAATTTGGTGCCTCTATCTCAAAAAACAGCCCCCCCAGAGCCCCCGATACCCACAGATCAATTTCCCATCATTCCCTATGGGAATCATTCATGGAGGTGCATGATGGTTGTGGGGGCAGGGCTTCCCCCCTGCGGCCAGCTGGCTGGGGGAGGGGGGAAGCCTGTAAAACTGGGAGATCCCCCTCTGGGACCTGGGGATTGGGAAGCCTAGCCTTAACCCCCTTTCCCAGCACCATAACTCCAATATAATTTGCTGTGGCCCCTTCCATGGCTGTTTTTAACCTTGAGATCCTGGTCATAGATTCCCATGTATTGTCAAGTTTGGTCCTAAGATGCTGATGTCAATGGAGAAAAAAAAATCATTAAGTTCATAATGATAGCTCCCCTTTTGATAGGCAGGCAAACCTCCCCCCCTCCATGTTGTGCAATAAGCAGCAGCTATGGATGCCTCTTTGGACAATCAGGGAGGGAAGCAATTAACATAGGGTTGCCAAGTCCAACTCAAGAAATATCTGGGGACTTTGGGGGTGGAGCCAGGAGACTTTGGGGGTGGAGCCAGGAGACATTGGGGCGGAGCCAAGAACAAGGGTGTGACAAGCATAATTGAACTCCAAGAGAGTTCTGGCCATCACATTTAAAGGGACAGCACACTTTTTAAAATGTCTTCCTTCTATAGGAAATAACAAAGAATAGGGGCACCTTCTTTTGGGGCTCATAGAATTGGACCCCCTGGTCCAATCGTTTTGAAACTTGGAGGGTACTTTGGGGAGAGGCACTAGATACTATATTGAAAATTTGGTGCCTCTACCTCAAAAAACAGCTCCCCCAGAGCCCCCAAAACCTCCAGATAAATTCCCCATTATACCCTATGAGAATTGATCTCCACATAGGGAATAATGAAGACATTTCCCTCTCCTCCTCCCTCCCCCCCCCTTTCTGGCAACTGAAGCGAGGGACTGGCCTTTCTACTCACGAGTTGCTGCCAGCTTCTTTACAGCAGCAGTCACACCATCCCAAAGTGGAGCCTTGCAATCAAGCCTCCGGAGGTGCAAAGGCACATGGTCCTTTGCAGGCGGGGCTTCTCTCCTCCCCCCCCCCCCAGCCAGCTGACTGGGCGCGGGAAGCAGCTTGCGAAAAGGAAGAACGGCTGCTGCAACGGGGCTGGGTGGGAAGGGAAGGGAGGAGGAGAAGCATCGGGCATTGGAGTCCGTCAAGACCCGCCTGCGTTCGGCAGCCACCTCCACCCGCTCGCTGGCGAGCCAGCCTCCCTTCTCAAGATTCCCTTGCCAGGCTCAGCACCTCCTCCCCGGACGACGCAAATGCTCCTTGGCGCCATTCCCCCCTCCTCCCCCCACTTCCAGAGTTATGGAAAGCGGGAAAAGAGGCTGAAAATCCAGTATTCTCCCGCCAGGGCGGGAGGCTTGGGAAGCCTAAATTAACACATTACTCTGTTAACCAGGTACTGGAATCCTCTATGGCCAGAATACAACTTAATGTAGAAAGGAGTAAGTAAAATTTTCTCATAGTGTGAATAAAGTTGCAATTAACTTTTAAAAAGAAAAATAAATAGCAGTCAGTAGTACTGGCCCATGTACACAAAGAGGGCTGCTTTGCATGCATGGGCTCTTGTCAAAGGTGGGAGTTATGATCTATTATCTATGCCTGGAGCACAACATGGAGAACAGCATCCCCACTGCATCCAGAGCACCGGGAATGTGCACCCCAGAATCCTGTGTTCCCAACTTTTAGTGGATTATGCAGTGTATAAATTGACTACAGTGCAGAAAAAAAATCTCCTGCAGCTATATTTTCAATGTAAAACACAACCGTGAATCAATACAAGAATAGGACATAAAAGCAATACAGGTGCCAGACACAATTATATTACAATATGCCTTGATTACCATCTGGTTAGTTTTAATTAATTTTCTTAATTGGAGAACAATGCATTTTCTAATTACACATGAAAACACTACAGTTAATTCCTGGTCTTAATCTTTTGCACAAACTCTCCTTTAAGATTCACAGTCTGGCTCATTTTAACAACCCATGTCTCAGTGGACAAAGACTGTTTGGCAAACTCTTGACAATTACTCAAACTAATCACATGTGAAAGAATAGTCCAATTTTGTAACTTGGGTGCCATAAAAAATGAAATGTGGGTAATTTAGGCCATCCAAATAGCAAGATGAAACCACAGTTAGAAATGTAATTATAAAACAATAGAGATATAGCTGGAATAAAATTTAAAGGGAAACATCCTTTTTAACAAATGCTACCAGGATAAAAACAATGACTACTGAAATGGAAATTCATTTTCCCATTTTAAGAAGAGACTTCCTGGGATCTAACATTAACCTTTCAGTGAAGTATAGAATAACAGTTTTAAGCCAGACCATGAAAACCATTAATAACAATGTCCCAAATAAATCCAAGCTGTAGTCCCACTGAGATGGGTATGGTTCTTTATGGTGAGTAGATCAAACCAATGACTTAAAATATATCCTTTTTAAGAACATTGAACTGAATCTGTTATCTACCCCCTTTCCTTTTATCAGTTCCTCATTTCTGCATTACATTTTGCTATGATTCAGGAAATAATTCATATTTTTACATTGGTTTCATTGAAAGAGCCAAGTCTTTATCAGACATTTTCTAGAAGATTTCACAGTTTCTAGATGATTTAACAGAGAAAGTTTTATAGGTGAGTCATTTTACTAAAGTATTATGCTTTGCTTCCCAGATGACAGCATTTGCATCTGCATGTTGAATTGTACATACCCATCCAGCACTACAAAAGAGAAACATAAGGAATGCTGCCATACATATTCCTGCCTCAGTAGTGCATATTGCTTTCCTTAGTTCTTCAAACGTAATGCAGAGAAAATATATGCAAAAGCAGGGATTTGCTATAGGAATGTTCTTAGCTGCAATCCATCTCAAGCAACACTCTACTGGAAATGTCATAAATTGTCCAAATCTAAATGGAATTGTATTTGACACTTGTAAGCATGTCATTCTTAGTCTAGTACTGTCTATTTTTGATTTCCTGCTCACCTCTAGGTTGGGACATATAGGAAAAATGTCCATTCAGAATATTTCTCCCCAAAGAATATAATCCCAACTGGCATTTCAGCATTTCCACTTTCCATTTATCATTGCACCATCCTACTGGTCTTGAGAAGGGTCCCCCTCCCCTCCAATTCTATATAATCACACATTCTAGATGCTTGGTATTCCTTGATGTGGACTTGACTGCATGCTAGGCAAGTAAAGAAAACACTCCTGCTGGACAATTTTGTGAATTTTGTTCTTATGGCATTACTTTTTCTCAGCTTCTCAACTTTGTCCATAGTTTCTGGTTTCCAATCTCAGTTCCACCTGCCATCTATGAGCCAATTCTTGACAATATAGGTCATAGAAACAGAAATGCAGCAACTCTTGGGAATAGTTTAGCCTATGTCCGGCCCTTCCCAGCCAAGCCGGCTTGCCGGCGCTCAGGCTGGGGGCCGTCTTTGCCGCCCCGGAAGGAGGGAGGGGCAACATCACACCACATACAGGTGTTTGTTGTGGGCGCGGAGCCGGGGCTATATAAGCCCCGGCCCCCGCCCCCTCTGCACGCAGTTCCTTTGGCTCTCTGTACGAGAGCCACGTGCAGGTTGGGTCTGGATCGTAGGCCTGATCGGGCTGCGTGGCGCGTGGCGCGTGCGGGACGTGAGCGGCGGCTTTTCCACCGGGGCGGAGAGGCTGAGCGGCGTTTGCGACGGCCAGGACACGAGCGGCGGCTTTTTTAGCGCAGCGGAGAGGCTGAGCGGCGCTTGAAGCCGGGTTTGCTGGGCGTTGGGTGGCCGGGAGGCCGGGGCAGGGGCGCGCGCGTGCGGCAGGGCATACCTGGCCCCTTGGGACGTCGGGACTCCCCCTTTGCGGCAGCTATTTGTTTCCCCTCACTGAGGGAAGTGTGCAGCGGTCCCCCCTTGCGGGCAGTTCGCTGGCGGGCGGCAAGTGAGGCCGAGGCCTCGTTGTTCCCAGGGCTCTATAGGCCGGGGGGCCAGGGTTGGGGCGCGCACGCGCCGGGAAGCATACCTGGGCCCTTGGTCGTCGGGGCCCCCTTCTTGCGGCAGTTATTCGTTTCCCCTCGCATTGAGGGAAGTGCGCAGCGTTCCCGATTGTGCGCATTTCGCTGGCGGGCGGCGGGTGAGGCTGCGGCCTCGTTGCTGAGCCTGGTAGCCACTTCAGTGCAGTTTAGTTGTGTGGGTTTGCACCCTGGTTGCGGCTGGCCTGGAGGGGCATTGGTTGGGAGTGATAAGTTTCGGCCCCACCCCCTCTCCTTTTTGTACAGGCTATCTGACCTGCTCCAGGGGCAACTCCCCCCCCTCTCCCCGTTTCCAGGTGGCTGAGCCCTAGCTGGGCAACAAGTCTCTCCCTTCCACCCCCCCCCACCCCAGTCAGGCAGTTCTAGCTACCTTTAGGGCCCTACCTCATCTGGGTAGTTGGTTGTGGATGCGGGTAGAGGCTGGTTCCAGGCATTCAACCTCGCTCTTCCCCTGTATTTGTGGACAGGGGGAGTTGGTGGTTCCTTGCGTGACCTCCCCCCCACTGTTGCCCCGGCTACAGGGCGGGGCTGTGCGTTCTTGCAGGAGCATTTCACTGGTGCACCCCCTCCTCTCTCTTAGTAAAATACACCCCTGGTTGGTGGTTGTTCAGAAGGCTCCTTGGGTGCTTGGTTTATTATACATTGCTATCTGGTGACTTGTACAGGATGGCTCCAAAGAAAGGCCAGGGCAAGCCGAAGGGAAAACAGCCCCCCCGCCCACCCCGTGGGCGTGGTCGGCAGGATACTCCAGTCGAGGAGCCTGGCCAAGGAGAGAGGGTGAGGCTCGCTATCATGAGCCAGCTGGATGCTTTAGAACAGGATAGATTGGCTAGGGGCGCTCCCATTTGGGGGGGACGTCGCCGGGCCTCCGGCCGGTCGGCACGCCCAACTTTCAAGGCAGAAGTGCTTGCACGTCTATCTGCTTTGCAGGGTGGGCCACTTGCCTGAACCACCGGCGGTACCGGACCAGGAGGAAGATCCACAGGAGGACCCATCAGGTACGGCGTTCGGTAGTGGTGCAGCCGGAGGTAGTGGGCAGCAGCCCTCTGGAGGGGCTGGCGTTTTTCCCGGTGATGGTGGTAACCCTCCTCTTCTGCCAATTCAGGGGTGGCCATGGGGCCCCATTCAACTTCCTCCCCCCCCGGTGGCCCCGAGTGGGGCAGCCTGGGGTATGGGGCAACTAGGAGTAGGTGAGCAGCCGGGTCCTGTCCAGCCTTGGGCTTGGGGTTTTCATGGAACTAACCCACTCCCCTGTCCGGTCTCGTCCACAAGCGGCCAGTTGGCAGGCGCTGCAGCGCCGCCCATGGCCCCTTCAGCCCCACCCGCAACGGGCATTTTGCCATGGGGCGGTCAGCAGATGGCGCCTCAGAGTAGCGGGTGGTTTTACCCCCCCAACCCATATGCTAGTATCCCCTTTCATACCCTTCCATACGGCGATACCTCTCTGCCGTTGGGGGATCATTTAACGGTGGCCACGCGTGAGAAAATCCTCCGTGGCGAGTACGTGGACATTTTCGGTCTCCTTTTCAGAGAGCTCGAAAAGAAAAGTAAAGATGAGCTCGATGATAGGGAGAAGGAAAAGCTGAAATGTCGGAAGGTTGATAGGTCCTGGGCGAACTGGTTGCCTGGATTTTTGATTTACGCCGGAGTAATCGTGAGAGCGCAGCCGGCTCGGGCGGCGGCCCTTTTTCAGTATATAGACATTGTTTATAGGGCGTATACGGACTTCATGGGCGCAGCTTGGCTGCAGTACGACGAGGCTTTCCGTATGAGGGCCGCCGTCAATCCAGGGATGTCGTGGGATCAAATAAATCAGCAGCTGTGGCTACAGCTGATGTCCCCGGCAAAACCAAACGCCGGAGACAGGTCTGACAGTGGCCATCTAGTGCAGAGGTTGCAGCAACAACAGTGCTCTACAGGGGCCTGTGATACCTCGGGCCAGTCAGTCCAGTCCCGGCTGTTATGTTGGGAATTCGCATCTAAGGGTGCGTGCCCCAGGAAACCTTGTAAGTTCCGGCATGAGTGCCCGCTCTGCGGCGGGGCTCATGCACTTTCGGCCTGTAGCAGATCTACATCCAGACCGGGCAGTAAGACCCACGGGGGCAGCGGTGGCGGGCAGCAGCCACCTGGAAAAGGGGCCCAGCCCCATCCGCCCGATGGCACTCCGCCATCCGGCACATGAGCACGTGGCGGTCTGCGGCCGGCCGAACTTATGTGGCCCTCTGGTCACCTACTGGTGGGTGGTGGGCTCTTTTGGGTTGTATTGTTGTTTATGCTGACCGCTTTTTGTCTTTTCAGATGCTGGCTCATGGTGAGTGACGTCGGTTCTCATCTGCGGGCACAGCACGGTTTTCAGGTTTCCCATTTTGCCAGACGGTCTCCGGTGGGCACCCAGCTTGGCCTCAGCGCAGGGCTACCGTATTGGCTGGGTTGTCTGGGGCTGTGCTGGCCTGGGATCACGCCCCTGCTGTTCTAGTAGGCTGACCTGTATCGGCCAGATGGTGTTTATTTTCCGAGTTGGGCAACCGGGCCTTTTAGTGGGCTATGGCAGGGGGTTCAGTTGGCTCTGGGCCACCCGGTGGGGCGCTAATGCCTAAGCAGAGGCTTGGCATTGGCGGTGGCTGGAGGAGGTTTGGCCACAGGGTTTTCCAGGGGAGCACCTATGGCCTAGCACCGTTGGTGCGGTGGTCTGCAGGAACCGTAGATGGGCTACACGGCTCAGTGCGGGGAATGCAGATCACAGGGAGCCTCACCTGGTTGGATCTTTCCATGGGGATCGATGCCAGCCCAGATGGTGATGGCTGGAGGCCTGGCCGCTCAGCTACAACCCGAATACGGCGGGCTTGTGCTGGGGGCAGGGTGGCTCGCCCTTTGGACAAGGCGGGGTCCAGGTGTTGACCCCAGGGCTTGTCTGGTTCAGGTTTCACCCCCTGCCAGTTACAGTGTTATGCGTTTAATAAAGCGGCCCGGTTTTAAACCCAATTCCTGTGTCTGCCTCTTCATTCCGACTGGGGGGGCAATCTCCTTGACATATGGAAAGAGAGGCGCAATCCTTGAAAAGGCCATCCCAATCATAATTTCTTTCTTTCTTAGTGTTCTAGACTAGGGGTGTGCATTCAGATATTCCAAAGCCAAAAATATTCCCAAAAAATATCAGTACTTTTTGGATATATTTCAGCACTCAAAACTGTCTGAGATTTTTCAGGAAAACAAAAACAAAAGAAATCCCAGGTATTTTCAGAAACCGGAAAGATCAGAGAAAACAACTGAGAGGTGGAGGGACTGCCACCCACCTCTCAGCTGTTTCTCCCTGCTTCTTCTGCAGTCCCTTTAAACCAGTATGATTTAAAGGCACTGAAGAAGAAAGCTGAGGGAAACAGCTGAGAGGTGGGAACAGTGCACTCACACTGCTCAGTTGTGTTTTGTAGCTTTGCCATTCTTGGATTTGTTTGTTTGTTTTCTTAATCTTAAATCTATGGGACCTGGGAAAAAATTGAGACTTCCAAAAAATCCCAGATCAGAATGCTTTCTCTGTTGGGATCCTGGGTTTTTTGGAAATACCAAACCAAAAAAATATAATTGCACACTCCTATTCTAGCCTGCCTCGGCAGGGAGGGCGGGATATAAATACGAAAAATAAATAACATAATATAAATTGCCTTTCTCTTAAAAAAAAAAAAAACCACCACCACCCAAGGCAGTTTATAAGCAAAACAAAATATACAACTAAGACAGAAGTTAATTAACATAATGTATTATCATTCAAGAAAATTCCCTCTGAGGACTTTGAGAACAGATGGGTTTTCAGATAGTGCCAGAAGGCCTATGGTTTTCAGATAGTCCCAGAAGGTTGATAGTGCAATGGAGTAGGTACAGTCCTTCAGGTACTTTTAACCCAATCCACTTTGAATTGGCCCTGAAAACAAATTGGAAGCCTATGTAATTGGAATAAAATTGGATGAATTGTGAAAGACACCTGCTACCACATTAGCAGCTTCATTTTGTACCAGCTGAAGTTTCTGAACGTTTTTCAAGGCAGCTCTTATACCCATTGTCTAGCCTGGATGTGACAGTGGTCAGGTAAGCTCTTTCTAGGAACAGCCGCAGCTGGCATATCAACTCAAGCTGGTAAATGCACTCCCCATCATCTCCACAACCGTTAATAGTGTGTGGTAACTAAAGCATTCAACTTGGCCTGGGAGGAAAAGATGGTAGCTTTGGAGTAGATGTGTTTTCTGAGAATGCCAAATGCCAGACTCTCTGCAAGTTTATTTTGTCTTATTTTCCTCTACAGAACCAAATAGTTTTTACTTTGCGGCTTGCCTGTTTTATTCCTGTCTTTCTGCTGTGTTGCTTTGAACTGCTGTTGTTGTTTTGAACAGCTGTATTGTTTGAATCATGTTATCATTCTGAAGAATGGAGATAAGCAGTGAAACCATTATCAGATTACTCTCAAACTTACTTATGGGCTTTGGTAAATGCCGCCGTGACCAATGTTCCCTCTAAGCTGCAGAGTCTTGTGAGCAAAAATTTTACTTTGTGAGCTACTGACATTAAAGTTGTGAGCTACTGCATAAATTTTTGTGCTCTGAGGCCATTTTTTCTGCGCTAAGACAAAAAGGTGTGAGCTGGAGGTTAAAAATCTGTGAGCTAGCTCACACTAACTCAGCTTAGAGGGGACACTGCCTATGACATAGATGACTCAAATTTACAACCACCCCAGAAACAAAGATTGGAGAGTATTTTAAATTTAACAAGAAAGACACCTTTAATATTCCTGTTTTGAATCATTACTCTGCCTTGGCTGGTGCGGACGCTTAAGAATGTGAGAATGAAAGCTTTAGTGAGACACTCTGATGATGTTTTGCTGGAACTGGTGAATGAAGAGTTGGAGACTCCAACAGTGAACAATTATCCTGAGCTCACTGCTTTATCTAGCCTATACCTCTTCTGTTTTACATGAATTATGTTTTAGTTTTTTCCTTCTTTCCTTCTCATGCTTCTCCTCCTCATTCAGATGCTTGTTCAGCATTTTCACCAGCACCCTGGAATTGGATAGAAAGGAATGCTAGGGATGGGTATGATCTGCAGATTGATGAATAATATCTGGATGTTTTCTCATAGTATCTTCATAAAAATGTTAAAAATGGATCAGAGAGATGTTCGTACCCATATGCAGAGAACTCTGGAAGGCTAGCAAGATTATTTTTGTTGTTCCCAGCTTCCAACCTCTATGTGTTATGCTTAGGGCTTTTTTTGTAGAAAAAGCCCAGCAGGAACTCATTTGCATATTAGGCCATACCCCGTGACACCAACCAGCTGAACAGTGTTCCTGTGTTCCTGCTCAAAAAAAGCCCTGAGTTGTTCATAACAATGCCATTAGAGCTGAATTGCCTTTCACAGAAGAAAACATCATCTTAAGTACATTTATTTATTATCGTTATTTGTACCCATCCTTCTCCCCAAGGGGAACACAAAGCAGCTCACATTGTTGCCCTTGCCTTAGTTTTATCCTCACAACAACCTTGTGAGGTGGGTTAGGCTGAGAGAGAGTGACTGGCCCAAGTTCATCCAGTCAGCTTCCGTAGCAGACTGGAGATTCAAACCTGTGTCTCCCACATGCTAGACTGACCCCTTAACCATCAGACCACAATCAACTGCATATTTTAAAAACACATTAATGAATACATAAACTTAAGGGTAGATTTAAAATTTCCCATTTAGACATCACTTCAAATGTATTCACTTAATAGGAAAAATGCCATGTGGTTGTGGCATCCATTAAAATACACACAGACACCTCTTCTTTTGGGCATTGGGTATCAGATAAGCAGCTGGGTTCTTTTGGCCTCTAAGGAAAGGAATTGCTGGGGAATTTTCCCTGCCTGATCTTGATTAGTAGGCTTCTACCTGCATATCTGTACTGGATTATGGGAGTGGTTTTGTTTTCTAATATTCAATTTACCAACATTTGGGGCTGTGTTTTTTGCCTGATTGTGGTAAGGCTATTTTCTGCTTAACTGCATCACTATCATTTCATTCCAAGAGGGTGTTGAGAGCCATATCTGACTTCAACTGGCCCCACCAATTAGGGTTGCCAAGTCCCTTGCGCTTGCCAGCGAGGGGAACTTTCCCGGTGCAATGACGTCACCTGGAAGTGACGTCCTCACACCAGTGAAACGCCTAGAGCGGCTGCGTGCAACATCACTGGTGCGAGGACGTCACGCAGCTGCTCTAGGCGTTTCCGGGGAAACTATGGTTTTCTCAGACACTCTAGCCATTTGGGAGGGGAAAACTCTATGGTATGTATTGTACCATAGAGTTTTCCCTCCCAAATGGCTACAGCATCCGGGAAAACCATAGAATTTCCCTGGAAATGCCTAGAGCTGCTGTTGTGTGACATTGCCGCCATGACGATGTCACTTCTGGGTGACGTCATTGTGCCGGTGACATAGGGGGAGGTTCCCCCCACTGGCCCAATGTGGGCAGGTGGGTTGAGAACCTCCCAGGCAGGGGAACCCACACCCAGATCGGGAGCTTGGTAGCCCTATCACCAATGGTCTGGTCTCTGGTTTCCGGTCCCCTGACACGAACCAAATGTTGACCAACCTAATCCAGGTTTCAACCCATGACCACAGATGCTATTTTAGAGATGGATTTGGCTGTTTAAATATACCTCAAGGGCCCTGTTCTGGCACTTGAAAAGGCATGTTGAGGGTGAGGGAACATGATTGCCCTGGATTCTTCTGTAAAATGGTATCAGATGCCACAGATTAGACCTGGGGCCACTGTAATATCTAGTTTGGCTGTAGGAGAAACTGCTTGATAAGTTCTGTTAGAAATGTTGTCAGAAATACGCAGCTATGGACATTCAGCCAGATATTTTCATTGAACTAAATTTCAAATGAAAGCTCAGCTGGGCATCCCAACTTCATTTCAAGACACACGCACTCACATTAAAGAACTTTATGTCCTTCAGTGATCAATCTAAATGGTTGCTTGGGATCTGTTTCAATGTCAGTGAAACAATTTGACCAATTGATTTTTGAGAAGAACTGACTCTCAATACAATTGTTATTAATTTGAAATATAGGGGCAATGCCTTGTAAATTTGAAGAAGGTGTCAGGAATGCCTCTACGTATAGTTACCAGCCTCCAGCTGGCACCTGGAAATCTCCCACTATAACACTTGCTCTCCAAGTAACCAAGATCAGTTCCTCTGGAGAAAATAGATGCTTTGGAGGGTGGAGTCTACAGCATTATACCTCGCTGAGGTCCCAAACCCCACCCTCTCTAGGATCCACCCTCTAAGTCTTGAGGTATTTCCCAACCCAGAGCTGGCAACCCTAGCTGTCTGTGGTGTGTGTGTGTGTGTGTGTGTGGGGAATCCAGTGGCATGCTCACCTCATTTTCCTTCCCTACCAAGTGACAGGGACAAAACAAATAATGTAGGATAAGCAAATATGAACCAGTTTCCTTTACATGCTTAATGTATATTGAATCCAATATTTTTGGGTTACAAATTTACAGCACAGAAATCTGCAGACTTGTTTTGTTCTCAAGTGCGGGTTACTCTGTGAGTGCATACAAATCACTTATGTGTCGCTTCCAATCATTCCAGAGTCTACTTTCCTTGTCTATCTGAATCTCAGCAAACACTTATGGCTGCTCCACATATATTTTTTTAAATTACTGAGCTATTTTCACAAATGAGCCTTGACTCTAAACCTGTAAATTGGCAGGAATGGACACACACACACACACACAGCAGCCAAAATAAACACAGCATACACACAGGAGAGTTGTTGAATGTAACCAAGTTTCAGCGAAGTTCTCCAGACTATCACAGGGGAACCAAAGGTTCTAGTTTACTCTAGTTTACTATTTACTCTCTGTTTTACTGTGTAAAACAAATGGAGGGACTGGCTAGTTTCTCTTTTTTACTCACAGCTTCACAGATCACTGACAGCAGCCATGTTGTTCTGCTGGCTTTCCCTGCGCCCATTCAGACTGGCTACTATAGGTGCAAAGGCACACACACCTTTCAAAAAGGAAGCAGTTCCCAGGCTGTTTCTAGCTTTCCCATGTGGAAAGGTACACTGTGGCTGTTGAGGCTGGGGCTTCCCCACACCGGCCAGCTGATTGGCAGAGTGGAGGAGCCTGCAAAACTGGGAGCTGGGGACTAGCAAGACTAGGAGGTAGGCACTTAGCAGCAGGCTGGTTGATGGGAAATTCCTGGAGATTCTGAGGTGGACTTTAAGAACATAAGAGAAGCCATGTTGGATCAGGCCAATGGCCCATCAAGTCCAACACTCTGTGTCACACAGTGGCAAAAATTTTTATATACACACATACACTGTGGCAAATAGCCACTGATGGACCTGTGCTCCATATTTTTATCTAAACTTTGAAGAGAGCATGGGAGTTAGGGCTTCAGAGTGGGGTCTGCTGGACCCAGATCCTTGCTGTGGAAGCTGACTGACTGATTGCAAACCAGTCACAGACTTCCAGCCTAACCTGCATCACAGGGTTGTTGTTCACATCAAAGGGGGCAGAAGAGAATTATGTAAGCTGCTTTGGTTCCCCACCCTCCACTGTGGAGAAAGACAGCCTATGTAGAAGCTGCAGGGAGGAGGAAGGAGATGGAAAGCTGAAGTCAGAGGGGCAGATAAAGGGAAGGAGATAGGTTGTCAACTCCAAGTTAGGGAATTCCTGGATATTTAAGGGGTGGAACCTTTGAGGAGGTGTGGAACCTCAGACAGGTACAATGCTGGCGATCATAGTCAGAAGTCAATACCGCCTAGATTGGACTAAGATAGCGCTAATAGTTTTAAAATTGATAAGTAAATTATGGTTTTATATGTTTTATTGAATTGATTGTTTTTATGATGTTGTAAGCCGCCCTGAGTCCGCTCGCGGAGAGGGCGGGATATAAATGTAAAGTAATAAATAAATAAATAAATAAATGCCATTTCCTCCTAGGGAACCACTGGAGATCACTCAGATTTACAACTGCTCTCTAGATTAGGGGTCCCCAACCCCTGGTCCATCGATCAGTTGGCCTCCCCCTACTGCCTTTCTGCCTTGCTGCTCTACTGGTGCTGTATTGTAGTACTACTTGTGCTATACCATCTTGCTGAATTATTTTGCTGTACTCTATGAAAGTTGTAATTCGTTTTATTATGATTTTATTTTATTTGATGTACTCCGCTCTGAGCCCCCAATGGGGGAATAGGTGGAATAGAAATAAACAATTAATAATAATAATAATTCTAATAATTAAACCACAAACATTAATCTATCACCAACAGAACTTTTATTATTTATTTATTATTTAAATTTATATTCTGCCCTCCCAGTAAGTGGGCTCAGGGCAGATCACAACATAAAATAAACATATAAAAGCAGTCAATATAAATAACAATTCAATTCCGTAAAAACAATAACATCATTAAAACACAGGGAGCAGACACAGCTGTTTTGTTCTTACCCTCCCCATGCACAATTGCCTGTTTGGGAGTATGTTGTCTATGTACATTCTGTTAAAAGTTTGAGTAATGCCTGTGTTTGTACAAGTTCTGTCTCCATAGGCTCTCTGTATAATTTCCCATAAAGTGTATGTAGTTCTCATGGGATGGCTCTGTAGAAACCTTTGGCTGAAAGGGTGGGATCAGAGGGCATAAACCTGCTCCTCCAGCCTTCATACATCCAGTGTATATGAATACATCATCTAAATCCTTAGCTGCAGTATATTAGCAAAGGGTTAAGTGAATATATGACTCTTCCAGAGACACAGCATTCCATTGAAGAGATGCTCTATAGATTTTACTCCATTTTCTGCTTAAAAGCTTAAATTCCTTCATGGTTATCATACTTTCCCACAAATTTTGTTATGCTGAATAGATTTGCTTTGACAGAAGTTTAATCAAAAGAAAGTGACACTTAACTTGACTCCTGACTCTTTTTTTTGTATTACTTTTAGATTGTAAAACATTTCATTACACCAGGAGCCTTAGCTGTTTTTCATTCACCAGAAACACTAATCACAGGTACTGCTTCCCCCCACCCCAAGATCTGAAATGACACTCTCTGAAGGTGTTAAAGTGTCAAAAAAGAACCTTAGGGCGAGGAATGGAAACTATTTAAAAACACATCATTTAGGTCACAGAAAATAACAAACTTTTCCCCACAGCCAGCCAACAAGATTAATCCCCCCCCCCCTTCATTTTGAGCTTATGCTATTTTTCTAAACATTTTCCAGGCTTCTTGTTGAATTTCAGCTAATGCCAGTGAGAGTCACTCTGAATTAATTTTAGACCTAACTGTATTTTTTATGCATCCTGTAGGTCTACTGCTACAATGTGCAGTCCAGGAGTGAGCAAACAGAGTGGGGATGAGGCTGTGTGCATCTATGTCCCTTATTTATATTATATACCCTGCCTTGGGTTTTGACTGTGGTTGGAGAAAGGAGGTGTATATAATATATAAATATGCTAAACATTATACAAAACAATTTTCTATTAAAACAATCAAAAACTTTCTGAAAAAGATAAGCCATTGAGTGGCAACCAGTAGGAGAGGGATGGGGGCAGGGATAGAATCCAGGATTTGGAGGTTGAATAGCTTTTTCCTAATCCAACTAATGCTGACAGATTTATATTTATGCAGATGATTCAAAGTAATTAGCAACATATTTGCTAGTGCTGGGTTCTGCTGTCCATTCAGTAGTTGAAAAAGTCAGTGTCCCTTAAAGATAAGCACCTCTGAATAACTTCAAATGTTTTTTATTATTTATTTTTATTTTATTATTTTATTTGATTTATATCCCGCCCTACCCCACCGAAGCGGGCTCAGGGCGGCTCACAGCATAAAAGTTGTAACAATAACATTCAAAATTAAAATACAATAGCATTAAAATACAAAAAATACAATAGCAATTTACATAATTAAAACATTAATATCAATACATCAATCCAACAGTGTGCTATCTATAGACTTCCTTCAGTATTTTGGTGCTGGTAAGTTATAAGCCAACCGGAAGAGGACTGTCTTACAGGCCCTGTTCACTTCTCACATAGCAATTTATGCTAGAGAATTTATGCTCTGTAGAAAAATGGCATGGCTTTTATAAGGGAATGACATACAGAAATCTTTCAAAAGCAATGCAAAGTGGTTTAGCTGCCCTAGGCTAGACACTACATTTCGGTGGACTTATGGTACCTAGTCTGTGTCATTTAATAATGTAATGGCTTTAAATTAAGATTTAGGGTTGATTTGGGCCTTTATAGATTGTATTTATAGCTATGCCCTGACTTGGATAGCCCAGGCTAGCCTGATCTCATTGGATCTCAGAAGCTAAGCAGGGTTCATCCATGGCTAGTATTTGTATGGGTGACCTCCAAGGAATACTAGGGCTGTGACATGGAGGCAAGCAATGACAAACCACCTCTGAATGTCTCTTGCTTTGAAAACCCCCCAAGGTTGCAAAAAGTCATCTGTAACTTCATTATGACACCTATCAGTTTAATTAAATAAATAAACTAGATAAATCCAAGCTGTGATCTCGTGTTTTCATTGAAGGTTGTCTGGAATAATCTGTTTCTTGTCCTCCTTTTGGGAATGTAGAGTTAGTTTCTGATCAATTACATTTTTATTAAAGAGAAATGCAAAGAGAGGAGGGTCAGGAAAGGAGATTGTACAAAATTTCTACAACCTCCTGCGGTATGTAACATAAAACAACAGCAAGTGCTGAAATTACAAAAGAGAAGACATTACAAGAGAAGTCCCTCTGTTAAAAGAGCAAAAGAAAATAAGAGGAACCAATGGCTATATCTTTTTTAAAAAAGTAGATTTCAGAAAAGGAAATGCCCCTCAACATAACATTAGTTACTACCAGGCCTTAGATTCAGTGAACCTTTCTGAGAGTTCCACCTCCTTCTTCTGAGAGTTCCAACTCCTTGTCCATTGAATAGTATGTGCAGCTGTATAACAATCCCTGAATGAGCTCCAGCACCTGTTTTTCTACTTAATGACCCCTGGTTACTACTGCACTTGTTAAGTGGAGATGGCAAAAGTATAATAAAACATAAAGCTATAAGCTTTCATGTGCATGCATACTTTTTCGACTATACTTCTTCAGATATAGATGTATCTAAATAAGTGTATTTGCACAGAAAAGTTTATACCCAGAATTAAGCTTCATTGGTCTTAAAGATTCCACTGGACTCAAGCTTTGTTCTGCTGCTTCAGACTAACACAGTCAGCTACCCACCTGAATCTATCAAACATAAGCGATTCTACTACATTTCACATTCAAATGTGAATGTACATTTTATATTTGTGTATTTAAATGCTGTTGTTTTTAGTATTTTTGGTAGAGTCATTAGGTCATTTCTTCAAACCTACCTGATTGTTACTACACACATTCACAAATACCGTATGGTACAACATCTGGTGATATGTAGTTGTGTATTACTGTTCACTTTAGGATTGCCAGGTTTCATTCCTTGAGTTCTAGGATTTGGGATGCTGGGAATCTAGCAATTTTGTTATACAAACTACAAAACAGGATAAAATCCTAGCCAACCTTATAACAATTTAAATATTATGTTGATTCAGGAAGCAGACAAATGCAAATGACATTGTATAGCAGGCTTTCTTCTAGAAGAGCCACTTAAAATGGAGGGAAGCTCCTTTTATCACACTTGGATAAAATGGATATGGCTTTTGTGTGTGTGTATTACAGTTTTTGGTCTGATTATTAATCTTCTCTCTGGGAAGGAAATTGGGGGTGGGGAGTGAGGATTCCTTCTTATTCCCAACTAAACACATCCCAAACTAAACACAATCCCCTCTAAACATATTTGTGTTGAATAAATAAGAACACTGCATAAACTTATCAGGGATCTCTGAACACTTTCATATATGAAAAAGAAACCTCATCTATTTTATTATGTGATAGGAAACCAGAACTGACCTACTTTTCTGGGTCTTGAACTGAAGCACAGAAATTCTTTAATGATTTATGGAATGTTGCTGGTGAACTTGTTTTCTAGATGTATCGGCAACTGAACAAAATCAAGTTCCCTTCCAGACAGTAAAACCATAAGCTGTGCATTTTATGTGGGCATGTAACTCATCTTTTAGCATTAATGATGCATCAAGGGCAGAGCACAAGAAACATTCACAGCCAAACAGCTCCCTTTAGACCACCACTCTGGAGGATACCTTCAGAATTGTTCTTTCAAACCCAGCCTTTGAAAGTGGATTTAGAAAAGCAGATTTTGCAAGAAGTGCTGCGCATTGCCTCCTCCGTCTAATGGTATTCATCTTTTAAGGTCACTATATTTTAAATGCTATTGACAACCAATTAAACTATCTGACTCATTTTCCATCTTAGAGGAGAAAGATCAAATTCAAAAATTAAATATGCCTCAAATCTTGAAAAGAACAATAGCGTAAGAATAACCAACAAACAATATTTTGTAACTTCTGTTCAGTGTTGTAGATTTGTAAATAGCTATGGGAGGTGTATTTCATATTCCAGATGTATTTTTGGTAGAATGCATAGAGATATGGGTGTAATTTTTTTTCTTCTGAAGATATTGTCACCAGCACATTAGTATGCAGTGTTCCCATAGTAGTCACTTGCCAAACAAGCAAAGCACCTGGGGTACAAAAGAATCCCAGAAATTCACAATTTTGTCAATTTTTTTTACCCCAGTATATGTAATGTACCCCAGATACAATGTGTGTACATTTTTCACATGTTTGCTGGAGGGTTTTAAGCAACCCTAGAATTTAAAGTACTGGACTTTTTCTTAAAAAAAAAAAAAATACCTAGTGAACAATATTGAATGATTGTTAGAATGTTGTTTCCCATCTAATTTCTTTTCTTGCTTATATCTAGAAATCCTACTCCTTTTAACCTGTTTTCAATATTTATTGTTTTATTATCCAAGGTTGGTACAGTCTAAGGCTGTGGCCCGATCTGGCTGTGCTTCTAATTACACCATTTAATTTTGTTACAGGTGGTTTTGATCAGATATTCCACTCTGAACTGGCTTCACCATTCACTTGCTCCATGATCGATTGTTCAGATTGTTGCTGCATTTTTTTTTGTCTTTCACCCATGTGTGTGTATCCAAAAACATATGTATGCATCCAAAAAACAGAATAGAATGACCTACAATTCAGCCTGCCTTTTAGGGAAGAGACACTCTGGAGGTATTTGCAAATATGTGGTGTTCTTTTTTAAATTAAAAGGTATTGCATTATTTCTATATAATGTTGTGCTACTCATGCTATTCAAAATAAATTAAAAGCAACAACAGGGTGAGGGCTGGCCCTGCCACTAGGCAAACTAGGCAATTGACGAGAGTGCTGACCTTCTGGGGGCATCAAATTGTGTGCCCCACATGTGACTCAATAATGTTATCAGTATCAGAAGTTAGCCTTGCCTAGGATGCCAGATAGTCTAGGGCTGGCCCTGAGCAGGGTGGGCAGAGATTTCTGAGGGTCCTGTTAGAACACAGCAAGGGGCTTTATTGCACAGGCATGAAAGGGAAACTGCCACACAAAGAGAAAACTGATTACTCAGAGTTGTCTGGAATGGCCGTTGCAAGGGTGATTTCTCTCGGAATTACATCAGCAACCAGCAGGGCTTTTTTTGAGCAGGAACTCACAGGAATGCAGTTCCAGCTGACTTGGTGTTGGGGTGTGTGGCTTAATATGCAAATGAGTTCCTCCTGGGCTTTTTCTACATAAAAAGCCCTGGCAACCAAACCACCACAGGAAATCACTATTGTGTGGAACTAGCCTTTAGACCAGGAGTTTCATACAATCATTACAATTCTCTATGCTGTTTCAATGCCTTTACTCCTTCCTCTCCCAGCCCATATTGTGGTGGCAGCGGTGCTGTGGGAGGTGGGGGGTGGGAATTAGAATTAAGCAAGGATGTCTTATTTATTCATTACATAAAACCAGCAGTCATTTTGTAGAAAAATAGGTGGTGGAGCTCATCCAGGGATTGTTGTGTAGCTGCAATACTATTCAATGGACAAGGAGGTGGAACTCTCAGAAGGAGGAGGTGGAACTCTCAGAAAAGTTCAAGAGCTGTGCTCCTGTGAGCTCCCACTGAATCTGAGGCCTGCATAAAACCATAGTTAATTAACACTATAGCTAATAAAGGAACTTCAAAATGTAGTTCAAAATTCTGCTTTAATGGATCCTAAGTAAGTATAACGAGAGGGGTAGTCCACATTTGGACAGCCATAGTTTAATTAAGCTGTGTTTCTGCATGGCATCTGAACTGAGCCATTACCTCTACCGTTGCATGTATGGTCAGCTTTCCTTGACTCATGAAACTAAGCAATATTTGATTTTCAAACTTTAACGTCTATTTTATTGCCTGTTTCTGGCATGTGAAATTTCTCCAATCTTGTTTTTTGAAGTTCTAAAGCCCACACATATATAGTTTGCAAGAGGAAGCAAACAACTCTGTTTATAATTGCACTGTCCATACTAATGGATATTTCACATGTAACTTAATATTTGTCAAAGCACCTCCAAAACCTTCACTCTTTTGTAGTCTAGGTTAATATTTCCTTTTTCTGAACAACAGATGGCAATATTACATAAGGGGATCCATGATGTCTTAGCCAAGGTATAATTAAAATCTCAGGGACAAGTTGTTCTTCTTTAACTATTTGAATAGGTCAGTGACCAATTCACTGTATTAAATTGTGTTTTTAATAAAATAAACCTGAACTTCTAGCAGAGAATGTGGGTGCCTGTAAGGCACAGAATAGATTTAGTATGTGAGACATATACATCAGCCTTTTAATCAAAACAAATAGTTTTGTTCCCAGTAGACCCTCTGCCTGTCTCAGATGCAATATTGAGTACATTGATATGTATAAACTGAGGATATTACCAGTGTTTATTAGCTTAGTACTAAAAACCTGAAAATAAGTAATCCTCACAACATCTAATCTTAAATGTTTATATGATGAAAATCTATAAAGTAGGCAGTCTATACAAACATATATAGAGAGGAATATGAGTATAATTTAACAAAAAAGGGATTTTAAAAAATCTGAAGGAGGCATAAAATGCTCAAGGAACATTAAGATTAGCTGAGCTCAAAGTGAATGGGGATAGTAAATCAAGCCCTAGAGCATACAGAAGCGGAGAATTTATGTGGGTGTGGTAGGATTCTGAATTGTTTACTTCTCCCAATGTTTGTTATTGTCCTCAGTTGGCTCCTGTATCTACTAGTACCTGATGAAAGACAGGCATAGCATTACTTGGCTCTCTACATTTACCCACAAACTACAAAAACTTGGTATTGAGGTGGACACTCTTTTCTTATGTGATGAATGATATATTTTAAGAACAATCCAACTAAGGCTTATGGATCACGAATACCAAAAAGTGTTCCCCTCACATTCCCCTGTTTGCTCTGCATCTAATCTAGGTATACCCCAAAGACATTGGAAGATACTCCATTATTTTTTTACTTTAGACTCTTCATTTTATCGTCAGACTTTTACTTTGGCACGTTTCAATGCCTTCCCATCAACGGTTCTCTATAGTAGGTTTAGACAGATACCTCTCCAAAATAGATTATGTCCATGTGAATTAGGAGTCCTTGATTTTATATTCCATATTATTTTAGAATGTCCTCTCCTGGTCTCACAAAGTAGACAATTTTTAGCTGAATATCTCCAACACAATGTATTTATGAAAAGGAAAATCCTATCCTACCTTTTAGAAGATGTTAATCCCCACATTACTACATGTGTTGCAAACTTCTTAGTAGGAGCCTATAAAATTAAATCTAGGCATACTACTGTATTTTAATTGCTGGGTGTCTACTCTTGATTAGTATTATTGGCTGCTATTTTAATTGATTGTTTATGTATTGTTCTTTATTTCAGGCCTTTGTACCTACTTTTGATTGTGAATCATTATTGCTCATGCCAATAAAGGTCTGAACTGAACTGAACTAGTAAAATGTATGCCCCCCATTATGATTAAACAGCAAACCCAGTCCACCTGCAGATAAGGCTACTTAGGAGACTACCTTGGTCTGCAGAAAAATATCATTCAATCAATTTATCAAAATTACATCATTTATACCCCACCTTTCTCCCCAATGAGGACCCAAAGTGGCTTATAATATCCTCACAACAACTCTGTGAGTTAGGTTAGGCTGTGTGTGTGTGTGTGTGTGTGTGTTACTGGCCCAAGAACACCCAGTGAGTTTCTATGGCATGCATGGAGATTTCAACACTCTTAACCTCTACACCACACTGGATGAAATGGATGAAAGTGCTCAAAAACTGCCAGAAGGCAGGTTGAATGAAATTAGCAAGCCACTTATCTCTTCCATCACTTCCCATGAAGAGTGTTTCGGCCAGATCTCTGCATAGCTTTGTGCAGCCTGGGAGAGGGACCATTGTTAATGGCTGATCAGTGTCTGTAAAATATATGCAGATTTGTTTTAACTGCACCAAAACCTTTAAAATAATGCCAAGTTAGAAACAGGACATAAATAATTATTTCCTAGTACTGTGGTGAGGAGGAGCATGACTGGTTTTTCATACTTGTTATAATGAAAATAATAAAATGATTAATAATTATGTGTCTTTTGGAGCTATGTTTGGATTCTGAAGGATGATTCACACACAGATAGGCTGAGTTGACATATTGAGTCATGATCTCAAGTATGCACTGAGCTATAATAACAAGAAATAAATTCACACAGAGCCCTTATGTCTTTGTTGACTTACCTTAAATGATTTTTTTTTTTAAAAAATCTTAAAGTTGTGACAAATCCTTTGGTAGCAGCAAAAATGACCAAAGCACAATACTGAAAAATGCTTTTTTTGTCAACTATTAATGAATGATTCCGCAGAATATGGAATATGATTGTGATGTCTGTGATGATATTTCAAACTGATTCAAGAAGGAATACAGAATACAGTTCTTATAGGAGACTATATGTACTTTTAACCTTAATATGAGGATCTAGCATGACAATTAACTGATATAAAATATTTTATTGTACATTTCTGAATCTCACATTTATGTTTTTGTAGTATCTCATTATAGGTATGTTTTGCAAATAAATGAAATGGTCCCAAGAACTATATGTGCAACATTTAACAGCATTTCATAGTACTGATAGCTACTTGGATTCTGTGCAAGTCTGAGTTTTTTCTTGGCTGACTGGGGGGGGGGGGCTGATGAATTAGTTCTGATTAAGCGTTATCCAGTTTTATCAGGGAACTGAATGCAAAGGACTACTAATTTTACTGCTGGCTGCAGGAACTTCTGAAGACAAATAAAACTGAAAGACCCAGGACTTTCCATATGGATAGCACACATAAACTACAGACTGTGATTGTTATAAGAGATTCACCATTTCAGTCATATACATAGACCCTTGATTTGATTTATTTCAGCCAACAATATAACAATAAAACATTAGGTTTTATGTAGAAACAACAAATTAAAAAATAATAATATTAAAAGATAAAATTTAAAACCCAGTTACAGTCCGATCAAATAGATGGCAACTAGTCAAGACAGATTCATAGTGGCTCCTGCAGTGATGCTCTGTTGGTCTCTGTGAGCAGGGCAAATTGTGCTAAGCACTGCAGCAGTGCCAGCAGGGGAAACTGAGATGATTGGGCAACAGCTGCCTCAACTGGTGGAGGCCTGGTGAAACAGCTCCATTTTACAGACCTTGCAGAATTGGAATAAACCCTGCAGGTCCCTGATTTCACTATTCCACCAGGCTGGGACCAGGCCAGAAAAAGCACTGACTCTGGTTGAGGCAAAAGAGATGGGGCTGGGGACAGCCAGGAGATGTTGCTCTGCAGTGCATAAAGCTCTCCAAGGCACATACGGGAAAAGACAGCCCATAGGTATGTTGGTCCCTGACTACATAAGGCTACATAAGGTTCCATGACCTGGAACTGGATCTGGTACTCAATTGGCAGCCAGTGCAATTGGCACAATACTGGCTGAATGCATGCCCACACAGACGTCGCCATTAGCAGGTGTGCCACTGCATTTTGCATTGGTTACAGTTTCCGAGTCAGACTATTCTAGTATTCCAGCCTGGAAGTGACCATTGTGTGGATGGCTGTAGCTAAGTCCTGGAAGGTGAGATTGGGAACCAGCTGCCTGACCAGCCAAAGATGGTAAAAAACTGATCTGACAACCATAGTGACCTGGGCTTCCATAGAAAATAAGGCATCCAGGATCACCCAGAGAGTCCTCACCTTCAGTACTGGCATCAACGGTGCCCCATTAAGAGCTGGGAGCTGAATTCCTGATCCCAACCCCCCACAACTCAGGTACAGGACCTCTGTCTTTCCTGGATCTAATTTCAGCCATCTCCACTGTAGCCATTCAGCCATAGTCTCCAATGTCACATCCAAAACATTGGGGCAGAATCTGTCCATCCATCCATCAACAGACAGAACGGAGTGTCTCAGCATACTGGTGACAACCCAGCCCAGTCCCCCAGACCAGCTGGGTAAGGGGATGCATGTAGATGCTAAACATCAGTGAGGTGATTGCCCCCTGCAGCATATTACATTCCAGCAAGTATCACAAAGAGATCCTCACCCCCAATGCCACCCTCTATCTCCAACCATGGAAAAAAGAGGAAAACCATTGTAAGGCAGTCCCCCACACCCCTGTGTCAGTGAGGTGGTAGGTAAGAAGATCATAATCAACCATGTTGAATGCTGCTATTAGATCAGCAGTGCCAACCTGCCCCAATCCAGCTGCTTATGGAGGTCATCCATAAGAGTGACCATTGTGGTCTCCATCCTGTATCCAGGGCAGAAGCCAGACTGGAATGGATTCAGGATAGAGGCATCATCCAAGAAAGCCTTGCCACTTGTAGATTTGTATTTAGAACTGCACTTATTAGTGATCTGGAGTCTGATCACATGGTACATCATCATAATAATTACATTTTAAAATTTTGAATTAAATGTGACTGTTTTGCAGTCAGATTTGTAGATTTTTCCATTTGCAGTGATCCTAGGAATGAATCCCCTGCGAGAATGGCAAGAGTCTCCTCTGTGTTGGAGTCCTCTGCGTTACAGGCCTATTCCTTTCTCTTCTTTTTCTTAGAGAGTTCACATGGCAGCTATCTCATGTGAAGATTTTTCAGTACAAAATATCTTATAACAGTCTAAAGTTGCTTTGTTGCATAACATTCACAATACTTGTGCCAAGATACAATTCAAGACAACTTTTAAACAATTTCAGGATGTATTACATTTTATTTTGATAAAAATATACAGGTATTGGCTGAAATAGCTCCATGTGATTAACATTTTTGTCTTATTTCATTCAAGGAGAGGCTGTAGCTATATGACTTCCAATGAATCAACTGGAACAATATTGTGTTTGTGCATTTCCCTTCCATTAAAATGACAGGTATATAGCCTAGAAACTGATTTACTGTTGTAATTTGGTTATTGATAGAATGCAGGCCATTCAGATGTCCCTCATTGTAAGGAATATGGCAGATTTATTTTCATAATGTTAAATCTGACCTTGCCTTCCTCATTGGCCTTGGAGTACAGGGCCTGTTTGTACCTCTCAGTCCTTGTGCAGCACCCAAGAGCAGGTCTACTCTAGAACTCTTTGCCTCCTGGAGCAGAATACCAAATTGTGGCTCCTGGACTGGTTTGTGGAAAGCTCCTGCTTCTCTCCAAGGTCCAGATGTGCCTTTCCACAACCAGAATTCTTCCCTTTCTATCTTTCCTTCCTCCTGTAATACATTTCCAGAAACTAGTCAAGCTTTGTAACCACAAAGTCTAAAGATATAACAAAAAGGTAACTAGTCTGGCTCCAGTAAACCTACATATATGAATTCACTGAAGCCAGCCCAGCTACCAACAATTGCCAAGACTGAAAGAGAGGAGCTCTATCATTGAGCCATGGATCCTTCCCTTTGCACACTTTTCACACTGAATTACTTTATTGATCAACTTGTTGCTGTAACAAATTATAGTGTTCTTCAAAAATAGTTAAAAATTCACTCTTTGCTATATGGAAGATTATATCAAACATCCTTTTAAAAAGAATGATAACAACTACATATGATGTTTTCATTATTAACAGAGCTGTTTTAGGAAAACACAGGCACTTCCATTCCCATTAGCAGTGTGATTCAGGTCAGACTTTGGTGTAATATACCAGGACCCTGGCTCATGGGTTCAGCACTCCCCTCTCCTTAAATATGGAGCGTCTGAGGTTTACAACTGAAACATGTACTATCATATTAAAGGGAGGGAAGAAACTGTATCATTAAGTCTACAGTATAAAATTACCTCTCTACACCACTGATAATTTATAGACTGGTGTTACAGAATGCACCTTTAAGAAGCTTAGAAGTGCTGTGCAAACAGCTGAAGGACTGTGAAACGTTAATTCTTCACAGAACCAGAGAGCCTTGAGTGACAGACTGCTCCAAGCAATCTGATTGGTTAGCTTCAGTTGATCAAAGAAAGACTTGAGAACTGCATGGTGAGGAGAGATTCAGTCAGAATTCTGCCCTGACTGAGTTCAGTACTGGCATTCTGATATCAGCCCTAGCTGAGAAGAGTCAAGAATTGACAATTTTGGAATTCAGCTCTGACTGAGAACAGTTGGCAAGGAAGTCTGGGAAGTAGGTGAAGACTCCCATTTGGGCCAAGGAAAGGGGATGGATCTTCGAGAGAGAGAAAAAAAAATTCCCTACCCAGTCAAACAGGGAGTTAGCTCTGAAGAGTGAAGAGACCTCTGGTCTGGTTTGGTTAGAACTGCCTTTGGAGACCTCAAAAGTCAGTTTAATACTCAATATGAGTTCTGGTGTTTCAATAGAAGGGGTTTGGAAAGTGTGTACCAGCTTCTTGGCAACCAACAGACAATACTCAAAGAACGACCATGTCCACTGCAGTGAAAATTCCTGCATTGACATTTTTAAAACTGCATTATGTGAAATTTTCCGAGTAGATTTTTCCTCATTGGGCACAATCCTAAATTTTCACCTTCTTACCCTGCATTTTCTGAACTTGCTAAAACTGAGGATTCTGAAAACATGGGGTAAAAAGTAGAAAACTCTGGGTTTGCACCTGGTGAGGAAAAATCTATTGCATAAAATTTCATGCTGTTTTAAAAATGTCAATACAGGGAATTTCACTATTGCAGAAATAGTCAAAGTATACTGGAGTGTTTGTGGAAAACACTGGAACCAAAGCCTCTCAACACAAAGATTTAAGTAACTATGAATAGCTGAAGCATAAGAACTAAAGTCTGTGCATGTACTAAGTTTACCTCAGAATTCTCTATATTGACTTACCTTGGAAATTTTACCCCAATTTCACCTGATCATTCCTCTCTATGTTTAATAAAATATTTTGTCAATTTGGAATATAAAAACTTCTTGAGTACCATTTAAGTCATAGAAGTTAAAAGGGGCTCCCATTCTTTCCCTCAAGTTCCTGAGTTGAACAAACAGTTAAAATATTATAGCGTGATAGGGTGGGACAGCCAGAATTATTCAAGAAAGAAGAAAACAGATAACTAGGGCAGCTCAGTCACAAAAGGGGAAGAAAAATGGAGGGAAAATTGTGCCTCTGAGGGAGGGAAATGGACAAGAGGATTGACCATATTCATGTAAAATTGAGAGAGTTGAGTGATGGTTTCTATGTAATAAATGTGATGTATAAATGAAGTAAAGATACAAATAAAAAAATCAAAATGACAAAAAGAGGGATGTTGTTGGCTTGGTCATTCACCCAAACAATGTAAGGTATCCCATAGAGAGGTGATTACTTTCAAAATGTCCTTTTGTTGTCCTGAATTTCCCCTACCCATATTTTTAATGGGTGAGAGTTCTGGGAGCAGGGTAAAGTGTTTTTTCTAATCCTAATTTATTGTCCCTCTCCAAAGACTCTTTTAGTTGTGTCCTAATAGCTTATCCTAGAATGAAGTTAACACCAGGGAAAGAGTATTTGCTGTGAGACATATAACCTCCAGTCTGAATCCTTCCCTCCTGAAGCATCACACACAGTAGAGACAAAGGGAATAATTGTACCCTGCCCCTTTTGCATTATGCTACTTAAATTTGGGGCTAGATTATCAACTTTTTCAGCAATCAGCTCTATAGGATGGTGGTGATATAGAGCTAGGTAGTTGCAGTTCAGTGTTAAATGAAACTCATGTAGTCCTGGACCTCAAAATTCATATTATTACACTATTTCAGAATGTTCCCAACCCTTTATCATCTCTGAAATTTCTTGGTGACCCCCCAAACTTGTTTTAAACATAAACAAAAGCAATAAGCCAACAGCCTGCTGCCTTTTAATGATGCCCCAAGTCTGCAGCCTGAAGAGGTTCACTCATTCTGCCTCATTGTGGATGCAGCCTTGAGAAGGATACCCTACAAAATCTGCCTTGATCTGCTTCATAGATATACTTAGGAATAAAGCTTCTGCGGCTTTCATTATGGCTCCTTTCCCAAGCAATTACCTTTAAAAAGTGAAACGAAGCAAACCTGGCATATGTAAAGTGACATTGAAGGAAGCTCATTTTTAAAAGTTGGAGTTGCTATCGATAGAAGAAGTCACTTGCTGAGTCAGTGCGCTGTGGACCAGTAATATATCAAGTTGCCAAGTCTGGGTGATCTAACGTATTCCTTTATCAGATAATTTCCCACTAAATCAAGCCACTTTTCTGTCAAACCTTTGGTTAATGATAATGGATCAAAGTTGTCAGTGGGAAGAAAGATCACTATTAAATCAAACAGTTTGATAGGTAGTGCATTTTTTAAAAAATAAATGCCATATCTGTAATGTGCAGCCCTGTCATATCTGTCACCCTTTAGCTGACTCTGGCTGTCATGTGGACTGCAACTGCCCAAGTAGGTATTAAGACTGCTCTAGAAGGGGCTGGCAGCTCTTGCTCATTAAAGGTCATCAATTTCAAGTTTCAATTTCCTACTCTGCTTCCAGCATGCACAAGAGCAGAACTGGTACCCAAAGTCCCATCTGGTGGAATAAAGAACTTTCATGGGGCAGGAGAGTCTTTCCCTGTTATTCATGACTTTGTTCAATTTTATTATAGGCTGCATTCAAACATCATATCGTATTATATGCTAATTCATTTTTTTTAACCCTGTCTATGAATTTGAATGCTTTTCTCCCATTTCATTGTATCTGAAGAAGTGTGCATGTGATACACAAAAGCTTTTACTGTGAATAAAACTTTGTTGGTCTTAAAGGTGCTACTGAACTCTTTATTTTATAGGCAGATGGTTTAAGTATTTATTTATTTAGATGTTTATACTCCACTTAATAATTATATATATATATTTCACCAGTTTGGTGTAGTGGTTAAGTGTGTGAAATCTTATCTGGGAGAACCAGGTTTGATTCCCCACTCCTCCACTTGCACCTGCTGGAATGGCTTTGGGTTACCCATAGCTCTGGCAGAGGTTGTCCTTGAAAGGGCAGCTGCTGTGAGAGTCCTCTCAGCCCCACCCACCTCACAGGGTGTCTGTTGTGGGGGGAGAAGATTTAGGAGATTGTAAGCCATTCTGAGTCTCTGATTCAGAGAAGGGCAGGGTATAAATCTGCAATTCTTCTTCTTCCTCTCTTCCATTTTATCCTCACAAGAGTCCTGTGAAGTAGGCTAGCCTGAGTGACTGGCCCAAGGTCATCCAGCAAACTTCTTTGGCAGAGTAAGGCTTTTTCTGAGCCCGCTTTGGTGAGGTAGGGCGGGATATAAATCAAATGAAATAAAAAATAATAAATAAAAAAGCTCTGGGCACAAGGAGCAGATGACACCTGCAGTGATTGGGAATTGAGCAGGTGGTTCTTCAAATACTTTTGTCCCAGTTTTTGTAGATATTTGATTGTACCCGCTTTGAACTTAACCCAGACACAAAATGGAGTCTATATCATGTTATAAAGCTATCTATTTTCAGAGGCAGCATAGTGCAGAGCACATTGCAGAAGTAGTGAAACCTGGATGTAATGCAATCCTAAAAACACTTCCCTGGGAGTAAGCCCCACTGAATAAAGAAGTGTGCATGCACATGAAAACTTATACCCAGAATAAAACATTGTTGATCTTATAGGTGCCACTAGACTCAAACTTTGTTTTGCTGCTCCAGACCAACATAGTTACCCTCCTGAATCTATTTCCATTGAACAAAATAAGTCTTCTTTCTTTCAAATACATTTTATTGTAATTTTACAAAATGTATAGAATACAGATATGAGATGAAGAACTGATGTAGTATAAGATCATAAGTCTTCTTTCTGTCTGAAGAAAGCATTGCACTCTACAGTATAGAAAACCATGTGGCTTGCTCACCTTCCTTAGCGATGAATAACAGCTAGCAAAGCAATTGAAGCTAATCAAAGGTACAATCTGCCACATAAAAAGAAATCAGCCTCCCTGGACTAAGGGGAAAGGCATAATAGAAATGGTTAAAGTAAATAAAGTTGTTCTGTCTACAGAAGTACAACCCCCACCCGCACAGGGTGAATCTTCAATCCATATTTTGTCAGATTAATATCCAAGCAACCATGTCTAGAAAGTGCACTAAAACTAAGAATGAAAGAGGACAGGGACATGGAAGGGTGCTTTTGGGTGATGGTGGACAATCAGAAGTCATTTCAAGCCTCTCTAAGAATTGTCAGAACTCAGGGGTGGATTGGCCATTATAGCCACCAGGAATGGTAGGCCGATCACCTCTCCCACCTTCTTTTGAGGTGGGGCTGGGGCATGGCAGGCAGGGGAAGGACAGGGCCCTTTTCCTAGGCCTTTTCTCCTCTCTCAGGCCACTTTTTCTTCCATCAGCTGCCAAAACTGCTAGAAACAATAGCCAGGGATGGAGGATCCCCCACCCCCAGTGGAAACCTGTTCGCTCCAACAATATACATATTTGTGTCAAAAACAGTTTTGCTTCTGTGGATAACTGCTTTAGCCATGACATATGACAACACTGTTTTAAAATATCAAAAGCCAGATTGTGACTTTGAGTTATGAGCAGCTGTGCTTCCACAACCGGCTCTCCCACTAGGCAAACTAGGCATTTGCCTAGAGCGCCAGCAGGGCAGGGACACCAAAATCGGCCCCCGCCCCGCCCCCTAGGCAAATCTCTACTTGCCTGCCTGCTTCCTTCTCCCTCCCACTGAATGCCCAGCGTTGAAGTGCCAGCTCCTGGGGCTCTTTCAAGTCATCCCCTCCCCCACCAGTCAGCTGATCGGTGGGAAAAGCTGCAGGGAGGCTGGTGTCTCCTATGCTGGCCTTCCTGCACTCTTGGGACCTTTGGTGTTAGGGCAGAAGTGGGAAGAAGCAGCAAGCCACTAAAAAAGTGGCAGCCACCACCCCAGCATCAAAGGTCCAGAGTCCGCGGGAAGGCCGGCATAGGAGACGCCACCCTCCTCACTGCTTTTCCCATTGATCAGCTGATCAGCAGGGGAGGGGGTGACTTGAAAAAGTCCTGGAAGCTGGCACTTCACCGCTGGTTCCTCGGGTGTTAACAATTCAGTGGGAGGGAGGGAGGGGGAAGCAGGCAGGCAAGTAGGGCTTCACTGCCAGTTCCTCGAGGATTAAAATTGGAAGGGAGGGGGTGGCGCTTTGGAGGTGGGTGGTGGGGTGGCGGGGCACAGCATAGGGGGTGTCATCCAGGCTGCCTGGGGCACCATGCGCTCTTGGGCCAGGTCTGTGCGTTTCTGAAGATCTGATCTCATGCAGGCAAAAAAGAATAATTTGTGCCTGTATTATTATTACCAAATGTGGTAATCTGTCAAATATCTGCTAGGAGAGCTAGTATGTTAAGCCAGATCCCTTTGCCAAAGTTAGCAGAGTGCAGTAAGCTCAGAACGAAGCAGAGCTCCTTTGAACAGCATATGCTTCTAAGATGACAAGGTTAACACAGAGTAGCTTATCTGTTTAAAAGAAAATAAGAACTGATTCAGGGCTGTAGCCAGGATTTCATGTTTGGTGGGGCCCACAGCAGCATTTTTTGTTTGGGGGGGGGCATGGGACCACCTGGTTTGGCCCTAAACACTTTTTCTGCTTCTCAAGTAAAGCAACAGCCCCCCCTCCATTTGTCTAATTCAGGGAGCAGATTGGAGGCCCTCCAATGGAGGGGTCATACAGATGAAAGGGGGGTTTGAATGGAGTGGCCTGCTCCCCCAAGCCCCACTGCAGTTCTGAGCCTGAACTGATTTATTTAGGAAATATATACTTGATAGTGCAGCACAGAGAAAGGGATAGATTCTATTCTAGCTATCAATGGATGAGAATGCAGGGAGATGCAGGACAAAGCCCAGCCATCCCGCACCTCTTGGATCAGGTCAGGAGGTGGTGGTGGAGGGAGAGATTTTCATCCTGTGTCTCCAGCCTAGGCTGGAAAAGTAGGATGAAGCCCAGCTACCCCGTGCCTCTCAGATCAGTGTGGAAGGCCGGTGAGGGCAGGGTTGGGTGGGAGATCATGCTGGCCTGCACCTCTCAGACTGAGGGAGAGGCATGGGGGGTGTTTTAGAGCTTCTGGAGCGACGCTCTGGAGAGTTCCTTCCCAAACTGAGGCCTGCTTTTCTCCCTAATATTCCTGGGGGCGGGGGGGGGGGGAGGATTAGAAACATAGTGACAATATGGGCATAGAAGTAACCCCTTTACATCCTTTTCAATAATCACAGAAATTCCAAATCTGTGTCTAAAATGGCATAAATACTGCAGAGGTGATCTAGTCAATCAGAATGGAGAAGAAATGGAATGTTTCATTATGTACTTCCCCAAACAGACATTCAAGAAAATCGGCTCATTTCTCTTAAGCAAAGGGCTTACAGGCTGTGAAAAAGCTAAATGGGTCTCACTGGAAAGCCCATTATAGGATTTTGAATATGCCATCAAAATGTATTATAGCTTGCATTTTTGCTGGTATAGTTAAGGTTTTCACAATTTCATTAGAAATCCCATTCTTTAAAGGTTTTACAACTCAGCCATAAAATTCTGCTTTGAAATGAAGGGAAAGCATGCAAAATCCTAGTTAAGATGTTTTCTTTCTTGCTCATATTTTAGAAACATTTGGACACTGCTCAAGATGCTGCACACCATCCAATTTATGTTTTCCTCTAGGCACCCAATACTCTAGAAATTTTTGCCATGAAATCACAGACAACCCCCACCCCACCCCCACGTTTAACTGGTAGACCTATCTGATGCTGCCCTTTGTCAGCCATGGAGCAAATGGGTATGAGCTATAAAAGCTAATTCAGCATCCTGTCCTAGTAAGTCAGCAGAATAATATATTTAAAAACTTGCTTAATAATCAGGTATGTTTCCGAAGTTCTTTTCATCTGAAGCTTTGGATTGTGGAGCTCCAAATGACATGGCCTTATTTCTGAAGAGGAACCAATGCATTAAGAATGGTTTGTTTGTTTTTAAAAAATCTCAGTTTAGTAGAGACTTAGCACAGTCATATATGACTTGCTAAAGCTTCCAGTTCCTTTGGTTTATTATGTTATTAGGCCTTTCTCCTCCCAACCCCATCTAGATTTATGACATGATTACTCATGGAGTTGGGCCAGGACTCATACTGTGTTGCATATACCCAATTGCAGGAATATTTGAGAGAATACCAGTACCCCACCCCCACACAGGAAGATTTTTTTTTTTTATGTAATAACGTATATTGTAAATATGGCTCAGTCTAACATATGTGCTAAAAATACTGTAATGTGTTTTAGTGGCTGTAAGTATCTTCAGTGGTCCTTAATTGTTGGGACATGGCATTGGCAAAATGCCTACATAGGCTAGAGGAGTTGGTTTCTGACCTAGCTGGAAGAAGAAGGAAGCAGAGGGGACTGTGTAAAAGGAAAGCATATTTTAGATACTGACAAAAGTCGGTTAACTCACTCTTTACCAAGCAGCACTGCTTCTTTTTAATTTTTATTTATTTAGAATTTATATCCCGCCCTTCCCACAAGTGGCTCAGGGCGGCTTCCAACAATAGATCCGACATAAAATTAAACAATATTTAAACATGTAGGAATTAAACATTTAAAACAGATAAAACCTTAAAAATTAATAAATATTCCAAATATATAAAATAAAATCTGGCAAGTTGCATTAAATTCTCAAGCTAGGTGTAAGCTAGCCAGAAGAGGGTCGTCTTACAGGCCCTGCGGAACTGAACAAGGTCCCGCAGGGCCCTCACCTCCTCCGGCAGCTGATTCCACCATGTAGGGGCCATAACAGAGAAGGCCCTTCTCTGGTGGATTTCAAGCGGGCTTCTTTTGGCCCAGGGATAGTAAGGAGATTTTGTGTTCCCGACCTCAGTACTCTCTGGGGAACATGTGGGGAAAGACGGTCCTTCAGGTCCTTCTAAGCATGCATATGCCTGCTGTCCATCATAGCCCTCTCTTTAAAAAACCATCACTGGACCCTGCAATCCTAATCAATTACCACCCAGTTTTGAACTTACCATTCCTGGGTAAAATAGTTGGGAGGGCAGGTGCTGAACAACTCCAGGCCTTCTTGGATGATGCTTACATCCTAGATTCATTCCATCTTGGTTTCTGCTCTGGCATGGGGTGGAGACAGCACTGGTCACCCTCTCAGATGACCTCTGGAGGTGGCTGAATTGGATTGGGTCAGCTTGGGAGACTCTAATGTGAGGAGAGCCTAATAAAGCAGAGTCTGTTTCAGAGCCAGTGTGGAGTGGCTTGGATTATAGAAGAGGTTCTGTAGGAGACTGTTCCCAAAAGATTAAACAGTCTCTGTGTGAAAAAACAAAGATACACATTCGAGGGGACAAACAGTTCTCTAGTTATAAGTTTATTGTCCAGTGTGAACAGACTGTCAGACTGAAAGATGGCAATGGTTTAGAGGTGGCATAGAAAGTCTCTAAACATGCCAAAAGCTCAAGTCATTTATCTTACAGAGAAGATAATAACAATCTTAGGATCCCTGTGGCACAGAGTGGTCAGCTGCAGTACTGCAGTCCAAACTCTCTGCTCACAACCTGAGTTTGATCCCAGTGGAAGCTGGCTTCAGGTAGCTGGCTCAAGTTCGACTCAGCCTTCCATCCTTCTGAGGTCGGTAAAATGAGGTCACAGCTTGTTGGAGGTAAAATGTAGATGACTGGGGAAGGCAATGGCGAACCACCCCGTAAAAAGTCTGCTGTGAAAACATCGTGATGCAACATCACCCCAGAGTTGGAAACAACTAGTATTTGCACAGGGGACTATCTTTACCTTTACCTTTAATAACAATCTTGCCAGAGAAAGGCATCTAATGGGAAGACTGTGTGATTGCCAAGTGAGAAGTTTAGAAGGAAATCTAAAACAAGTAAACTCTAAAAATAAGCATCATAACATATGCAATGAAAGGCAAACAGCTTTAAGTCTACAGCTGTCTCTTGTGAAGTTCTGTGTTTATATTTAAATGTCCGTCTACGTATTTCACATCTCCAAACCCTATGTAAATGTCAATTCTCTTCCCTGCTAGTGTGTTCAAATAAACCAAAAACTTTTACATTTTTACCTGTGCCTATCATGCCATTTGCTGAAGGGAAATATTTGACAACTGAAGTAATGACAGGGTGATTAATAAAATTGTCGCCTTTTCACAGGACATAAAACTGTCTCCTTCAGGTCCCAGAAGAGAGGGACAGGTTGATAATCTATACCAGGAAGCTTGGAAACCTTCCCTGCAAGCTTTAAGCAGCCAGGATGGGCATGAGCCAAGGAAGCATGTGGTAGGCCTCACAGCTGTCAGGATCTTGTTGTCATTCTCCCATGAGAGTTGACTGAACTGGTTCAAAATATTGCTCTAATGCTGGTGGGTTTAAAGCAGCTTAGGGCCTGGGGGTGGATATGGGACATTTGTGAGTCCTGTAGACTCACTACCTCTAAAAACCTAAGCAATTCATTGTACTAAGGGCATAGCTGAAGATCCTATGATTTGCTAAAACCACAGAATAGAGATGTGATCGGGCTGCTTAAAGAAGCACAGAGGCTATAGAAAACCCTGCTTATATCATTTTCTTCTATCAATATGGAAGAAAAGTCGTATGTATTCTGGTTTACTGTGTAGACCAGAATGTGTGTAGGTGAGGTTAGTGTGGCAACTTATGCCGATTATAAAAATCTATATGTAATAGCAGTAAAACTGCTGAGGTTTTGGTATCTCTGCGGCAAAGCATGACTGGAAAATCTTGTAGCAATATTCTTTCACTCTAGCCGTGCTGCTAATTTATGAGGCCATAATATGTCTATAACATTTTTAATGTTCCTCTATAAATATTTTAGTAGTAGCACATCGACAACTAACGTATGTCCAATTACAGCAGTCTTGTGTATCTGAGTAGCTATATTGCTGTGGTCTATTGTGGGGACCTGAAAACATCTTTCCCTTTATTTCCCCCATTTTTGAATGAGGTTAGTATATTGCTGTGGTCTATTGTGGGGCCCTGAAATATTTCCCCCATATTTGAATGAGGTTAGTGTTGCAATAATCTGGTAATTATAAAAATCACCTCAGAGAAGAAAGCAAGTGCTCTTTTAACATTGAATCTTCCCCAAAGATTTTGTTCTGAGCTAGATCCAAAGTACAAGAGCAGCAAACCTTATGAAACTGGATTTCAGCCTTCCTTCATTTCCAGTACAACCCATGAGTCCCTGAAATTCTGCTTCCAGAGTTCAGGGGATCCTCAAGTACAGACAAAGTTGGGGTTTGCAGTGGAAGTTGGGAATTAAGCAAAAATCACCCTCTTTCTAGCAACATGCTATTCCACTAGCTTTGCATAACTAGCATTCAAATTTAAATGAACACATTGAACACATAAAGCTGCCTTATACTGAATGAGACCATCAAACCATCAATGCCAAACCCAAAGGGCAGTTTGGGCAGAGGTGAGTGACTGGTGGCAAGCAATGTTCCTCTAAGCTGCAGAGTCTTGTGAGCAAAAATTCTACTTTGTTAGCTACTGGCATTAAAGTTGTGAGCTACTACATAAATTAGTGTGCTCTGGGGTCGTTCTTCCTGAGCTAAGACAAAAATGTGTGAGCTGGAGGCTAAAAATCTGTGAGCTAGCTTACACTAACTCAGCTTAGAGGGAACACTTTTTATTTTATTTTATTTTATTTATATCCCGCCTCCCTGCCAAAGGTAAGGAGGCTCACAGGTTAGGGTCAAACAATGACCAAACAAGATAAAACAGCAATAAAACATGACATAAAACAATTATTAAAACATCAATATCAATAGATGCTAGTGCAATAATTCATACAGACAGAATTTCAGTGACAGCAGATGGTGAGTTGGTCAGTATTAGATGTTCCAAAGAGGACCCAGGGACGCCACAGCATGGTAAGAGAAATCCAGAGTAACGTTTAGATTTATGGGCCTAATCCATATAGTCAATGTTACTGTTATGAGAAAGCATGGTGAAAGAGTGCTGTTTTACAGGCCCTGCGGAACTGTAGGAACTGTAGAAGCTCTTGCAGGGCCCTAACCTCCTCTGACAACTCATTCCACCAGCTGGGTGCAGCAACAGAAAAGGCCCTGGCTCTAATTGACAAGCCTGGTTTCTCTGACGCTGGGGACTGTCAACAGGTTTTGAGACCTGGACCAAAGTGCTCGCTGGGGCATATGCAGGGAAAAGCGGTCCGTAAGGTATTCAGGACCTTGGCCATATAGGGCTTTAAAGGTTAAGACCAGCACCTTGAAGTGAATCTGGTACTTTATTGGTAGCCACTGCCACTCTTTCAGCGCAGGTTGAATGTAAAGGAACTCCCATTAACAGCCTGGCGGTGGCATTCTACACTAGCTGAAATCGCCGGATTTGTAATGCCCCATGTAGAGGGCATTACAGTAATCCAGCTTTGAGGTGACCATAGCATGGGCCACAGTTGCCAAGTCATCGCATTCGAGAAAGAGGACCAACTGCCTTACCATCTGCAGATGGCAGAAAGCTAATTTGGTAGTGGCAGCTACTTGGGCCTCCATTGTTAGAGAGGAATTCAAGAGCAACCCTAAGCTTTTAATTTTGGGTGATGGTTTAAGCTGTATTGCATTGAGGGTCAGTAAGCGAACCTCCAGCCCCAGGCTATGACAGCTTAGATACAGGACCTCCGTCTTCGTCGGATTTAATTTCAATCTACTCAGTTTGAGCCACACTGCCACAGCTTGTAATTCTGTGAACAGATCATCCGGCGTTGGGTCAGACTGACCACCCATCAACAGACAGAGCTGGGTGTCATGTGCATACTGGTGGCAACCCAGCCCATGCCTCTGGGCAACTTGGACGAGGGGGCGCATATAGATGTTAACACAATATCGGGGAAATAACTGCTCCCTGTGGCACACCACACGTAAGTGGGTGTCATCGCAATAGTTCATCCCCAACCACCACCCTCTGTCCCCAGCCCTGGAGAAAAGAGGAAAGCCACTTCGAAGCCAAGTCCTGGATCCCAGTGTCGGCGAGGCAATGAGTCAGTAGTAGATAATCGACCGTGTCAAATGCCGCCAACAGGTCTTATAACATCAGCAATACTGAGCCGCCTTTATCCAGGTGCCTCTGGAGGTCATCTGTGAAGGTGACCAGAACCGTCTCCATCCCATGAACCCAGATGAAAGCCGGATTGATGTGGGTTAAGCACGGAAGCGTCATCCAGAAAACTCTGAAGCTACACTGGCACCGCCCTTTCAATAATCTTGTCTAAAAACGGCAAGTTAGACACCAGCCGATAATTTGCCAATTCAACACAGGTGGCAAGGGGGAGCTTTTGACTTATGCCAACCTGCTGGTGAGGTGAGGTGACAGGTTTCCAGTTTCCTCCTCCCCTACCAGATAATCCAGGCCTGGAAAGCACCAGCTCTGCTTTCTGGTGAGGGGAGGGAGACTCATCCTCTTTGCTAGGAATTCCATGGGTAGGGAGAGATCATGGGACTCTGCGAACCCAAGGGGGGTACTTAACCATGCCAGGCAGGTGGGTAAGGAGGCGCTTGTTCTTGGGTGAGGAAATGCTTGCTCATGTTTCATGCTCATGCCCACCCTGTCCCATGTTCTTTAGGCCTTTCTGCATGAGTTAGGTGTGTATGAGTGTAGTGGCATCCCTCATGTAGCCCAGGGGACCTGGCCAAGACTCCTGGCATTCTAGAGCTTCCCCCAGAAAGGATAAAAGTGGCCTTCCCCTGCCTCCCTTGCAAGGTTTCTCTTGCATGCCCACCTCCCTTGTCAGTGGATTATCTGGAGTGTGCTCAGAAAGTAAGGCTTTCATGTGGGCCTCAGCTGTGTAGAATGAAATAAATCCGCACTCCCAAGTTCAGATTGCTGTAGTCAAAATGAAGAGCAATGGAACAATACATTTAAATGAGGAAGATGATTTGCAAATGCAGCGAGCAAAATTCTTAATTGTGATGAGTAGCCTTCTGTTAGCATTTTTCTCCCTTTAAATAGATCCTTTCCCCCCTTCTTCATCTTTTGCAATACCACATTGTTTATTGCATTTGCACAGCCCATTAAAAATTGCTGAGCAATGGGGCAGTGCCAGCAATTGTTTTTAAGCCTGTGGCAAAGGGTATGCAAAAAAAAGAAAGAAAGCATTTTCAAAAATCTGTGAAAGGAATACAATATGTTACAGGTACTGAAAGGTTGTATGGCTTTTCTTATAGTGGGCTGTTTACATGAAGGCTTTGCAACATGTAAAGGGTTAACTTTGCCAGTAGGAGGGCTTATTGAAGGAGTGGAGTTGCATATGCTTAGATGACAGTGGGATTTGCCCCATAGTAAGCATTTAGGTAAATTGGTGTTACGGGTTTTAGGTAAAATGACCTGGGGATTGTTGAGGAAGGAAGGTGTTGGTGGTTATAGTTTTTGCACATGGGCATTGTAAATTGTTGTCTTTGCTGTGGTGAGTTTCACTGTTTAATACCTGTTTCTAATAATGTGGAAATAGTTGTAATTATTGGAGAACTTCAGGTTACACCTGGAGATTGTACAACAGAGAATCGTGGCAGAGAGTGACAGAAGAAAACCCTAAGGTTCTGTGATAACCAGCCTCCAAAGAAGCAATAAGACAACTATACAGATTTACAAAACAAACTTTGATAATATTAAAAACACTATCAGACAAACCATCTTATAAACATACCCTGATATATATAACAACTAAAGTGAAAACAAAGGTAGGACATAGTCTTTGAAAGTTCATGATAAACAGTCCCACGTAGACGATAATAAGTCCTTCCATATTCAAAGGAATCCTTGGTCCAGTTGCTCCTGAGGAGACCCCGTAGTGCATCTGAATGGTTTCAATGCCAAATGTATTAAGTACACAGCATCACACAGTGAAGAGGTAGTACTTTATATTCCCTCATTTCACTAGAAGCTTTGACCAGCTTTCAACAACTTTATCAGAGCATGGCAAGATTTCAATTCTTTGCACACAGTTAAGTTACAATTTTGGGGAATTGTAACTAGACTTTTGGAAAATTGTAACATAATTGTGTGCAAAGAATTGAAATCTTGCCATGCTAAGATAAAGTTGTTGAAAGCTGGAATTGAAATTGGCAAGCCTAGATATATTTGGTTTTGTATACCAGTATAACTGTGAATGCTTCCCCAGAACAATCCTGGATATAGTATCATGTTGAGAATTCTGTTAGAACTACTTACCTCTCCACTCAGAACCACAGTTTTCAGGGTTCCCTGGGGAGAGGGAATAGCTGCTAACGACAGACCTCCCTGCACTTCCTGTTCCCCACCACCACTTGACAGACCATGGTGGAAATGGGAGAAGCTCTTGGGCATTTCATGACTCCACTTCTGGTTCAAACTGTACAGCTTTGGGTGCATCCTAGAATGCCTCAACACAATGACATCACATTTTATTTTGCTCCAAAATTGACACAGCATGTCTCTGTAATGCTGAAGAGATTGTTCACTCATCCCAGGCTCTCCTGCTTGAAGGGTTGCCAGTCTCCAGTTGGGGCAGGAGATCCCCTGGTTTGGAGGCCCTCCCCCCACTTCAGGACTATCAGCAAGTGTGGGGGGATAGCTTTTGGTGCTCCATTGGAAACTGGTCCCCATAGAGTATATTGGAGAATTGATCCATGGGTATCTGGGACTGATTTTCGAGGTAGAGGCACCAAATATTCAGCATGGCTGCCGGTGCCTCTCCTCAACCCCCCCTCCCCAAGTTTCAAAAAGACTGAACCAGTGGGGTTCTATTCTATGAGCCCCAAAAGAAGGTGCCTCCATCCTCTATTATTTCCAATTGAGGGAAAGCATTTAAAAGGAGCACAATCCCTTTAAATGCAATGGCAGCTCACCCGGAACTCAGAACCCATTTTGGAGTTTCCTCTCCTGAACCTTCCCTCCCCATCCCAGAGGTTCCTAGTAAGTCTCCTGTCCTCTTGTCAGCCCCCCCTGGCAGCCCTACTCACTTACCAATCTCCAAGTGTGGCCTGGAGATCTCCTGGAATTACAACAGACTGCAGATGTTGGGTCATCTGGAGAAAAATGCTTTGAAGAGTAATTTTTGTGGCATTATATACCACACACAACCCTCCCCTCCCAAACCCCATTCTCCCCAGGCTCAGCCCCCAAATCACCATGAATTTCCCAACCTGGATTTGGCAATCCTACCTAAGAGCCAATCAGAGGTGGACCAAAAAGGCCATTTAGCCTGGACCTCAAGCTTACATTGGGGCTCAGATTTAGACAATTGCTATTTTTTCCCGACACCGCCATGCCACCCCCTGCTCCTAGCTCCATCTTCAGCTCCGAGGATGGAGCGCATGCTGCCAAGCCCCCCTTCCTTCTCCTTCCTGGGTCTGTGCACAGATCTGGAAAGGAGAAAGCAGAGGTGTCACAGTGGCATGTGCTCCACCCGAGGACAGAGCAAATGCCATGCCCCCCCCCCCGCTCCTTCTCCTTCCTGGGTCTGTGCACAGACCCGGGAAGAAGAAAGCAGGGGCAGCATGGCAGTGTGTGCTCTGTCCTCAGAGCCAAAGATGAAGCAAACACCATTGTGCCACCCAGCACCCCCTTCTCTTTCCTGGGTCTGTGAACAGACTTGGGAAAGAGAAAGGGGGCAGGAGCTTGTGGGGAGGGGAAAGACTGGGGGTGCTTTGCCCTCAGGGGGTGCTTTGCCCCCACACCATTTTTTAGTTTTGCCCTGAGGCCTGCTGCTACCAGCCAGTTTAAATCTATGTTTATTTAAAAAAAAAAACCTTCTTCTTTGATATTCTGGAGGGAAGATAAAGCAGCAGCAACAGACAACGTCCATAAACTCATGCCCTCAAAATATAACTAGCCCTCAAAGCCCTCAAAATATAACTATGAGCCAACAAAGCCAAGAATACTCCAGGCAACCACTCCTATGGCAAGGAACGCAACTATTTGTATGGGGAGAATAAAAATTGGCTTTGATAGTAAAAAAGCAAATGTATCCAGAAATGGAAAGCATTTCCAGGGCAGAAAATACCTCTGTGGGATTAAAAGAAAGAAACTATAGGGGATCCATACAGACATTTTAGAACAGACACTTTACACTGCAGGTTGGACTGGGGAAAACCTAAACAGAAATTTGGGTTAACTGAGGCTGTTCTGGATGAACAGTGGGAAGCCAGTAGATGTAAATAAAACCATTGCAAACGTTTTTTTTTTTTTTTAAATGCTGGATCATTCTTCTTTGAAAGCTCCAAGCTAATATTAGTTTTGTTCATTTTTAAGAATTCTGTTTCAATCACTTTCTTTCTCATCATATTTAATCTTTGAATAAACTCTTAAAATAATGTCAAGGGAGTTTATGCAGTACCCTTGTTAGATAAATAATTTAGCTTCTTGTTAAGTACCATTTTGATTGTTTAAGCCTCATCATCATTAAGAGAATAGTAATAGTCTTCAGTTTATGAAGAGACATGGAATTTCTGAAGTGCGGGATCTAATTCCCTGCTATATTTTATAGCCTTTTATTAATTTCATCATCTGGATGGTTCGGTGGCCATTGGAATTTCTTTTATTTAGTACCCCATTAGACTAGAACTGGAACCATGGGATTGGCTTTTACCCATACTTTTTTATTATGTATTAATTTAATTTTGTTTCATTATATGATATGTGCATTTCTCTGCTTTAGTGAGCACTTAGAAGATATCATTAGTCATGGCAAACTTCCTTATGTTCCTCTTATTCTGTTACAGATCTGGCATTTCCCCAGCGTTTTCTGTCTGCAAGTATTTCCAAAGTGATTCCAGACAGCAATGGAAAACCACCCCTTCATGTTCATAAGACTGTGATGGTAGATCATTATCTGCAATATAATATAATCTGGATGTAATGTTAATGAATGTATCTATGTTGCACAAACTTGGTTCAGCTCAGTATTTAAACAAAACAGTGTTGTCTATAGATGAGTACAAAAATAAACATTGATGCAAAACCCTCACAAGAAGATAAGCTTGTTTGAATCTTGAACATATCATATTGTAGAAAACCCAGAGAATTACAAATGATGTGAGGACATAAAAGAATGAGTAACAACACAGCTAGGAATGATATTTGAGATGAAGTAAAAAGAACGTGGGGTTTTCGGAGGAAATAGACAGACAAAACAACTTGACTAAAATTTAGTTAGTTTCAGAGTAGGGTTGCTAGCTCCAGATTGGTAAATTCCTGGAGATTTGGGGGTGGATCCTGGGGAGGACAGGGTTTGGGGAGGGGAGGAACCTCATTTGTAGGGTTGCCAACTCCAGGTTTGGAAATACCTGGAGATTTGGGTGACAGAGCCTTGGGAAGGTGTGGTTTAAAGAGGGGAGGAATGCCATTGGGTAGGGTATAATGCCATTGAATCTACCTTACAAAGTGGCCATTTTCCCCAGGTGAACTGATCTCTATTGCCTGGAGTTCAGCTGTAATACCAGGAGATCTCCAGGTTCCACCTGGAGGCTGGCAACCCCATTTCAGAGAGTACCATGTAGATCTTCAGTAGAACAACTAGCACCTCAAGACCTGCACCTGTAGTACCTCAAGACCTGCTGTGACCAATATAGCAGTCTTTGAAATCTCACCTCACATAAACAAAATGTACTTTCCAGGCAAATTTCTCTTTGAAGCCAACTTCAGTCGACTGCCTGATTATGCACAAGGGAACTGAGCAAGGCTAGACAACTCTCTTCCAGTATTTAATAAAGAAAAACAAAAGGAGGGGGGAACAAAAGGGGAAAAGGGAAAAGTGTGCTCCAACTGTCACTCCCTTTCCTTCACAGCAGGCTGTCACAGAGTTGCCTCCTCCCTTAAGAGGGCATCGCTCACAACAGTTGAAAGAATCTCTGCTTTTTTTGTCAGAAACTACAAACCCTCATCAGTACCATACAGAAAGAAAATAAAAGGATCAATGTTTTGTATACATTCTGTGTACTGTATTGTGTGGGTCTCATCACAAGGAGTACATACATTTAGTAACTACAAATCCTACACTGCAGTTTCAAAAAAAAATGCAATTATAACTTAAAACAGACTACAACATATTACATAACATTTTGCTGTGTGTCCCCCACAACATTTTTTTGTTTTAATCTATTTTCTATTAATCTGTTTTAATCTATGTTCAGAATATTAAAAAGTGTTGAAATGTATTTTATATTCATATTGAATTTAAATTTTGTGTAATACCATAGGCCACAATTTTCTTGCTTCTGTATTAAATCAGTTTGTATTTCCCAACAAATCAGCATTGAATGGCGTGGACGGTGGGGTCTCCATTGGTCGGGCCTGTTGCCCCTTTTGTGCGAAGATGTGCACGTGTTGCCGCCACATGTTGTGGTGATACATCTGGGTGGTAATGATTTAGGCCTGCTCACCCGTTAGCCATGCGGCTGGAGGTTGGAACTCCAGGGCATGACCTTTGCTAGGCCTCCCGGGCACGAGCCATGTATTTTGGCTATACCTAGGGGCAGGGTGGCTCGCCTGTCATGCAGCAGGGAAGGGGTATTTTGTCACCTGGCCCTGCCGTGCTGCCTGTTATGTTATAGCCCTTGTGTTAATGTAATAAATAAAGAAAGTGGCCCTTTAGTTACCCAAACCCTTGTGTCCGTCTCTTCCTTCCATCTGGGGGGGGCAATGCGGCTCCCATCCAGAGGCAGGCTGCACAGCCTTGTGTCTGGGGGCGTTTTGTGGAGGAGGAGTGGGCAGGGCATCATCAGAGGTGGGGGCAGAGCAGGCACACCCTAGAGGCGGGCTCTGCTCCCTCCTCTCATTCTTCGTCTCGTGCTTGACCCTCCCTCCTGCCCTTGATGCAGTGTGGGCGACTGCTGGTTGCTCTCAGTTTTGGGGGACTGGGTAGGAATTTTTTCACCACTTCTATTTTGACTGTAGGAAGTGGTGTTTTTTGCCTACCTCACACTGCTTGTAGAAGGGATTGTGAAATTGGCTGGGGTGTGACTGGTTAAATAGGTCGGTCACTTTTTTAGGTTGGCTGGGTTTTGGAGTAAACTTTCGTTATGCAGCTTGGTGAGCACCTGTAGCACCCCAGTTTTGGGGCATGGGGTCTTGCTAAATCATTCCTGGACCGTGCGGGATGGTTGAGTGATGAAGCGGACTGCCTTGGGTTTGCATGGATTGATTCGCCTGTTAGCCGTGCGGCTGGGGGTTGGAACTCCAGGTCATAACCTTTGCTAGGCCACCCGGGTATGAGCCATGTATTTTGGCTATACCTAGGGGCAGGGTGGCTTACCCGTCATGCGGTGGGGAGGGGTATTTTGTCCCCTGGCCCTGCCATGCTGCCTGTTATGTTATAGACCTTGTGTTTATGTAATAAATAAAGCGGCCCTTTAGTAACCCAAACCTTTGTTTCCGTCTTTTCCTTCCGTCTGGGTGGGCAATAATTCTCATCATAAGCAGAAAATTTCACTTGCCTCTTTCAAACTTACTTTTAGAGAAAATGGCTTTTCTTTTATTCAGGCCTCCCTTTGTCTAACTGTATTCTTACCTAGCTAGAGATTCTCACTTTATATTCCAAAAACCCATTCCCACTTATGCCGCTTCACCTTTTTGTTCCTTTTTGGACAACTTATCACTTATATATTTGCTTTGCTTTGATTTCTCCAGACATGCTAAATTGGAGGAACATAGTTTGAACTAAAAACAGCTTTACTGGGGTATTTAGCAGAGTGTAATACAACTGGATTGTGCAAAAGTGAATTTTGTTTGTTGGATTGCCGCACATAAATTGTTGCTGTGTTGGTGCCACTGTGGCACAGAGTGTTAAAGCTGCAGTACTGCAGTCCTAAGCTCTGCTCACGACCTGAGTTTGATCCCCGGTGGAATTTGGGTTTCTAGGTAGTCGGCTCAAGGTTGACTCAGCCTTCCACCCTTCTGAGGTCAGTAAAATGCGTACCCAGCTTGCTGGGGGAAAAGCATAGATGACTGGGGAAGGCAATGGCAAACCACCCCGTAAAAAGTCTGCCATGAAAATGTTGTGAAAGCAACATCACTCCAGAGTCAGAAACAACTGGTGCTTGCACAGGGGACCTTTCCTTTCCTGGTGCCACTGAATAGTACAGCCTTGTTGTCTTGCACTACTAGTTGTCTCCCCCTCTTTTATTCTGTATCTTGGTTAGGTTGATGAAATTACTTTCTGATTAAGCATCTGTTTCTTTTCTATCTTTTCTTTCCTAACAGATTTATGGTCTGAAGAAGTGTCAGCATTCTGACCAATGGAATTTATCACCAAAAGGGAGTAGAAAAGCATGACTTAAAAGTTGTTAAGCATATAGTGTAAGCTTTGAAGACTAATTGGGTTTTACCCTCCAGCAAGATTAGTGTTCTATATAAATCATAGAGGCATGTCACATCAGCCTAAGATAGAAAGCTGTACATTGGATAATCTCAATAATCATTAAGTGGTCTGTTTTTTGCACCACCTCTATTGCTCTTCAAAAGGAGTCAGTGCAGAGAACAGCAGGTCTATAAAACTTTATTAAGATATAATTTATAGTTGTGTCACTGGCAAGGTGTGCTCATTCTTTACCTACACCAGACCATTGTGTCCTGGAAATTAACTTTGTAGTTGCATTAATGAGGAGTTTATTGCTTCCTTCTTATTTGTCAGTGGATGGTAATCACTCCCCCCCTCCATGGCACTGTTAGATGTAACAGCATATTGTCTTGCTAGGATTTGTTAGTGGTGGTAGAATTTACATTTATTTATAAATGATCCTTCTGCACATGCTAGTAAATCTACTGATCATGGGATGGCTGCTACATACCACAATCAACAGTATCAGAATGAAATTATCCTGGCTTCTCCTCTCACTATGCCAGTTGAAATTCTGCCCCAAGAATCAAAATAATCTTTACAAACAGTAGAAGTATGGAATGAGATGGGGAATCATCAAACACTACTTGTCTTCTCCTCCGCCAGTGTTAATACTATCCTGCAGCATATGCAGCACTATGCCAGAAGAACAGCTCCAATGTCCTGTGTTTAGTACCGTGTCAGTAGACCAATTTTTAAAAAGCCAAACAAACAAAAACAATTAATTGTATTAAATTACCCAAGGTTGTCTAATAGCCAGTGCACCAGGGCAGTGAAACAACTTGTACCATATCTCAATATTGCTAGAAGCTCTTGGACAATGTTGCCTGCATTTAGGGAGGGAAAAGATTCATAATTGTTGTCTGAATGTCCCATTGCAAAAGTGAGTAGCCTTCCCCCCACCCAATAGTTGTATTTGTTGCATGAGATACACCCTGCTTATAGAAGAAAAGACGATCTGTCAGGTCAAGAATGTTCCTGATCTGTGATGTGCAGATCCTTTTCAGGAGGATTGATTAAAATGCCTTAAATAAATCAATATATGTGCAAGACATAGTGTACAGTGATGCAGCTTGAGAGAGCTGGGTTGCAAGTGATTCAAATTATCCTGTCATGGTGGCCATTCTGATTGGTTGAAACTCAGTGGGACTGTGGGGGATTGGCCTTTGGCCTGTCAAACTATCAATCAAGAGTACTTGCATGCCATTGGTTGAGTCCACTCTCTCTTCCACCCAAGTGGCTGTTGCTAGCCAGCAAAGCTGATTCTGTCAGTAAAAAGCAACCAACTTTAATTCTGGCAGTTACTGCAGGAACACACTATTGGCCCATCACGTCAGTCACTGTCTCTGGCCTCCCATTGGCTGACTCCCCTGCCCCCACCTACTGCAGACCCAGAAATGTTGAACACACTGCCAAAAGCAGTCTTACCTCAGAGACAGCCACATCTCCAATGCTTCTCTGTGTCCTGTCTGTCAACCAGCCTCAGAAAGGGCTGCAGAGCTACTTTCACATGCAGCCTCCAAAGGTCACAGAAATAGCCAGAGAGGTCAGGCCCTGCTGGGAGTGTTTCCTTAGAGCTCATGGCTGCTGCCTGGGAAGTACTAGCCAGAGGCTGTTGCTAGGTGACTCAGGCTGCTTTTGTCAGGAAAGGGGGAGACCTCAGGGGAACAGAATGCCATACAGTCCACTCTCCAAATCAGTTATTTCAGGGGTGGCCAACGATAGCTCTCCAGATGTTTTTTGCCTACAACTCCCATCAGTCCCAGCCAGCATGGCCAATGGCTGGGGCCAATAGGAGTTGTAGTCAAAAAACATCTGGAGAGCTACCATTGGCCACCCCTGAGTTATTTTCTCTAGGATGGGGAGAGAGATCTGTTGTCTGGAGTCCAGATGGCAGAAATCACCTTACCTCCCCTTGACATGGTGGTGGGAGGAGTGAATGCCTTCACTTGGGTGGGAAGACAGCAAGAGTGGGGGGCACTCACCCAGAGGCCTTTAGTGATACCTTTTCAGGTTGGTGGGAAATCCCTGGAGGTTCTGTGGTGGATTTTGAGGAGGGCATAGGAGTTAGGACTTCAGAGCAGGGTCTGGCAGACCCAGGTTCTTTCTGTGGAATCTGACTGTGTGATTTCGAACCAGTCACAGACTTCCAGCCTAATCTTCCTCACAGTATTGTTGTTCAGATCAAAGGTGAAAGAGGAGAATGATGTAAGCTGCTTTGGTCCCCCCTCACTGTGGAGAAAGGCTGTGCTTTTCCTATGTAGAGGCTGTAGGAAGGGGGAAGGCAATGGAAAGCTGAAGTAAGGGGCAGATAAAGGGAAGGAATAGGGTTACCCAATCCATGTTAGGAAATTTCTGGAGATTTAAGGGGTGTGACCTGGAGAGGGTGGGTTTGAAGAGGGATGGAACCTCAGACAGGTACAATGCAATTTCTTCCTGGGGAACCACAGTTGCCAATCTGCAGATGAGGGCTGGAGATCAATCAGAATTACAACTGCTTTCCAGATGGCAGAGATTAGCTCCCCTTGAGGTGTGTGTGTGGGGGGGGGGGGAGGGAATGCTTTCACTTGGGTGGTTGGGAAGACAGTAAGGGTAGGGGGCACTCACCCAGAGCCTCCTTCTAGAGCCCATTGTATTTTTCTCCACAACGGGCCTTATTCCTGGTACAAAATAATAATAGTCAAATGTATAGTAAGAGAATAAGGATTTGGTGGCCATATGGGGCTTCATGTTATGAGTCTTCTTCACATGCAGAGCTCCAGTCGATGTACGCTCTTTGCTAAGTAAGGCACAACTATGATTTGTCTGCTACCAGGGCCTTTTTTTTAGAAAAAGCCCAGCAGGAACTCATTTGCAAATTAGGCCACATCCCCTGACATCACCATTGTTTCATACAGGGCTTTTTTCTGGAAAAAGCCCAGCAGGAACTCGTTTGAATCATAGGCCACACCCCATGGTGCCAAGCCAGCTGAAACTGTGTTCCTGCTAAAAAAAAAAAAAAGCCCTGGCCTACTATAAATGTTAGCCTTTGCTACTAGACTCTTACTCTTTTCTGCTGGTACTAACATGGCTACCCATCTTAATCTAAATAGCTTTACAGTTTTATTTCTATGTAAAGATTTTTGGAAGGTGGGGGAGGGGAAATTTCCACAGTTTAATTGCATAAAACTATTTAATATAGTACCTAACAAGCCAGATGCTCTCAAATGTGGCCAGATGAATGGATTTTATGAAATTAATAAAATTATTGCTGAAATAGTAGAAGTGGCATGCCTTGTCTTCTGTGCAATTTACTGAGTCTAGTATATCACCTTTGCTGGCATTTTTGCTGACAGCCCTACAGAGCAGATATTTGTGACTGATGGACTAGGTGATTAAGTTTATGGGAAAGATCTACAGAATCTGTCAGGGACATTAGAACATCTAAAGGCTGCTGTCACAAGTGCTTATTTTTGATGAAACAAATACAGTTCAATTACATTTATTGTGTAATCATTTGGCAACCTTTAGCAAATGGTAAACAGAAATTATTAGAGTGATGTGAGATCTGGATCTGAACCTAAGTATCTATCAGCACCAGTTATTGGTAATGTGCACTGCACAATCAGCCCAACACAATGGACTATTGAATATTCATGCTGGTTTTGACATCATTTCTGGCATGTTCAGTTTGAAGAAGCAGATGAGATAGCTATCAATTTATACCTTTTTCTTCTTCCATGCACAAAATGTTGTGTTTTGGTGAACCCAACTATGTCTTCCACATTAGAATGAGTTAGCCAAGATAATAAGCTAGATAAGATCTTTCCAGGCTACCCCACTCTTGTCACGTCTCAGAATCTAAGCAGGGTCAGCCCTGGTTATTACTTGGATGGAAGACTACCAAGAAAGTCCAGGGTAGTTACACAAAGGAAGGCAAGGCAAACCACCTCTGAATGTTTCTTGTCTTAAAAACTTGTGAGGTTGCTATGTCAACTGCAACTTGACCAAAAAGATTAGATATGACCATTCAATTCACACATTTCACACGGAACAGATTGGGTAAACTGGCTGAGAGAAAAGAATTGTCCTTGCAATTAAATATTCTGCTTTGATTGCAAGGACAATGTGATTTCCCTGCAATGAAAGATATCACAGACCTAGGATGGAATTTTAATCTAATAAAATTTAATTGAGAAAACTCAATAGTTATGGATCTCAAAGAAAACAACAGTATTAGTGTTGGATCTGTAAACCATAGTATCATGTGCCATTCCCCAACTGTCCAAAGTTTGCTTGCTTATTTATTTAAAACAGTTATACCCCACCTTACTTCCTTCAGAGACAAAGTGGCCAACAATGCAACATCAGATGGCAAGGACATAAAATATAACAGTCCAATTATCAAAATGTTGAAAACATAAATACTTGAAACCAGAAAGAATTAAAAAAGAACACAATCAAAACTGCTAAAACAATTTGTTGTTATTATTGTTAACCATCAGCCATGTTCAATTCCTGGTGATTCTATGGGCCAGCTCTCTCCATGTTTTCTTTTTAAAGAAGATATTGGATTTATATCCCACCCTATACTCTGAATCTCAGTCACAAGTGGTCACAATCTCCTTTACCTCCCCCCTCCCAGAACAGACAACCTGTGAGGTGGGTGGGGCTTGCTGCCCTTTCAAGGATAACTCCCACGAGAGCTATGGCTGACCCAAGACCATTCCAGCAGGTGCAAGTGGAAGAGTGGGGAATCAAACCCGGTTCTCCCAGATAAAAGTCCACACATTTAACCACTACACTAAACTGGCTTTCAGTTGTTCTATGCTCAGGCTGGTGTTGACTTTTATGGTATCTAGCCACTGTGTTCTTTGCTGACCTGGTTTCCTTTTGCTGTTAACCAATCCAAGCATAATTTTTTTTCCCAGTGAGTTCTTCCACATGACAAGATGAAATAAGACAGTTGCAGATTTGTGATCCCCCCCCCCCCCTTCCAGTGGCATTGTCTGGTGCTCTAATGTGCTCTATGTGCTTTAATACTTGCTTGTTTGTTTGTCACTTTTACTGTCCAAGAATTCTGCCAAGAAAATTTTATGGAAAGGTTAAAACAGTTTACCCTCTACCAAATGCTCTCTTTGTCTTACATGGCTTCCTGAATATGGTAAGCAAAAGTGCCCTCCTCACTCACTATGGTGGGTCGTTCGAAAGAACTAGATCCACCATAGAAAAAGTCTGTGACCTGAGCATTGTATAATCAGAAACAGCATCATGAGGAGAAGGTCACCTGAAGAATGTAGCGGTACCTGAGGATATATCGGGAGATGAGGTTCAATAAGTATGGAAGTCAAAGTATGGAATAAGTATGAAGTATGACCAGGACTTTGAACTGGACCTGAAAGCAAATAGGTAACCAACCCATTGGAGTTATGCAGTTGATGCAGCATTGGAGTATTTTAGTTGCAAAGTATACATAATCAGCTTTCTGATTCTAGCTGTGATAATCCTCAGTGCATCAGGGAAAGGGATCCTGTCCAATTAAATAAGAAAACCTAATGGATGAAAAATCATTACCCTGAAATTGTCAAAACTTTCCAAGCATTTTAGTGGGAAATAACATAATTCTGCTTCATTAAAATTTCAAGTAGATAACAAATGTCTCTTCCCATAGTACCCTGCCCCTTGAATACAACATACACTTTGTGTATGAAATATAGAACACAGCACAAATACTCTATAACTGCTTCTGATGTATCCATTTCATTGTGAACATATTCCATAATTCAAACAACTGCTGAGCACTGAGATGCACAGAAATGCTTTCCAGGAGGGAGAGTGAATATTGATGGGTCAAGAATAGTGCTTATTGAACCTTTTAAGTTGAATTTTTTTTCAAACATGTTCCTCTTTTATGACTGCAGTGCTGAATGGGAATTTTGAAGGTAGTGTTAATGTTCTTATACCATACAAAAATCTTCTTTAAATTATAGATGCAGTGATTCTAAGGGGAATCCCGTGCCTTGGAGTAGACACTTTCCCGTCATGTTCTGGTTCAAGTCTTGCATGAAACAAGCCTGTTGGTCTAAGTTCATTCTAATAACAATAGTTCAATGTGACAAGAAAGCAGTTTCTTTCATTATGTAGTCCAGCACTGCAGCTTTTTAGGTTTAGATGATCCCACATACATGTCTGCTGTAGATAAAATTGCCATCACTGATCCTTTTCCTCTTCAAGGTGTCATATCTTCATCTGCTTTTACTTTTCTTTAGGGACCCTGTTTGGATTGTCCTCACTCCTTACAGGGAGAAGTCCACTTATTTTCATACTTGACCATGAGTCTGTGTAACTACTGTCTGCAGTGTGAGAATGCTCATGCTGCAAAAATTTCATGGCATCAGCTTTAACTTTTTCTCTGACAAATATAATGGTCCTTTTACAGAATCAACCAGCTCTTAATTTTATATAAGGATGTCAAGAAATAGATGCAATTAGAGCCATTCCCACTTCTTAGAAATCTTCCTCCATGATTCCAGGTTGTTTACCCATTTTGAAAAAAGAAGCACATAGCTAGCACAGATGCATATTAAATTCAAATATACCAAAAGCTATGTGGTACAGTTCTCAAGGTATCATGTGTGCACACATATATTCACATACAGATGTCTTCCTTTTCTCTGGCTTTGCCAGTCCCTTTTCCCCAAGCCACAAACTGTACCTTTCTCAGGGGTCATTTTGTAGAAAAATAGGTGGTGGAGCTCATCCAGGGATTGTTATGTAGCTGCAAATACTATTCAATGGTCAAGGAGGTGGAACTCTCAGAAGGAAGAGGTGGAACTCTCAGAAAGGTTCAGGAGCTGTGCTCCTGTGAGCTCCCACTGAATCCAAGGCCTGACCTTTCCAAAGGGGAGGACCTTGCTGTATGAGAGATCTCTTTTCAGACAGAACAAGAAACAACTGGCAAGCAAAAAGAGAATTTGAGAAGCAAATTATTTAAAAACATCAGGACAAATAATAAAAATTTCTCCAAATTTATTAGGAGAAGAAAACTATGGAGGAATTTGAGACTTTCGATGGCAATTAAAGAATTGCTTAAGAAAGATGGCAGAGAAACTGAATGAAGTCTTTACATCTATCTTCACTGTAAAAAATTGTGGGACACTGCTTTGGAGAAGGGTGTCTGAAGAACTGAGGAGGAAAAGATAATGTACTATTTAATTTGTTCATAATTGATTTGGAATTGTGGGTGAGCAGTGTAGTAACCATGTTTGCAATGATACTAAGTATTCAGGATACTGAAAACCAAAGTTTATTTGGAAGAACTACAGGAGAATTTCTGTAAACAGGGTGAGTGGACAACAATGTAGAAAATTAAGTTCAGTGTTGTAAGTGTGAGATGATGAACAGTTTGGAACAAAAATCTTAACTTTAAATATATGCTGAATTTGCTGAGACTGAGATTGAAAGAGGAGTTGTAGTAGAAAGATCAATCAAAATGTAGACTCTGTGCAGGGGTGGTTAAAAAAGGCAAGCTTCATGCTAGGAATTGTTAGGAAAGAAACTGAAAATAAATTAGCTAAATATTGTGATGTCCATGCATTTATTTATTTAAAACATTTGTTTGCCAGAGTTGTTCTTTACAGAGCACAAAGTAGCTTTATAGATAAAATGCATACAATAAAATACAATAAAAGATAAAAAATAGCATGTAAAACCACAATTTATGAGTGCTGGTAAACTTAACTGGATGTGATCCTAAATTAAACCATCTTCAACTGCCTCCTAAAGATTGATAATCATCTATATGTCAAGCATGTGATTTATATTCAGTATTAGGTTTTAATTACTGTTCTGTCCTTTAGACTTTCTTTCCCTGTAATTGCATATCAAAGCTACATAACCCCTCTCTGTTCTCACCTCCCTTTTCCTTTTCCCACCTTTGAGTAGCAAATGTAGGAATGCCCTGCTTTATGAGAGGTGCCTCCCGGTAAAGCTTTACATGCAGTAACTATCAACTGTAACAGGAATGCATGAGACCGAGGGATGTTTCAACTGCAAAGATAGCAAGTTGCATGTTTGTAGTAATTCACACGTCCTTGTTATGTCTTTAGACTATCTCTCCTATGCGCTTTGATGTAACCCTTAAAGCTTCTTGGTACACTGTAACTGGTATCACTTTCAAGGTGTTCCACCTTGAAGCAACAATAGATTATCAATAAACTGAGACTTTGTATGAAACAATTACTTGGTTATCTGAATCTTCCATGCTTGACACTATAGTACATCTGTGCAGTTATAGTACTGTGTGCAGTTATGGTCACTGTATTTTAAAAATGATATTGCAAAGCTACAAAAAGTATAGAAGAGGACAATGGAATTGATTGAGGAGTTGGAGCACCTTTCTGATGAAGAAAAGCTAAAGAATCTGAGACTTTTCAGTCTAGAAAAAAGGACAGCTAATGGGAGGATATGATAGAAGTTGATAATACTATGCTGTGGTGGAGAAAGTGGAGAGAGAAGACTTTTTCTCTCTTTCTCATAATACTAGAACTTGGGAGCACCTGTTTTTACTTAATTAGTAATTAAATTATGTAAATCACTGCTAGCAGGATGTAGTGATAGACACAAGGGAGGACAGGTCCACCAATGGCTACTAGCCATGGGGACTAAAGGTTCCATACAATCAATGGCAGCAAGAACTTCTATGAGCCCCTAGACAAAGATTCCATCTTCACCCCCACCCCCCTTATGACTGTGATCCAAGCCAAATATTATAACAAAAGGAACAAATCATTCGGCTTATTACTGTGAATCTATAGTAATAAAATAATTGGCTTGTTTGATCATATTTGTTTGTTTATTTACTTTATTTATATCCCTCCTTTCTCTCCAACAGGGACCCAAAGTGACTTACATCTTTCTACTCTTCTCCATTTCATCCTGAAAACAACCCTGTGAGGTAGGTTAGGCTGCATGTATGTGACTGGCCCCAGGTCACCCAGCAAGTTTCCATGGCAGAGTGGCAATTTGAACTTGGGTTTCTCAGATCTTAGTCCAACACTTTAGCCATAAACCACACAGGCAGGTAGATAATAAAGCTATGAGATTCAAAACTGGCCACCAGTTTTTAGGATGATCGTGAGAGTTCTACAGCCAAAACTGAAAGGCATGGGAAAATCTTAGTCGAGGTGTCACAAGCCACCATCACACTGTGCTACTTGCAACTGAAGCTAAGGGCCTCTGTGGCAGGCATAATTCAGAAAATAATGCTACATTTTTGAAAACTGGTCACTAACCCCAGAATGATGATGAAAGTTACAGTGCATTGGAACATCATGAACCAAATTATTTTCATGAAAGACATATACTCAAAGAGCTTTTAAGAAACCTCCAGAGGAAGAAGAAGAAGATATTGGATTTATATCCCGCCCTCCACTCCGAAGAGTCTCAGATTGGCTCACAATCTCCTTTGCCTTCCTCCCCCACAACAGACACCTTGTGAGGTGGGTGGGGCTGGAAAGGACTCTCACAGCAGCTGCCCTTTCAAGGAAAACTCTGCCAGAGCTATGGCTGACCCAAGGCCATGCTAGCAGGTGCAAGTGGAGGAGTGGGGAATCAAACCCGGTTCTCCCAGATAAGAGTCCGCACACTTAACCACTACATCAAACTGGCTCTCCAGGAGTTTGCCATGTTAGTCTGTTGTCACAAACTAGTAAAGAGTCCAGTAGCACCTTTAAGTAACAAATCTCATTGTAGCATAAGCTTTCAAGAAACACAGCTCTCTTTGTCAGATCACCAACCCACCGTGGAAGGTTGCTGGGTGATACACTGTCAGCCAGATCTACCTCACAAGGCTGTTGTGAGGCTAATATGGAGGACAGGAGAACAGTGCAGCCTTGGGTCTCCACTGGGGTATTTCTTATACATCTAATTTTAATGGTATTTTTAAAATTACATCATTTGACATATAGCAAAGTAGCCTTTACAAAGGGCTGTTAGATTTTCCACCAACAGAATAATGATTAAAAACCCAGTGCCTGAATTGGGAGTTGTAACTTCTGTTCCACTTGCATAAGCACTAAAACAGATTTATGTTTCATTACCATGCATGAAAGGGTAGAGGAAGGGAGAAGAATTCTTTGTTAGATCAAGGGGAAATATTAACTCTCCCTCTCCTTCTGTTCATAATATTAACAAAGGTTTGCTACTGTACTATTCTTTAATACATTCTGTCACCTAGCAGTATAGGCATGCGAAGGTCTTGAGACCAAGAAATGAAATTAAAGGGGGGGGGGGGATCACATTACAAAAAATTAGATGGAGCCAGAAAGAAATTAATGAGTAAAGTGTGGAAAAGAGAGAGAAAGGTTGTTTCTTGCAGCAACACTCTAACTACTACTTTGTAAGATCTGGCTGAGCTGGGTATAAGGAGAGGAAGAGAGAAAGAGGCTAGGCTATTATAGAAAATGATCTTGGCTGGCAGGTTGCAGACCAACAGTTAGTGTAGCAGCCATCAGCTTTTCGTACTCCATTGCTGGATTAGTTGATGGGTTTAGCATGATCTATTAGGCAAGTTCACTTCAATATTGGAGAACTGCATTTTAAAAATAAATAGAAAGATATTTGGCTGAATGCTGGTGTGCTGATAAATGCTGTCAGATGCCCATGCAATTGTAGTACTTTTCATGTTTAAAAAAATTCTAAACATACCATTAATATGGTTAATTAAAATCAACTTTTGAACAAGTCATTTTCAAGGATCTTTGAATCCCTAATTCTGAAGTGGTACATCCCATAACAAATATATCACATACCTTGAATGTTGGAAGTGGCCTATACTCTTCTTCAGTTGACCTCAATATGCACATAAAACAACACACCCAATATGTGATCCAGTGGTGTTTCTGAGACCAGCAAGCCCCAAAAGTCATAATTCAGTAAATCCCTATTTCAAATTGAGTCCAGGATTATGCCCCTCCCCTCCAGATGCTCCCACTATGAAAGTGATCTGGCCACAAAAACCAAGTTGAAAGTTACATTCTATACAAAGTCTAGTAAAGTAACTAAAGGAATCTGTGGCATCGAGCAGTATATGCCAGGGAAAATGCACAAAAGAGTACTTTCTACAATCTTTCATGACTTTTTCTTGGCATTTCAAATGCCTGGGTCTGTGACTGAGCTGTGATGGGATCATCTGTAATCTGTAAATGTCTATTAACTTTTAAATTGCACAGAATTAATCAGTCAAAATGAGAAACCAGCTATTTTCAAAGAATACCTGTTTTGAATATAAAACAGGTACCTCCAGCCTAAGGGTATATGTCACCACAACCACCTTCTGGTAAAAATGTGTGTCAGGGCCAATTTTAATTTCATTTTTTATTTCTGCATGTACAGCACCTGTTGATGTAACATACTTCACTCCATACTTACATTCGGTTGCACAGGAAGCCTTAAGAAGAGAGTGTTAATTGCTTCAATTAGATAGTGGCTTAACTCACAAAGCACTCATTTTAGCAGATACTTAGCCTAGCAATTAAGGAAGCCTCTAGTGACAAAGGGAAGTGAGGTGCAACAGAATTCAGTGTTTAAGCTCTCATGCATTACTTAGGACTTTCATGCCAAGTATTAAAGAAGTACAGAAGAAAAGAAAAATCAACTTTTTGGGAAAAAGAATGTTCAAGAATTTTCCTTTGTCACCTTGTATTTGCTAGAAATACGACATATGCAACAAGCTCATGAAAAAGCACTAACCACTAACTATGCCATCTTGGACTCTAGGGAATGAAACTGAAACTGGAAGGATTGTTTTAAATTGTATAAAATTATATGACATGTTTAATGATTTTATTGTGATTTTATTTTTGCACTATGTTGTTTTTATTGTTGTTAACTGCCTTGAGCCCATCAGGGGAGGGCGGGATACAAATGTAATAACATAAAATAAAATAAAGCTAGGAGTGTGCACATGCTCACACACATGTATTTACAAGTGGGAGACCTCCAAAGTCTTGTTGGGAGCATGTTATTTACACAACCTTGCTATTTCCTCTTTACCTTTCCTGAAAGCTCCCATAGCCTGTCCCATTTCCCTGCTTCCTTCTCTCCTTTCCATTACCAGCCAAACTATATTTATATGGCCCCCAACTTCCACTTTCCTTCTATCCTCCCCCTGGGAACATCTTTCTGACAAAACTCTGGCCAAGTTACATGCTTCCAGTCATCAGGCCAGTTTAAGTTGTGTGATACCAGCCAGACCAGACCCAGTTGCAAAGTGGGGAACCTGCAAAGACTGGAAATGGACACTTTACTTTCCCCCTGTATTCTAACACTGTTTTTCTCACCAATGGAGACCCAAAGCAGCTTAGAACCAGTGGCAGACTGGGTCTAAAAATATTGGTTGCCAGGAGACAAAGGGGGCCCACCCACAACTATAAGGCTATCATTTAATTTTTATAAGAAATAAAATTTTCAAAAAAACACATAAGTGGGAAAAAGGTACAATTAAAACTTTTGTGAAATAAATGTGTGTGTATATATAATTACAGTGTACGTATATTATACATTTTACAGACAGTATGCAGTAGATGCAGTATGTCAGTACATTTTACTGGTAGTATGCAGTACTAGCAGTATGCAGTAAATGTAAATACAGATTGCATTTTCTCCAGGGGAGCTGATCTCTGCAAGCTGGGTATCAGTTGTAAAAGCGAGAGATCCCCAGGCCCCACCTGGAGGCTGGCAACCCTAAATACAATGTACATTTTAGTTGCATTACAGTAATAATATTGGAACTTTTATTATATTTTCAAGCTACTAAAAGTACATTAACATTTTAAACATATTGTCTAATGTTTAAGGGGGCCCACTTTATCGGGGGCCCACTTGCCATCGGGTAAGCTGACAACCTGGCCAGTCTGCCACAGCTTAGAACATAGTTCTCCCCTCCTTGATTTTTTCACAAAAACAATCCTGTGAGGTAGGTTAGACTGAGAGACCATGGCCGTTTTCGCACTAGCGTTTGCTCCGTCGTAGCGCCCCATTTACCTCCGGATCTTCTCTTGGATTTCGCACATGTTGCTCCGGCGCTGCGGTTTGCTCCGGCGCTACAGGGATTTTACGCCGGAGTATGTTTTCCAGCATGTTGCCGGAGTTTCCGAAAACCTCCGGATCCACTCCGGATCCACTCAGCGGAGTTTGCTGTGGGAAATCCATCCACGCCGGATCGACTGCTTTGTGGGCGTCACCCTCCCCCTTTTCCGTCCTCCCACCCCATCCACCCTCTTGGCCAATCATCACCCTTTCGCGGCGCTTCCCCGAAGTGCCGGCGCGACCATTTTTTTTTTTTTTAAAGCATCTCAGTTTTGCGTAATAGCGATATTTCGAAATAACAACCCCTCCCGGAATAGCCTCAATTGCAGTTTTTTTTGCAATGTTGCGCTGTCTCTCCGCTGTTACACCATTTCAACGGTGGATGCATTAATGTTTTTTTATTTTTTTTTTACTTCACTAAACCGAAGGGTCATTACGGGTGATGTTTCGTTACTTCGTAGTTGCGTTACAAATAACACATTTCGGGGGATACGTGATTATTGATAATATGCATTATTATTGGTTGGGTGTTATGTTTGCGAGACTCTGATGGGTGCTATGGCGAGGGTCTCGCGAGAATTGCGGACGATACATTATAGTTGAGGGTGTTGGGTCTCGCGAGAATTGCAGCTGCGGAGCTAGAATCAGGGAATCGCCCACATCATGCTGCCGATGCTAGTGGCCAATCATGAGGCGAGAAGCAGCTGTCGTCACAATTTGCAGGAGCCGAACAGAACACTGGGAGGAAGAAGGGACAGATACTGCTGGCCGCCATTGAGCATCTTACTCCCGCCACCGCACAGCAGGTCCGTTTAAGAGGAGCTTGACTTTTATCTTTTATCGCAATAGCGATACTTCGTACTAACGAAACTACAAAACGTAAGTGGTTGGCCGGTGATAGGGGGCCATGGGGAAAACCTTAATGAAACCGCCCCTAGATGAAGGGAGACGTTGGTGTTTGGCACTTATTATACCCGCGACACTCCTCCGCCTTCTGCCTCCCTCCCCCGCCCCCCGCTTGCGTGGTACTGTTGATTTCTCTGCATTGCTATAGGTACAAGCGGCGTGAACCCAAGCAGTGCGTTGCAGGAACAGGAACACAGCCAGGTTTTTACTGATGGACATCCAGGCGAGGAGTCATTTCGGGGTAAGTGCGGCCTGCAGTGCTTCTGATAAGTCTTATGTGGAATGTGAAAGCTTTCAGTGGAACTTAGATGCATTGCCCAGCTTACAATTGCTGAGCCATTGACCCTGCGTTTCCTGCTTCATGTATGAGCAGAACTGCTCCTGAAGACATGTTATAGCACAGATTTTTAAGGTAAGCATGGGCTTTGCAGCACTAACCATGGAGAGGAATGAGTGTGGTGTCAATTTCAATTCCAGGTGACTTTGAGGAGGAAGAAGGGTGCTTTATCCAGAGGGGAGGACCTGGAAAGCCGTCTGGACCATGAAGATGCGATGGAGTGCTTTGACCGAATGCTAGCTTCTGAAGAACGCAGGTTCACTTTGCAGGGAGAGCGTGACACAGGCTTGGTAAAGAATTTCGAACAGGCAACAAGGTAGACTGTGGATGTTATGAGGGCATCTGTTGATATGCTAGGCAGCATTGCCCAAATTTTTAGGGAAGGTCGGGCACAGGGAAGGGTGGGTGAGGCACCAGCCACTGCAACATCTCCACCATATGCAGCATCTCCACCATCTGTCACACATAGCTTCTGCCGGGATTGAACTCAGGTCGTGATCAGAGAGCTTGGACTGCAGTACTACAGCTTTACCACTTTGTGCCACGGGGCTCCTCTAGTATCTCTGGTATTTTATGGCACAATGGCCTTGCCTGACGAAGTGATATTTGTGTCAGATCCAGCCCTCATTCCAAATGACTTTGTCACCTCCGGCCTAAGATAAGTGTTTGTCAGGTGCTAAAGACTACTAGTGTGAGGGAGTTCACCACCTCCCTAGGCAGCTGATTCGACTGCTGAAATGGTGACCCATTAGGGTTTTCAAGGCAAGAGCCATTCATAGGTAGTTTCCCCTTGCCTGCCTGTGTCACCACCCTGGTATTCCTTGCTGGTCTCCCATCCAAACACTAACTAGGGCTGACCCCTGCTTAGCTTCTGAGATGGAACATCAGGCTAGCCTGAGCTACCCAGATCAGGGTGGAAACCTAAAAAGTGTGTTTGTGGCGGAAATCCTCAGAATGTGTCAGAAGTCCTGATTTTTTGAACTGCACGGATGTCCTTTAGAAATGAAATATCGTGTTTTTTAAAATTCTATTAGCTTGGAACCATAGGGCTCAGTACGAAATAAGGCATAGTGGGTTTTGGATAAGGCTTTTTCTTCCTCCCTTCCCCCGAATTCTTTTTCTGGACTTGCTATAGTTGCTTCACTTGCCAAGTCCTTTTTCCACACATAAGTGACTTTTGCTTTAATCAGGGAGGCCACCTGTCTTTCAAGAAGATCCCTAATAAAGTCTGAATGTAAAGCATTTGAACCCTTCACAAGCCGAGATATCAGCTTCTCCCCACCCAAAATAAATTGGGAAACCAATTTATAAATAAATTGGCAGCTTCACCTAAACTGTGACTGCAGCGAAACTCATGGGCCACTGCCTTCAGATATAGCTTGCCCGGTTTTGGCAGAGCCTGCTGTCTCCTGCACCCTGCTCAAGTGGCAGTGTGGCGGCTTCCCGTAGGGGCAAGATGATGTTATTTCATTGATTACATGTTGTGCATGTTGTTATTGATGATGTTATCTCAGTGCTTATACCTGCACGGGCAGGCTGTTCCTACCTTAGCGATTATTACGCAGCAGCTGTGTACAGCTGATGTTGTGTTCTTGTCCGGTTAACGCACTTTTAATAAAGTTATGTTTTGCAAAGGTCCCAGCTCGGTGTTTAGGTAAAGAAAAACGATATCTTCAGGTTTCAACATTAACAATAATTTATTACAACTGACAAACATATATACACCTTTAAACATATATACACCTTTAAACATATATACAACATATATACAACTTTATTCCTCCAACCCCCCACCCCTGGGCCACTCCTGCCTCCGGACATGCCGCTCCAGGGCGTCAATCCGGCGTGTGAAGGCGCTCACTGGAATTTAGAAAAGAAGCAAGTAAGTGCAACGCCCTCAGTAATGTACGCACAGCAGTCAATCACTCACAAGAACCACCCATCATGCAAAATAGTGAGCACTCACACGCTGAGCGGCAGAGGGCCTCCAGCCGGGCAATGGCCTCCAGCGGTGCCTCCGGTGCTGGGCGCCGCTCGAGGGCCTCGACCCGTTGGATGAGGGCCTCCATTTCCGGCGCTGATGGGCGCCGTTCGAGGGCCTCGACCCGTTGGGTGAGGGCCTCCGTTTCCGGCACTGATGGGCGCCGCTCGATGGCCTCGATCCGGCGCATCAGGGCCTCGAGACGGGCAATGGTGTCCTGTGCTTGCTGCACCGGCTCCTCCACCACTGAAATGCAAGCACACCATGCATGCACATTAGAAAATTATAGGCATGTGTGCATTGTATAGCACATACAATGCACACATAGCATGTGTGCATTGTATAGGCATGTGTCCATTGTATAGCAACATTAGTTCGCAGTGCCCTGAGAGGCAGCTCAGCAAACCCACCTGCCTCTCTGGCCGGATCACCGCCCTCCTTTAATCATTTTAATCATTAATTTTTTTTTCTGAACGCCCTGCGCACATCGCTTTTTAATGCCTCTAATGTGCAGTAACCCAGAGGTGGCTGCTTTGTCAGGTAATGTACCTTCTTGCTCCTCAGTACCCTGCTGCTCATCCTCCTCTCCCCCCAAGGGTGAGCCTGGCCGCTCTGCCTCGCCTCGTGGCCCTAGAGACAGGTAGTTAGTGCACTCCTGTACTCATCTGACAGGGCGGCTAACAAGGGCTGCAACATCATATTTATTAGAAACTTGCATGCCATGCCTATTGATTTCTATCTGCGGCTCAGCTCAGCGAACTCACCTGCCTCCTCAGCGCCTCCCGCCTCCTCAGCGCCTCCCGCCTCCTCAGCGCCTCCCGCCTCCTCAGCGCCTCCGGCCTGCTGGGCTGCTGGGCTCACACCGCCTAAGATTTGCAAAAGTAAGCATTATGTTATTATCTTGAACCCCCTGCGCACATGGCTTATTAATGCGTTTACTGCACAGTAACCAAGAGGCGGCCGCTTTGTCAGGTAATGTACCTTCTTGCTCCCCCGCACCCTGCTCCTCCTCTCCCTCCGATGGTGGGCCTGGCCGCTCCGCCGTGCCTCGTGGACAGGTGTCAACTAGAAAAAAACCAAACAATGAAACTCATACATGCAAGTGGTGTGAATGAAAGCACACATCATATGTGAAAAATGCACTGTAACCTGCAGGTAATATGTACTGGATCAGGACAGCACATCAGGAAATAGAATGGGGTGGGGGCGGGGTGTTGGATCCAATTAAGGAGGTTTCTGTGATCACCCATGGCCCCCCCCCATTCCACCAGGAATGCTCAGCAGAGCATAGGAAGGTTTGGCTGTTGGATCCAATTAAGGAGGTTTCTGTGGTCACCCATGGCCCCCCCCCCATTCCACCAGGAATGCTCAGCAGAGCATAGGAAGGTTTGGCTGTTGGATCCAATTAAGGAGGTTTCTGTGGTCACCCATGGCCCCCCCCCCATTCCACCAGGAATGCTCAGCAGAGCATAGGAAGGTTTGGCTGTTGGATCCAATTAAGGAGGTTTCTGTGGTCACCCATGCCCCCCCCCCCCATTCCACCAGGAATGCTCAGCAGAGCATAGGAAGGTTTGGCTGTTGGATCCAATTAAGGAGGTTTCTGTGGTCACCCATGGCCCCCCCCCATTCCACCAGGAATGCTCAGCAGAGCATAGGAAGGTTTGGCTATTGGATCCAATTAAGGAGGTTTCTGTGGTCACCCATGGCCCCCCCCCCCATTCCACCAGGAATGCTCAGCAGAGCATAGGAAGGTTTGGCTGTTGGATCCAATTAAGGAGGTTTCTGTGGTCACCCATGGCCCCCCCCCATTCCACCAGGAATGCTCAGCAGAGCATAGGAAGGTTTGGCTGTTGGATCCAATTAAGGAGGTTTCTGTGGTCACCCATGGCCCCCCCCCATTCCACCAGGAATGCTCAGCAGAGCATAGGAAGGTTTGGCTGTTGGATCCAATTAAGGAGGTTTCTGTGGTCACCCATGGCCCCCCCCCCATTCCACCAGGAATGCTCAGCAGAGCATAGGAAGGTTTGGCTGTTGGATCCAATTAAGGAGGTTTCTGTGGTCACCCATGCCCCCCCCCCATTCCACCAGGAATGCTCAGCAGAGCATAGGAAGGTTTGGCTGTTGGATCCAATTAAGGAGGTTTCTGTGGTCACCCATGGCCCCCCCCCATTCCACCAGGAATGCTCAGCAGAGCATAGGAAGGTTTGGCTGTTGGATCCAATTAAGGAGGTTTCTGTGGTCACCCATGGCCCCCCCCCCATTCCACCAGGAATGCTCAGCAGAGCATAGGAAGGTTTGGCTGTTGGATCCAATTAAGGAGGTTTCTGTGGTCACCCATGGCCCCCCCCCATTCCACCAGGAATGCTCAGCAGAGCATAGGAAGGTTTGGCTGTTGGATCCAATTAAGGAGGTTTCTGTGGTCACCCATGGCCCCCCCCCCCATTCCACCAGGAATGCTCAGCAGAGCATAGGAAGGTTTGGCTGTTGGATCCAATTAAGGAGGTTTCTGTGGTCACCCATGGCCCCCCCCCCCATTCCACCAGGAATGCTCAGCAGAGCATAGGAAGGTTTGGCTGTTGGATCCAATTAAGGAGGTTTCTGTGGTCACCCATGGCCCCCCCCCCATTCCACCAGGAATGCTCAGCAGAGCATAGGAAGGTTTGGCTGTTGGATCCAATTAAGGAGGTTTCTGTGGTCACCCATGGCCCCCCCCCATTCCACCAGGAATGCTCAGCAGAGCATAGGAAGGTTTGGCTGTTGGATCCAATTAAGGAGGTTTCTGTGGTCACCCATGGCCATTACATTACAGTAATAAGGCAGTAATAAAGAAGGGAGGGGTGTGTGTGGCGTTTTTGTGTTGTGTGTGTGTGTGGTGTTACTCACAATCATGATGACGGTCCTCCCAACGGGGCCGCCCCGCCAACTCCCAAAGACGCACCATGGCGTCATGGTACGGCGTCCGGCCTGACGCCCTGGGGATACCGCCCCAAGCTTCAAGGCTAGCCATGAAGCTGCAGCGGAGGCGTTTGATTTTTGACCGGCACTGCGCAGCAGTCCGGTCAAACCCCCTCCGCTGCAGCCTCCGGGCTATCGCCGCATAGATGTGGCTTGTGTTGAGGTGGGTGCTCGACATCACCTCGGCAGCGTGCCCGCTCCTCTCAACAATATCGAGCATAGCCAGCACCTCCTCCCGCTGCCAGAACGTCCCTCTCCTTCCCCTGGCTGCCATTTCGAACTAACGCTCTTTCGATGTTGCGAAATAGCAGCCTCCCCTTTCTGATTTGATTTATCCAATCATGTGGAAGGCATATCCTGATTGACAAGGCAAAAACAGACCCAGGCCAGAAACACGTGTCAGAAACCCCTGGTGCACCAAAAAATTACCCCCCCCCCACAACCACCACCAAAGTAAATGAACGCAGTGCAGTTTATAATGCTCAAAACTTTATTCGCTGTAACGGGAAGCAGCCTAAGTAAACGCAGGCATAATGATAAGAAATATGTAGTATTACTGGGTGGAAGTATCTACTCCGGAACCACTCAGCGGAGTTTGCTGTGGGAAATCCATCCACGCCGGATCGACTGCTTCGTGGGCGTCACCCTCTCCCTTTCCGTCCTTCCACCCCATCCACCCTCTTGGCCAATCATCACCCTTCCGCGGCTCTTCCCCGGAGTGCCGGCGCGACCTTTTTTTTTTTTTTAAGATTAACAGTTTTGCGTAGTAGCGATATTTCGAAATTAACAAGGGAAAAAAAAAACCCCTCCTGGAATAGTTCCCCCCCCCCCTTCTCCAGTATACATTATACATTATGGTCGATACATTATGGTTGATAGCATGTTTGGTCTCGCGAGAAATTCATGGGTGTTGTGGCGAGGGTATCGCGAGAATTGCGACCGCTGAATGAGGATCAGGGAATCGCCCACATCACTGTTAATTAGCCAATGCTTGGAGGCTGCAAATGCTAGTGGCCAGTCATGAGGCGAGTGGCAGCTATCGTCACAGCTTGTATGAGCCGAACAGGACACTGGGAGGAAGAAGGGACAGATTTGGCTGGCTGGCATTGATCAGCTTACTGCCTCCACCGCACAGCAGCTCCGTGCAATGGCGTCCAGCGGCAGGGCAATGGGGGCTCGTGGAGTTTCTTGGCGGGAGGCAGAAACAGAAGCCTTGTTGTCCATTTGGGTTGAGGATAAGATCCAGAATGCGCTGGCCTCTAACCGCAAAAACACCTATGTCTACGAGGCTATATCTAAGGCCATGCATGCCATGGGACACAAGAGGTCGGCGCTTGAGTGCCGAACGAAGACCAAGGGCTTGCGCGCGGACTACAGGAGATGCGTTAGCCACAATGCAAAGACTGGAGTATCCCCATTTTACTGCGCTCACTTTGATGTGCTGCACCGCATCCTTAAGGATGATAAGTCCGCGCGTCCCCCCGACATGAGGAGAAGCTGGACGGCGAAGTATTACAAGGCAAACAAGGAAAACTTGCCGCTTCTGGGATCAGATAACATCGTTTCCGCTGACCTGCAAACAATCAACGCCGATGATCTCCGCACGCACACCACTGTGTCACCTCCAGGTGAGTATCAAGGCGATGCAGTGCCCCTGAGCCCTGTACTTTTATGTGTATGGGGTTCCGTTCTCGCCCCTAAGGAAACCCACGCAGAGGATTCCTCAGTATATATGTGGGTCGCTGTGGGTTCGCCGGTGATTGGGAGGCATGGGGGAAACCTTAATGGAAATGGATGCTTGCCTCACTGTACTGTGCACTTATTAGACTCGCAAAACTTCTCTGCCTTCTGCGTTAACACTGCTGATTTTCCTGCATTCCTATAGGCTCAAGCATCGTGACCACAAGCGATGCGTCGCAGGAGCAGGAACAGAGCCAGGAATTTAGTGCTCAACAACCAGCAGAGGAGTCCTTGCGGGGGGGTAAGTGCCTCTGATTAGTCTTATGTTGAATGTGAAAGCTTTCAGTGGGACTCGGAATTACTGCCCAGCTTACAATTGCTGACACCGATGCTGCTCCTGAACACATGTTATAGTGAAGAACTTTACGGTAGGCAGGGCTTTTCAGCACCTTGCACGTTAAGGAATGAGTGTTGTATCAATTTCAGGTTGCTTTGATGAGGGAGAAGGGTGCAGTATTCAAACTGGAGAATCTGGGGATGCTGTCCTCTCGGAGCAGGAAACAGAGGAAGGAGGTATGTTTCGGGGATTTCTGCGTAAACTGCAGCAGCGGTGCCAATGCCTGCAGCACAGTAGTGCAGCTTGTAACATAGCTGAAACAATGGGTGCACTGCCAGAGTTCTCCAGGTAATGTACTCCTTCCATCCTTCTTCTTTCAGATGCTTCAGGAGATCATCTGCCGGTGTCATCAGCACAGCAAAGAAAGGAAGAGAGTGCGCAGAACGAAGCTCAACGTCAGCGAAGGGTTGCCTTGCTTAATAATGTGGCTAAGGAGATGATGATTCAAAGCCGTCAGGATCATGAAGACACAATGGAGCGGTTTGACCGTATGCTTGAAGCTGAAGAACGCAGGATCTCAGTGCAGGGGGAGCGTGATACACAAAACAGGGAGGCTTTGGTAAAGGCTTTTGAAAAGGCCACAAGGGAGACTGTGGATGTTATGAAGGCAGCTGTTGATATGCTAGGCAGCATTGCCCAAATTTTTAGGGAAGGTCGGGCACACGGAAGGGTGGGCGAGATACCAGCCACTGCAACATCCCCACCATATGCAGCATCTACACCATCCGTCACACGTAGGCAGCTGCACCTGGATTGTGACTGCAGCTATAATCGGGGCACTCTGCCGTCAGATATGGAGTACCCAGTTTTGGCAGAGGAATCTATGCCTGAGAGTCAGCCACTCCTCTCTGTGCCTGAGAGTCACAACCCCACGTCTGTGCCTGATACTCAGACCCTACCGTCTGTGCCTGAAAGTCAGAGCGTCCTGGCTCCTGCACCCTGCTCCAGTGGCAGTGTTGCGGCCTCACGTAGGGGCAAGAAACGATCCTGCACAGGGAAGCAGAGGGTGTATTTTGAGCCCTAAAAGCACTCCCTTTGGAACATCTGATGATAACTCCATTGGATTATTGTTAGGCTGCCCCTAACGTGCACTGCTGTCTATGACAGATGCTTCTTATGTTGCTGTTTTCCAGCAATGTCCCCTTCATGGGTACCAGAACCAATGCCCATCAAGGGAAGGTGTGAGTTGCAGGCATTGTTTACATGTTGTGCATGTTGTTATTCATGATGTTTTTTCATTGGTTATACCTGTTTATATGATGTTATTTCATTGTTCACATGCTGTGCATGTTGTCATTTATGATGTTATTTCATTGTTTATGCCTGCACAGGCAGTGTGCTCCTAGCTATTGCTTTGTTCCTCTGATGTTTACGCACTTTTATTAAAGTTATGTTTGCACTTCTCCCTGTTCAGTGTCTAGGTAAAGGAAAACGACACCTTAAGGTTTCAACAGTAACAATAATTTATTTGAACAAACAACACATTTAAGAGAATGAAACTCTATTCCCCAACACCCCCACCCCTCCCAGCACCCCCACCCCTGCTTTGTCAGGCAATGCACCTTGTTCCCTCAGGCCAACCAGCTGAGGACCCTCATCATCCTCTTCCACCAGGGGTGGGCCTGGCTGCTCTACCGCGCCTCGTGGACGGTTGTCGACTGCGGTTGGATATAGAAAAGAAAAAAGTAATTAGACTCATGTGAATGAAAGCACACAGCAGCTGTGAGAAATGCACTGGAATCTGCAGTGCCACTTATTGGACCAGTAATATCATAACAGGGGAGGGTGGATGGTGGGGGGATCCGCAGAAACACCATGCATTACAGCTTTTTTCTTAGCTTTAGCAATAGCATAAGAAAATGTAAATTTCTTGAGCCTTCTCCTTTATGGTTGTAGGATTGCATATTACATCTAATAGGGGAGGGCTGCAACCACACCTGGATCAATAGCGCTGTTATTACAAACTGCCCATGATCTGTGCGTGTGAGAAAGAAGATATTATATGATCTGCCTGAAGTAGCACCATTGTTGTGTATCTGATTGTTCAACTCTTTTAATATTGTCTGTTTACTGTCTATGTTATGCTGTTAGCTGCCTCGAGTCTGTATGGAATGGGCAGGATATAAGTATAATGTAAATAAATACATACAACTTCAAATTTTATTTGATTTAAAATATTTATAAAAAACTTTCCCAGTAGCTATATTGTTCAATAGCAAATTAAAATACAAACAATAATAATGAAAATATAAACAAAGCACAAAGAAGCCATAGAACATTTTAAGTGATTTATTTATTTAGTATCCAAATAGTTCCTGATAAGAATGGTTTTACACCAGCAAGGCTTATCAGAACTGGGATGGGTGGGTGTGGGTGGTAGTCTGTGCACAGACATGGTGCCTCCCCATGGCACACATTCCACCAGTAAGGCATATCAGAAACTAGAAGGGTGAGGGTGGGTGGGGAAATTGTACTGTACTGCCATAAAGCAGTAATAAAGAAGGAAGGGGTCGCTGCCAGAAAGTGCAAAATCAAAATTCATCCATCCAATCATGGGGAAGGCATTTTATGATCGGCAAGGCAAAAACAGAGCCAGCCCAGGAGCACGTGTAGGACCACCGGTGCACCGAAATATTGCCCCCCCCCCCAACCGCAACCAAAGTAAATGAACACTATGCAGTTTATAATGCCCAAAGCTTTATTCGCTGAAACGGGAAGCAGTACAAACAAACGCAGGTATAACGTTAAGGCGATTATACATAGAACGATTGAAACAGCGTAACTTCGCAGCACCGGAAAAGCAGTCTTTCATTCAAGGGCAGCGGCAGCGAGAGGCATGGGGGACGGAAAGCCGAAGAATCATCTCCTTTGATAAATATATTCTGCGACAGCATCCCGCACAGTCCTCCCACTCTCTAACTGCCTCCTGTTTATAACCCTGAAGTCTGGTTCTTCTTGGTCTGGGAGGAGCGTTATCTCCTTATCTGGAATGTCCAGGTTGACCGCATGTCCCTTTCCCTCACAAATATTGTGCAGAGTCACAGATGCGGTCACGATGGAGAAAATACTCCGGTACTGCGCGTTCATTCGCGTTAGCAGGACACGCCAGCGAGCCTTAAGCCTCCCGAAAGCACGCTCCACCACGTTCCTGGCCCTGGCGTGTTGCTTGTTAAAGTGCTTCTGCACGGGCCCGACGGGTGTCCTGTACGGGGTCATCAGCCACGGTCTAAGGGGGTACGCTCCGTCGCCCAATACAAGCGCAGGTATGGTTACATTTCCCAAAGTCACCGTGGGGTTCCCCGGAACCCAGAGGCCTGCATCATTGCCAGAGCAGAGATGGCTGTTCGCGAGAACAAAGGCATCGTTGGTCTTTCCGCTGTGGCCGAACTCTGCATCCACGAAGCGTCCTGTGTGATCAACCGTGCCTTGGAGGATCATGGAGCAGAACATCTTCCGGTTGCAGAACTCCTCCGATTTGCCCCCAGGCGCCCGTATCGGGATGTGCGATCCATCCAGAGCAGCCACCGTATGCGGCATACCGAGCTTACCGAAGCCATCCATAATCTGTAGAGAAATGGAGTACAATGGATCAGGGATATTTCAACTTCCACTGTATTAGCAATAGAGAATCACATCAGGGTCAGATATATCGATGTTACGTTATAACGCAAAACTAGGGAAAAGAAAAAAAAATACACACCGTTCCGATGTCGTCACCGAGGCACACGACCTTTGAGAACAAACGTTTCTCGATGGCTTCGCAGATCTCCATCACAATCCCATGGACGGTGGTAACGCCGATCCCGAACTGCGTGCCGACTTCCCGATAGGCGCTTCCGGTAGCGAGGTACCACAGCGCTACCGCGAGCCGCTTCTCAGGGTGGACCGGAGACCTCATCCTTGTGGTTTGCCTTTCCAGCTTGTCCTTCAAAGCGGCATAAATCTCCATAAAGGTCCCTCTGGTCATCCGGAAGTTATCCAGCCATTGCTCGTCGCCCCAGTACACAAGCACAAAGTTCTCCCACCAGCCGAGTTCACGGGGGAACACCCAATACCTGGGCGCGAACCGGATACCGGCAAGGTAGTGCCATCTACGTTGCTGGCGGCGACTGCCACCTCTAATCAGCCGAAGCCGGGCGTCAGACTTCCTAGAGGCGGCCAGAGATTTCGGTGATCCAAGTCCATGAGCGAGGAGTTTTTCTCCGGTGCGGAGCACTTGGCGCGCGGCATAGATACACAAAATCAGAATATCCACTGCTGAATAAAGCAGCGCCATAGTCTCGTCATCAGGATTCTCCATTGTGAATGCTTCTGACGATACGAGGCAGTGTGGAGGACGCCGCTGCGGCCAGTATTAAAACAGAGCCGTCACGTGATGGTTTGCCCGCGAAAAAGGGGATTCTCTATCACGTTGTCGCGTTGTTACGTTGTTACGTAATTACGCAACTAGAATGACGTTTAAAAAAAAATGATTGACAGGGCATCGACTCCAGTCGATGCCACTGGGAAAACGCCGGTGGGAAAACGATTTGAGCCGGCGCTTCAGGGAGGGCGACTCCGCAAAGAGTCACTAGTGGGAAACCGAAAAAAGTGATCCGGAGATAATTGCGCCGGGGAATAAGGGGAGCAAACGCTAAGTGGGAAAACGGCCCATGACTGGCTCAAAGTAAACCATGGAACAATGGAGTGATTCTGCTGGATTCCTAGTACATGTTGGCTCTCAAGCATAGGAAATGTAATTGCCAAACTTGTTTGCTGTGTGGTTTGTCATATTCCTAGAGGCCAGTGAGATGGAACAGTTGAGAAAAAGAGATAACTCAGATGCAGTTGTACAGAGAAGAAGTATGGGCAGGGCTTTTTTTTGTAGCAGGAACTCCTTTGCATATTAGGCCACACATCAATCCCCCAAGAGCTTATTGTAGGCCTTGTAATAAAAGCCCTGTAAGCTCTTGGAGGATTGGCTACATCAGGGGTGTGTGGCATAATATGCAAAGGAGTTCCTGCTACAAAAAAAAGCCCTGGCGGAGACACAGAAAAAAACAAAACAAAAAGGGCACTTCTTATTAGGCACTGAGAGCATTCCCACAGAAGGCCCCTATAATATAGTGGGTTCTATGCATGACAGATTCTCGAAGTGAGTGATAACAAGCTCTTTAATAGGAATCACATAGTAAAAGGTTACAATACAAGACTGAGGATGGGGCCTACAGGCCCAACTTATATACATCTCTGGATTCCCGAGATAGCACATCATTGGGTCATTCAAACTGGTGGGGGCTTGTGATTAGTCTAGGGCTGCAGGGATTTGGATCCTGCAGCCCTTTGTTCCCAAGTCCCCAAGCTCAGTCTTCTTTGATCTTGGGCCTGAGAGCTAGCGGTACCCGCCTGGCCTTCAGCCGTATGGGCTGCATGTTGGGGTCCAGTTGTAAGGCTATGGGGGCCCCGGTGCATGTCCCCAGAGTTCCGTTGAAAACCCCGGGGAACTCTTCGCACACCCTTTGAAAATCTCTTTGAACGGGGGTGTAATGGATCCCTGTCACTTGGATGCCCAGTGCCTGGAACCAGGACTGACCCAGAAGGCTGCACAGATCGCCCTCCACCATGATGAGGGGGAGCTCGTCCTTGAACCTTCCGTACCTAACGTGGACCAGGCCCACTCCCCGGACTGCAACCTCCTGTTTTTGAAAGTCCTGGACAATGAATGACGTTGATTTTAACTGCACTCCCCCCCCCCCAGGGGCACATCTCCCTGAATGTACGGGCCGAAATGACTGTCTGGCCCACCCTGGAGTCTACCTCTATTTTGCAGGGCTTGCCTTCCATGAACACAGTCACGTAATATTTATCTGGGGAGGGAATGGGCAACTGGCATACCTGGATCCCTGAAGTGGTGAGCGCCTGGATGTCCTCCACTAGTGTGACCTCATGGCGGCGGCCATTCTGTTGGCAAGGAAGTTTTCCTTAGTGCAGCACCGCTGACTGGCACATCCAAGCTATGTGCCCAGCCTTCCCACATGTATGGCAAGTCGTGCTCCTGAACTTGCACGTGCACTGCTCGTGTGGCTCCCCACAGCTGGCGCAGGTCTTGAGGGTGGTCGATTCTGTTGCTTGCAGCATAGGTTTTTGTTGGGTTGCCTGATGCAGCTTGAGGGCGTCGACCCCGTTTGAGTCATCTGATTATGTGGCTGGTCGCAGCTGGTGGGCACTGGTCCCTAGGCAGCAGGCTTTCTCTTTGTGTGCATTCTCGGCTGCAGTGGCTATTTGTAGGGCCTTCTCCAAGGTCAGCTTTGATTCCATCGTGATTTTCCTACGTGCCTTTCCATCCTTGAGGCCGTGAGTGAACTTCACGAGCAGGTTCTCTTCCAATTGTGCGCTGTACTCCGCTTTCCTGCCCAAGTCTCACAGATGGGCTAGGAAGGTTGCTATGGTCTCATTCGGCTCCTGGAAGCTGTTGAGGAACTGTAGCTTCCGGGTGAGGAGAGTAGGCTTCAGGATGAAATGACCAGTCAGCACCTTAATGATCTTGTCGAAGGAAGACACCTCAAGCGTCTCTGGCGCGACCAGGCCCTTCGCTAGCTGTAGCGTGGTGATGCCGCAGTTGCTCAGCAAAATGGCCTTCTTGATTTCATGTTCATCATCCTTGACTCGCTGTGCCATGAGGTGGTACTTGAGTCTTTTGACCCAGGCTTCCCAGGCCTCGGGCTGTGCCATGTCGAACTCCAGAATGGAGTTTTGCAATCCAGATGCAGTGGCCATGATTGGGCTGGGCGGTGGTGCCTGTTGCGCGGTAGCACTGGAGCTTGGTGCACTTGGCAGTGCCGGGGTACCCTGGACCTCACTCATTTGGATCCCATCCTCGTCGCCACTATAATATAGTGGGTTCTATGCATGGCAGAGTCTTGGAGTGAGTGATAACAAGCTCTTTAATAGGAATCACATAGTAAAAGGTTACAATACAAGACTGAGGATGGGGCCTACAGGCCCAACTTATATACATCTCCGGATTCCCGAGCTAGCACATCATTGGGTCATTCAAACTGGTGGGGGCTTGTGATTGGTCTAGGGCTGCAGGGATTTGGATCCTGCAGCCCTTTGTTCTCAATTCCCCAAGCTCAGTCTGCCTGGCTCCAATGAGCCCGGCAGGAATATCCAAGTCTTCTCTTGAGTCCACATACATAACAGCCCCAATTTTTGTTAGGCACATTTACCCGCACTGTTTCTCTGATAGGGTTGCCAAGACCAATTCAAGAAACATCTGGGGACTTTGGGGGTGGAACCGAGAGACATTGGGGATGGAGCCAGGTGCAAGCATAATTAAACTCCAAAGGGAGTTCTGGCCATCACATTTAAAGGGACTGCACACCTTTTAAATGCCTTCCCTCCACTGGAAATAATGGATAGGGGCACCTTCTTTAAGAGCTCTTAGGACTGAACCTGTTGAAAGCAATGGAAATGAATAATGGCTCCAGTAAATCAACATGTGTTATAACTACTGTATTTATATATATATATAATTCTAAAATGAACCAGAAATGGGTGGAAAGTGCAAATGTCTAGCACTGGTATAATATTCCTTGCATTTAAAATGTGGAAAAGAATTGCCTCTCAGATATTAAAACAGGAAAAGAATTGCTTTGTTGTGGGTGTGAAAGAATGAAGATTTGTATAATATTCAAAGGATTGAGAGAGAGGGAAAAGATCAAAATTTTTGGACTTCAGTTGACCAACTTTGCAGAGCTCTAGCTTCAGGACTTTCTTTTGGCAAGCCTGGCTCATTTTATTATAACTCACCAACCCTCTCCAAATGTTGTTACCACTGCTTTAGTTAATTGTGCCTTTAGCTGTTTCACAGTTCAGTCCTGTGTGCCTCCTGAATCTTGCATTGGCGGGTCATTAAGCTGGAGTGAATGCTGGAGACTTGTTGTTGAAAGTTAATCATCTTGGACTTCTCTTTTCCGGAGGGGAAGCCCATGATGCAAATAATATTCCTCCTTGATGTGTTTTTCAGGTTGTCAGCTGTACTTTGTTCCACTGAAACGGGTAAGTGGAAGCATGGGCTATAATTTTCATTCTTTGTCACCTTTATGGGTCTGATATTCCATTACCACAGCTAAGGCAGTGACATCAAAATCTGTCAAAAGGAGAAGGGACGGGAAAGAAAGCTGTTAGATGCAGCAAGACCTTAGCGATTATACCAGCAAAAGGTCACTATTAATATTTCATGATGGGAGATTAATAAAACATTGGCCAATTAAATATTTCATATTACCAATTGAGCCTGATTAAGACATTCATGAATAATACTTAAAAAAATTGATAGGCTGCAGATTATCCCAGAGTTAAGCAATCTGCCTCTCCAAAGATACCAGAAAGACATGTCTATTCCTTTAGCAGGTGGTAATGAATAAATGCAAGACATCACTTTATTCTTTTAACCTGACAAATCCTTAATTAATTATTGGGTCACTACTTAAGACTTAAATGGAAAAATTTGGACCATATATTGTGAGCTGGGAGCTCAGTCTTCAAACAAGTTTACTTTGTACTGGTCTCTTGTATTACATTAATTAAATAAGGTCCAGAAAGTGGTATGTGCGTGTGTGCACATGCACATAAGTGTGTGCGGGTATCACCTGCCTAATAGAGAATCATAGCCATTTCAATGAAGGACACCAGCAGTTTCTGAAGCTGGGAGATGCTTTTGTCCTTGCCCCAATTTTGAATGAAGCACAGAGTGGGTTGGTGGATCTGAGATATGGAACATAGTAAATAAGATGCAGATTATGGAGCAGTAAGCTAATCAGACTCCACTTCTTCCATGAAGGGTATTGGTGCAAGCTAGACCCTCCCCCCTCCCCCCCACCGAATAATGCAAGCTTAGCTGGTCAGTTATGGGACTAAATGGGAATGTGACTGGATGGAAGTGAGCCCTTATTTTCCTGTTATGCATAGTTTTTTGAAAGAAAGAGGGTTCATGTTAGGCCTGCTGTTGTCATTGTTAGGCCATAACTAGAATTTGGCGGGAACAGTATAGGTTGCTACAGCATATATAGGAATAAGTAGCAAATGCCCTCAGTTATTTAATGATGGAGGATGGTTTCCAAGCTGCATAGTTTCCAAGGGGCTCCATTGAAACTGATCAGCACATGGGAGGAAGGAGATGTGAGTTAGGAACTCTCAGTATAATTTCATGTACCAGCTAGAACAAACAAAGCCAGCAGTGATACTGGTCAAATGTGGAGCTGTCCCATATTTGACCCAGCCACACCCCACCCCCCCTTGCCCCCAGCGCAGCCCAGGAGAAAGAAGCACTTAGTGGCTGGTTCGGCTGCAGAGCCATCCCGATGGGCACCCCCCAGAGCCAGTCAGTTAGATTGCAGGTCCGAACAGCCGACTGCCCCACTGCTATGCCATCACTGCCACCAGAAGAGACAGGAGCAGCATGACACCTGAAGAGCCCTGTTGGCCCTCAGGGACAGCCAGCAGCCATGGCACCAACCACATGAGCAGCCACAAAACCATGGCAGGCCAGCAGGGCCTGCTGTGAAGGAAGGGAGGAGCACTCAGTGAAGGCTGGCTCATAGATTGGCACAGCCACACCCTGAGGTCTGCCAGGGCATCCCTTATCTTAAAGAGGGAGAAGCTAAGGGGAGGAGCTACGGAGGGGACTGAAGAGGCTGGGAGGCATATAAGGGGAGGGAGCATCCACTTGGGGGTGATAAAGAAGGGAGAGGTGGCACTGGAGACTGGTGCAAGGCAGAGAGAGAGAGTGAGAGAGAGAGAGAGAGAGAGAGAGAGAGAGAGAGAGGCCAATCAGAAGCAGCAACAAGAGGTTTATGTGCAGTTAACCTGGCTTCCCACCTTGTCTGAGGCTCCCTGGCTGCATCCCAGAGGACCATCCCTGGGGCTTTGAGTGACTGTCACCGGAGGGGAAGGGTTGCAAGAGGAGGCGGGGTATGACAGGAGTCAAGTGGTTTTGTCTACAGATCTGGTCCCTAGGAAGCTACCTGTTAGTAACAAACTGTATCTTGAATACCTGAAAAAAATGTTATGGTGTAGGTAAGCCACAAATAAAACCCTAGTTCAATCCAAATGTTGGCGTCTAGTGTCTCCTTCTGGGTGCAGGTACAACTATAGATTTTTCTTAAAACAGATGACTAGGTTGAACGATTTGCTTTCCAGTGGTGGGGAGCTTTTGACATGCAGGAATATTTAATAATTCAGTCCCTCTGCTTATGCTAATATGGTTTGAGAATCTGCATGGCATAGCAAAGCACCAGACTAGCCTCTGCCATGGAAGCTTCCTGGGTGATCTTTAGCCCGTCACCACTGTGTCAGCCTAACCCACCTTTCAGGGTTATTATGAGGATAAGGTGGCTAAATAGAGAATGACAAGTGATGGTCTGGGCTGTTCAAAAGAAGGGTGGGATAAAAATGTAGTCAACAAATGTAATAAATATTTGTTTCTAGGATTGTTGTCTCCTGAACATAAAGATCAGTTCTAAGCCTGCTAATTGTTTTGAGATGCTATTCCATTTCTACAGAAGAGCAAATATGGAACCAAATATACTTTTTTATTTTTGCAAAATTTGGTAGCAGCCTTATTTAATAAACCTTTATTTTATTTATTTTTATTTAATTTAAAAATCCAGCATTTATGCCACCTCTGAATGAATGTTCCCCCACTTAATGTGTATCTAGTTCTTCCTGTCATTCCCGTCATATCCATTTTTCTCTGTTACAGTTCTTTCTGGTGTAGATAGGTAAAAGAACTGCAAAATAACAAATCCCATGTTGCTGTTTCACTGGTTGCAACCATTTTTAATAGATTCATGTGTAACTAAATACTTGTCAAGCATGGTGAAATTCCATTGATAATTGATTGTTATAGGGTCTGTTAGGGAAACTGCTCTCAAAATAAAGTTGGGGAATTAGACTGAGAGACAGCTAGCCCAATAGGAATCTTTGTTATCAATTGTATACCAGGCTCAACCGTTCAGAGAGTCAATGCTCAATAAGAGACTCTAATTTAGTAAAAATCAATTGTAATTTATTTAGAATAATATTTCTTTCATACAAGGTAAAAATACAAAACACTCACACATTCACACAGGTCTAGGAAATATAGATAGATCAATAGGGGAACATATATGGATAAACAGACAGGGTAATATTTACCATCGTAGTCTTCCAGGAAGGTTTCCAATGGCGACTTAAGAGGACAGGGGAAATGGACCCAACACTGTGGCCAGAATTGGGGATGGATCTAGACAGCGGGTAATAGGGGTTGCTGAATAGAAAGCACACATGAGTGGAGTTGGGTCAGAGGTTAAATAGGCTTCCTCAGACCCTTAGGGACTGGGAGGTCCAAGGGAGGAGAGATGGGAGGTTCAAGAAGGCTGGACATTCCTTACTGACACCTAATTGGATGCCTGCTTTGGCCAATGAACTTCACCTTAGTCCAGTGAACCTGGAAATTTCCAAGCTGCAATGTTGCCTGGGTTGGCCCCAAGGTATTTAGACTGGAGTAAGAATGGGAATGGCTGGATACTTAAGTTTAAATGGGATTAACTAGGAGGGTGACAATAGGTAATCAAATGCTGGCCTAGGTACCACCCGGGTTAGACAAAAGACTTGATGAAGACAGGAGATGTCCTTCCTCTTTCTCATCTTCTGCTGGGCAAGATTTATTGTTCTGGTGTTGCTGAGCAATTAGGATCAACAGTGGAGCTATTAATCCATTCTTAAAACAGATGGGTTGCTTGCAGGCTCAGGGTGTGTACGTGTGACTTTCCCACTAAGAAGGAATGAGTTCAGCCTGGCAGGGTAAGCTTGGGTCAGGAAAGCAAGCTGGATTCTGCTGTTGTTAGCTCTAGGTCCATGGAGCCAGGCTGGAAACATGGTGGCTTCTTCCACTGCAGTGGCCAAGACTGGGCACACAAGGAGCAGCTGGAGCATGTCTGTATTTCTGGCTCACACTCTTCAGAGATGTAGAATGCAAAGCTGCCATATAAGCCTTAGAAAGTGTAAGCAAAGTCCACTTCTTAGAGCAGATGTGTGAGAGTCAAATCTCCAGGCACCCTGGCAACCATGCTGGTGATCATGATGTCCACATGCATGAAAAGTAGGGGGCTTTTCCTCACAGTTCCCCCCCTCAAGACCTATGTCACCATCTGGTGGCGAGGTCTTGCAATAACACAATGTCCATATCTGTAGTTGACAGGCGGCGAGTCCACGTAGCTTCAATTGTCTACCGGGGTGTACCGTCTATCTAAAAAGGTTGGAGCCACTATCTAAACTACTCAAAAATCAATTTGGAAAAATATTCCAATAGGCCAAAGGTTCCTTCCTTTGAATACTACGATGCAGGGATAACAGGCATTGGCAACGTTGTAGGGCATACAGTATTAAAACACAGGGTTACAATCATTGAAATAAAAGTTGAGTTCATAAAATCATTACTGCTATTTAAACCAGATAAATAACAAGAATTGATCTATAAATCACACACAATCATGACAATAATTGATTAGAAAACACACAGGTACATTAGAGTTTTTGGTTACAAGTGAATCCATATCTTAATCTTGAGTCTTCTTTTCTTCTTCTCCCCCCCTTGATAAGCTTCTTATACTGGGGTTTGAAGAGGATCTTCTTCCATGTACCTATTGGGTATGTGAAAGTCCTAGTGGAGGGTGAACTAAAGAGTCTTCCCACCCCCCCTAGCACCCAGCGAAATCTGTCTTTATTGTTGCTAAAAGGGAATTCTTCCTGTAACCCAGCATTGACTTGGCAATGGTGCTTTTCTGTCTGTATCACCGATGGTCCATAGAGCAACGGTGGGCTTTGAGGAAAGAACCAAAAAGGAACCAAAAACATTCACACATGACAACATGGAGATGATTCTGTACCATTGTAGGGAGCAGTGAAAGCAGATCAAAAATGCATACATTCAACCATGAAGAAAGGAATCTTAAAAAGCTATTAGTGAAGTGTCCTCCTGTCCAGAGTATGGTGACCAGTGAGCTTTTACGTCACAAGCTTACATATGTCATGTTAGGGGCCTGCATTGGGCAGGTTTGCCTTATTACATTAAACATTCAGGATTTCAGGAGGCTTTTTCCTTGTCAAGAAAGGAAAGTAACATACACAATACAGAAAACACAACCCAAAATATTCTTTGTTGCAACATAAAACTTAAAATAAAACATTGTGCACAATCCAGGAAAATGACCATAGTTTGGGGCGTCCCCCATATGACGAAAATAGTTCCATAAAGAAGAGACAAAAGAAAACCTTTGCTATAGCTTTGGAATATAATGAATTGTCAAAACAATATAAAAACTTCAAAAACAAAAACTGAGGCCTCAATAGAACAATGCTAGCTAGCTTTATATGAGAGGGATCATACCCAAAATGACAGGTGAGCTGGAGCAGAGAAATTAAAAACCTGGACATAAGTGAGCTGATCAGGTCCCACTAAATCCAGTTTTTCTCTGGGCCAGTTCAGCTGAAACGATCTCGGTATGGGGGTCTCACATGTGAGCACAGATTTCAACAAAAGCTTAACAAAACCAGAACTCTGAAAAGCAACATAATGGTTACACATACATCAAACAATTCTTAACAGGACTATCAACAATTAGAACTACTGAGCATGCATTAGACTTGACTTGCAGGTCCAGATTCCCTGCACATCTATATTGAAAGAAAAGATGAACAAACTTAACAAAACAGTTACAACATCCTAGAAATCAAATTATGGTTAATTCACCTTGACAAACACATTAAAACAATTCATAAAAAGAGAAAAGATGTGGCAAGGCATCTGTAGTACCACGAGAAAAATGCTTAGTTGTTGCAAGGGCAAGTCAAAAGAAAGACTTGAAGCACGAAAGCATATCCCTTGACGAAGAAACCTTTTATGGAGTAAAAGGCAAAACTAAGATGATGGCACAATGCTCCAGGTTTAAGGCTTGTGCCAGAGAACAATTTTCCTCTGTGCATACACAGAGTGCAAAGAATGTGTTGCTGGAAGGCAACATGCTGTCAGGAATACCAAGTAGACCAACATTTGAACATGATACAACAAGACTTGAATTGGGGAGCATTAATAGGCTCAGCCAACTGGTTATAGATGCAGAAATAACACAAAAGACATTTAGTAGCAAGAAGAAAATCATGATTAGAAATGAACCCTGAGGAATCTATGTTAAGAATCTAACAGGTTATTGCTCATTTCCTTGAGAACATGGGAAAATAGAAAAGGGTTTTCACTCAGAAAAAGTCTAGTTCTAACAAGATATAGGTGGAGGCAGAACCATTCAGTGGTCATTATATTGCTTAAAACCAAACAAAGATACTGAGCCCACAAGTTGGGGCCTTTTAAGAACATGTGGATACCTCTTTCCACAGGCAGACTGGATTAAACTAAAATTAAAACTCAAGATTCACCAAATAGCTAAAAGGGAAGATTGATGATGCAAATGGCATTCAGAGAGAAAATGAAGATATCAATAGTTGAAGTACATTTGAGGAATCCAGATTTCTAATGGAAACCAAGAGCTTTCAGGAATTCTGCCAACAACCAGAGTATTAGTTCTTGAGGCTTAAGAGAGAAAAAGCACAGGGAGAGGGTAATTTTACCCCAAGGAAGTGTACAGATGTCCTATACTTCTTGTAGGAACCAAAATTTGTGAGATAAAATTTTCTGAGCTCCAATGCCCAGCAAAGGGCCCACAGATTGCAAAGCAAAGCACTGGGAATGCCCAATAGACTTTGAGGAGCAATTTCTTAAAAGTGTTTCCCTTAAAATTAAAAGCTACAAAACCTGAGTATAGGGGAGATTGGTACCAGTCACTAGAAAAAAAAATATTTTAAGACTTAAAAGGTAAAGCAAAAATAAGTAACAGAAAGAAAGCTTCTAATCTAGGAGAACTCTTAGTATTAGGGCAGTTTACAGGCAGGGGATTTTCTCTAGCAGAGAACGATTGGCTGTAAGCAGAGCTTTGGGATGCCAGCTCCAGGCTGGAGATTTCTAGAAATTTGGGTCAAATTTGGAGATCACAAGGCATGCAGTCCATTTCCTTGGACACTTATTTCCTCCAGAGGCTTAGCCTCAATGTACTGGGGAAAAGGCTATGATTTTGGGAGAGGCCTCCAGGTCCCACCTGGAGACTGGCGACCTTACAAAAACAAAGTAGTATGCACATCTTCCATCCAGGTATTTCTCTGGCTGGGAGGAGGCTGTCTCTGTGAGAGACTGCAATATAAAAAAAGTTTGGTAATGAAAAACTTTTGAAATTATATATTTTTTTTTGGACCCAAAATCAGGAGATGAGAATTCAAAATAGCACAAAAATACCTCAACTGTGTTTCCACCCCCCCTAGATGAAGAAGGCGGGGAGGGTTTTAACAGACAAACCAAAATTCCTTCCCTCTTGGGTAAAGTGAATGCTTAGCTTTAACAAAAGGCTAAAACAGACACAATGGATTTGGCCAGTACTCTTATCTGACCCTGATAAGTTTTTACAAAGAAAGGTGGAGGAGGAGAATAATGAGCTTTCTGCCTGGGTGGGGCTCAAAATTGTAACTCTTTCCAGTTTCTTTAACTCAAGCTGAATTTGGCTGATTTTATTTCAAGAGGGTCTGCATGAGATTTGCCAATCAGTACTACATTAGTTGTTGCTGCTCCTGCAGCTGGAGGTTCTCCTTTCTGTACTTTCAAATTTAAATGACAGACTTGCCCATTTGAGGTTAGCTGTCTTGTTGCTGTGACCTTTGAGAAGGAGAGGCAACACCTCTTATATTACAAACACTGAATTTGATCTCTTCTGAGGCTCTGCAAGAAAACTTTCCTAGCCAGCCATCCACTGGAAGATACTAGGACAAAAAGTTCTTTACAAGAATGGTGGCAAACAAACCTGTGGTTCCTCTTGCCACTGGCTAGTTATAGGTCTATAAGAAAATGAGGCTTTCTCTCAAAGACACTGAGTTGCTTGTACCTTAAGGAGACCTGAGATAAACAAAAATTTAACTTCTCAGGGCAATGCATTTAAAATTCTATTCCTTTGCCTTAGTTACTTATCAAATCTTTACTGCTACAGATCTCCATTGAGCAAGAGGGAGAACAATTAGCATTTCTTCCTGATGGCAGGAGTGCTGAGCATTTGCAATACTTTAGCCAGTTCTATTTGGGCCAATCTGCAGGCACTCTGTACAAGCTCAGAGGCTATACCATTTAAAATTCATAGAACTGAGGAAATAAATATTTTCTGACTTTATAAGCGAGAGAGAGAAAGATGAACTTGGGAGTTTCACAGATTTTCATTCAGCCAATTTGAAAGTTAAAAATGGTCAGTTTCTTACATTTTGCTCTAAATGTTTTGAATTAACAAAAACCAGTTCAGTCTCTTTCTCAGGTGCTTGATGCTGGCATCTTTAAAGGGTTAAACTAAATACATACTACATCAAGCTCCCATTACCCTGCAGAGAAAACTAACTCTGCAGGCTGGAACCCTTGCTGGGATTCCAGGAGATCTCCAGGCCTCACCTGGAGAAATGGCCTGGTCTAATTGTAGTCCAAGTCATTGCTTGTATGTTTTCTTATTTAGTCAAGGGAAAAGGCGCCCTTGTTACCTTTAAACCTAATAAAGCCAGATCTCTCTGTTTTAAGAGACATTCAAGTCTAGATGTTAGATTTTCCTTTGGGTGGGGGAAGGTTCAGAGACAAAGGAACCTTGCCTGCCCATGTGGGACTACCATTCTCTGAAGTTCCACAGAATTCTGGCTTTCAAATTCCCCAAATGGGATGAGCTAAAGACAGTAAATTTCTAGCCAGAAGGGCTGAGACTTGCTCATGTAGGAGTGTCTGGAGCAAGTCCTTGCTAAAATGAATACCTTGTGCCATGATTGTGGAACTCTGCATAGGCTCAGAGACCACATTTCCTTCATGATTCTGGGGTAAGAGAACTGAAATAGGGACTGTTTTCTCATTTTCATGGGGGAAAGAAGTCTGGGGCTGCACAGCTGGGTTTGCCCTGCCATGTTTCCTTTTATCCTGCACTTCCAGAATTTCCAGTCTCCTCTCTGTGGCCCTGCAAGACTCCAGGACATGTTGCAGGAGACTAGCAGTTTCCTTTTCTTTCCTAGCTTCTAACCTTTGCTGAAGTTCCTGATTTTTCTCAGCAAGCTTTTGGATTTCTAAATCTTTTTCCTGAGTAGGATTTGTAAGTTTCCCTACCCTTTCCTTATTAGGGAAATTTTCCAAAGCAGTAGCTTTGGGGAAGCTATCTCCATTTTCTGCAAACCCTGTGGCATTGGGAGCCATGTGCCCTGGTGGCTTCATGGCATCTGAAAGGGCAGCAAGTAGCACATGTGTGGGCTGCTTATCAAACTGCCTCATGTCTGCTCCAGTGGCTCTAAGCTGGGACCAAACTACCATTCTGACTCTGTCTCGAGGGGCCCACTGGGCTGAGTGAGGACAGCGTCGCCTAGGAGCATAAGCCTGCTTGTGAAGGGGAACCTTTGGGGCAAGCTGGGGATGGCAAGAAGAGCTGGAACCAAGGCCATTGTTTTGGAACTTCCAGTTCTGGCTCTCTTTTCTATGCCCACCCTGCTCTTGATTATATTGTGCCTGAGTGAGCTGTGTTTCTAAAACAGCAGCCTTCTTCTCAGATTCTTGGGCATGCTTTAAAGCATTCTCCAGTCTCCATTTGGCCTCATGGAGAGAGTGGGTTAAATTTTGTTTGTCTATTAGGTACTCATATCTCTCAGCCCTGAACCTTTCTACCTCCTTCTCATAAGTTTTTAACCTAGCTTCTGTCTTTCTAAGCTCAGAGGATACCTGTTTTTGCTGTTCTTCTCTCAATCTTGTCCTTTCTTCCTCATGAGTTTCCAGCATTTGCTTTACTTTGGCCTCATGACTCATGAGAATCTGCTCTTTCTCTGCTGCATAGGCCTGGAGCATGAGTTCCTTCTCTGCCACATGGCTTTGAAACTCCTGCTTCAGCACTGATGCATGGCTTTTAAGAGTTTGTTCTAGTTCTTGTTCCTTTAATTCTAACTGTTGCTCTTGTTTCTTAACTTGTTCCCTAAGCTGTCTGTTCACATTGGAGCTTTCCTGCAAGGCTAGGAACAGACCCCATGATGCGAAAAGATCTCTTTTTCCTGGCTTGATCTTTTTCTGAGCACATTGGTCCTCAAACGTGTCTCGAAAGAATTGGAGGGGGTCAGGGTTCTTAAAAACTCCTGCTTTCCAAGGGTTGTCTCCCTTCTTCACAAGCCACTTCTCTAGCTTGGGAAGCTCCTGTTCTTTCTTGGCCAATGCCATAGCTTACACTTTAGTTCCTCTCAAAGTCCTAACTTTACTTGCAGGGCTGGTTTTCCTGCACTGTTAGGTGCCTAACCACAGGCCACCAAAATTAACTGATGCAGGAGCCTTCCCTGGCACTTTTCCTGCTTATTGGGGAGCAAAGAACTTGCAGGACACCTCTGTGTGCCTCACAAGTAAAGGAGGGAGTTGCAGGACCTTCCTTAGTTCTCTGCAACACTAACAAATGTTTGTGGCATGGGCTTATGGCCTTGCACACATTGTTGAGCTCCTCAGGAGGGGCTTTTCTCTAGCCTCTGCCTCCAAACAAATCAAAAGTTTTAAAAGTCTCAGAGCCTGAGCTTTTCCTCTGTTGGCCCTAAGCAAAAGGGAAATTTTTCGGCTGGGAAGATTGCCTATCTCCTCAGACCCGGGACAAATTTTTTTTTTAACCCTAAAGGAGAGCTTCTTGCTCCTTCCAGTAAATTCTCTTAAAGGCACAGCCAAGTGAAAGAACTAGCAGCATATTTCCAGATGCTTTCTGGCTCCTATGTGCTATTTTAACACTTGGGTTGGTTTCTTAAGTTCCCTTTTTGTTTTGCCTACTGCCAATCTCCGATTGCGCTTCGGCTAGGGGGTTTTAACTTGTTGAGCCAGCCGCCGGCTGCGCATCAACCAAAGTAAAAGTGTGGTGAGCCAGCCGCCGGCTGCGCATCAACCAAAGTAAAAGTGTGGTGAGCCAGCCGCCGGCTGCGCGTCAACCAAAGTAAAAGTGTGGTGAGCCAGCCGCCGGCTGCGCGTCAACCAAAGTAAAAGTGTGGTGAGCCAGCCGCCGGCTGCGCATCAACCAAAGTAAAAGTGTGGTGAGCCAGCCGCCGGCTGCGCGTCAACCAAAGTAAAAGTGTGGTGAGCCAGCCGCCGGCTGCGCGTCAACCAAAGGAAAAGTGTGGTGAGCCAGCCGCCGGCTGCGCGTCAACCAAAGGAAAAGTGTGGTGAGCCAGCCGCCGGCTGCGCGTCAACCACAGTTAGGGCAACGAGCCAGCCGCCGGCTGCGCTCGGCCAAAGAAATGCCTTAGACTAGCCTTGGCCCAGGTTTGTGTAAGGACTTAGCGTGTGTGTGTCAGTGTATGTGTATGTAGTGTGTGTGCGTGTGTGCACTAAGCTCTAAAGAAAAGGGAGAAGGGAAGGGTGCTCTATCCAGATCTTAACAGCTCTGACCTATCCTGACATTCCCTCCCACGATAGACGCGTTTAGAAAGGCCTCGGGATGGCGGCCAGGCTTCACGGGACTTCCCCCTTGCGTTCTATCGGGCTCAGTCCTCTTTCGAGGGGTCTGGCCTCCTAGGGGCGGCTGAGAAGTCCAACGCTGAATGATAGAAATGGGAGTAGCCCAACCCACAATTATATAGAGATGCTCGCTAGAGCCGTTCACACAGAACTCATTCACTCAATCACTCACACAATAGCCTCCCTAGCAAGACTGTTTGAACGGTGCAACCCTACGTCTGTCTGTATGAAGACACGCGTGTCGGCTCGCGTGTGTTCCTACAAACAGGATAATGCCCAAGCTTTCTCCACCAATTTCTGTTAGGGAAACTGCTCTCAAAATAAAGTTGGGGAATTAGACTGAGAGACAGCTAGCCCAATAGGAATCTTTGTTATCAATTGTATACCAGGCTCAACCGTTCAGAGAGTCAATGCTCAATAAGAGACTCTAATTTAGTAAAAATCAATTGTAATTTATTTAGAATAATATTTCTTTCATACAAGGTAAAAATACAAAACACTCACACATTCACACAGGTCTAGGAAATATAGATAGATCAATAGGGGAACATATATGGATAAACAGACAGGGTAATATTTACCATCGTAGTCTTCCAGGAAGGTTTCCAATGGCGACTTAAGAGGACAGGGGAAATGGACCCAACACTGTGGCCAGAATTGGGGATGGATCTAGACAGCGGGTAATAGGGGTTGCTGAATAGAAAGCACACATGAGTGGAGTTGGGTCAGAGGTTAAATAGGCTTCCTCAGACCCTTAGGGACTGGGAGGTCCAAGGGAGGAGAGATGGGAGGTTCAAGAAGGCTGGACATTCCTTACTGACACCTAATTGGATGCCTGCTTTGGCCAATGAACTTCACCTTAGTCCAGTGAACCTGGAAATTTCCAAGCTGCAATGTTGCCTGGGTTGGCCCCAAGGTATTTAGACTGGAGTAAGAATGGGAATGGCTGGATACTTAAGTTTAAATGGGATTAACTAGGAGGGTGACAATAGGTAATCAAATGCTGGCCTAGGTACCACCCGGGTTAGACAAAAGACTTGATGAAGACAGGAGATGTCCTTCCTCTTTCTCATCTTCTGCTGGGCAAGATTTATTGTTCTGGTGTTGCTGAGCAATTAGGATCAACAGTGGAGCTATTAATCCATTCTTAAAACAGATGGGTTGCTTGCAGGCTCAGGGTGTGTACGTGTGACTTTCCCACTAAGAAGGAATGAGTTCAGCCTGGCAGGGTAAGCTTGGGTCAGGAAAGCAAGCTGGATTCTGCTGTTGTTAGCTCTAGGTCCATGGAGCCAGGCTGGAAACATGGTGGCTTCTTCCACTGCAGTGGCCAAGACTGGGCACACAAGGAGCAGCTGGAGCATGTCTGTATTTCTGGCTCACACTCTTCAGAGATGTAGAATGCAAAGCTGCCATATAAGCCTTAGAAAGTGTAAGCAAAGTCCACTTCTTAGAGCAGATGTGTGAGAGTCAAATCTCCAGGCACCCTGGCAACCATGCTGGTGATCATGATGTCCACATGCATGAAAAGTAGGGGGCTTTTCCTCACAGGTCCTGCCTAAACCTGGTCTGTGAAGCATCATGGAGGATCCAGCTTTGCTAGCTTTGTTATTCTTTGCCTTCCCCCGCCTTGCTTTACTGCCTACAAGTAGAAGTAGTGAGAACTGAAACTAACATGAGAAGAAGTACTCAGCACCTTCCCATACATTCCTGGTAGGGAGTGTGGTACATCTGGGGAAAGCAAGGACAGAGTCCTGATAATGCTATGAGAATGTAGACATTTATGGTAGTTTATGTGTGAGAGCTACCCCGCATCCCCATCCTTTGGAATCCTTTTGAAGTAAGCCTTAAAAGTATTGTATCAATGTATTGGCAGCATTATTCTCAAGAACCTGTTACACAGAAAGTATCAGTCTATCAATAAATGTAGTCTTTGTATCAACTTTGACTCATCATTGAACCCGCATGCTTGACAATACTAGTCACAGTTATACTGATATCTACCTCAGCCTCACTCAGGTGAGATTGTCAGTACAGATGGTAATCAAATTTACTCTCCAAATGTGTAAAAACTGCAGTGGGGTGAGAATTTTAAAGTGAAACCATTTGGAAGGATTTTTTAAAAAATACTTGGTCTCTCTCTCTCTCTCTCGGCTTGGCTTCGCGAACGAAGATTTAAGAAGGGTGCAATAGTCCACGTCTGCTGCAGGCTCGCTGGTGGCTGACAAGACCAATGCGGGACAGGCAGGTCCGGCCACAGTGGCTGCAGGGAAAAGTCTGATTTAGGGTTGGTGCTGTAGCAGTGCGATTCTTCCTCAATCTCCTTTTGTCCTCAAGACCAGCTATGCGTGCGTTCTCAAAAGAAGAAACAGCCTGGTGGATGGTGTGCCTCCATGCTTTGCGATCTGAGGCTAGGTCAGACCACTGGTGATGGTTGATGCGACAGGTGCCAAGGGATTTCTTCAAGGAGTCCTTGTACCTCTTCTTTGGTGCCCCTCTATTTCGATGGCCGGTGGAGAGTTCGCCATATATCTAACTAAAATACATGTTGAGATTATTTAGGCAAACATTTACATATGAAAATATGGCTCTTAGCAAAATTGCAAGCATGTGCCTTCACAATGAAAAGATTTCCCTGAAGGAAAAGCAAGGGTTGTTTTTTCTTCCTCTTGAAGAAAATACAGTCCATAAAAGCCAATGAGGATATTTCCCATCTAATCAACTGAAGAACAGAAGTACTAGGTGGAAAACTTTTCCACCTTCCTGAAAATGAAGAGGAGGATTAAAGAACTGTAATTTGTTCTTAGACTTACAGTGAATCTCAAAAAGTGGTTTGAAAATGCTGGGCTCAGCTCACAAACATTGCCTATGCAGATCCTTTAACTCATATTATGGGACAGGACTGAATATGAGCCAGAATAATCAGCTCTGAGTATAGCAAAATAATGAGGTGACCAAGCAGCTATCAGATCTGCCTTCCTGCTATAGTCACACTATAGAAAACAGCATAGCCCCATCAAAACCCTGTGAAGAAGGGAGCAGAATGTGCTACTGACTCTGCTCCCATCATCTTGTACTGAATTAAAGGCCTGAAGAGACTCTTCACATGTAGCTGCTTTATTCTGAATAGGTCTTGTCTATTCTGAGGCTGATAACAGATTGGCAGTTTGGACTGACTCAGAGATGCCTCAGAAATCGACATGAAAAATCTATCCAAATGTTAACATCTGCTGCCCATCCCCATCCTCTACTCACCCTATCCTCCAGCATTCCTAAAGCAGCTCAAAAAGCTACCCCTTTCGAAGTGGAAGCATATTTTTGAGCTGCACTCCAGTCGCCTCTTTGGCACCTGGACATGCAAGTGTGCAAGTGAGGTGCCTTGGCAGTGTGAACCTGCCAAGCCACCCCAAGTCGATTACGGCTTTTAGAAAAACAAACTGCCCAGAGTGCATGTGTGCATGAACATGCATATACGCATGACTACTAAAAGTGTATGGAAAAATAAAACCAAAGCATGCCAAGGGAATGGTGCGCTACAGCTGTCTGACTGTTCCAAAGTGCCCTGCAAGCAGGATAAGGGCACCTTGAGCTGAAACATGTGGATGGTTCAGGACAGTTCTTTCTGAACTGACCCAATTTGGGACACCTCCCATCTGCCCCAAATTGCCCATTGTTATCAGCCTGAGTGAGCCATCTTCTACTAGAGATGTCAGGAACTGGATCTGGGATCTTCTTTATGCAAAATAATGATTTGCCACTGAACCATTAGATGATATGTCCACAGTTCTTTTACTGCTTGGTCAGAACTCCTGTATAGTGTGCACAATGTGAACTCCTGTATTCAGTCTTCTGATCAATGTAGGTAAGCAGGAAGTAGCACAAAGCTTGCCTTCCATATATGGATTATTAAAAGGCATGGAGAGTCTGAACAGGATTTATGTCACCAGCAGACAGTAAGTTTGTTTTAGCATCCTATAAATTAAATTGATCCAGGCAATGCAAGAAAGTTACCCAAAGGCATTTGCTACAGTAGAAGCAAAACATTCCCCAAGTTATGAAACAATGCACAAGAGAAAATGCCTTGCAGATCCCATTAATCATATGAATGTTTGTCTTTCTCCTTGAACCTATGTTTGCAACACCAGCCTCATTTTTGAAGGTTGCCTATGGTCTTGGTAGACTCTAAAAACAGAACGTGACTAGAAATGATCACTGTGTGCAAAGAAGCTATGCTTACCTACACAGCCTTTGAAACATTGCTCAGATTCCATTGCCATTTAACTGAAATGGCAGTGGGCTTGCTTACCCCAAAAGATTCAAAGATTATGTCAGAGTCATTATTCTAACACTGTCCTCTTAAAATGACAATCCCTGTCCATAGGAAAACAGTTGTGCATCTTATTGCTATGTTGAAAAAAATTATAAATCACTGGTTCATGTATTACTCCCTTCCATTGCCTCTGGAGGCATCCAGGGCTGCTTCCAAGCTTGTTGATGCCCAACTGGGATTGTATGTATGTTCTGTCTGAACGATTCACTGATGTAAAATTGTTGTGTTTTTGTCCAAAAATGTGAGCCGGGATCGGACAAGCGAAGAAAAGAGTCTTTTTGTTACTCCTCAGGCATGGCAACCTCAGAGGTCTGCAACTGGCCAAGGCAGCCAGGCCAGGCGACTCAATTTGTTGGGGGAGGGCGACCCACCTGACCCCAACCTTGAAGATGATGAAGGGGAAGAACCGGAGCACCTGGATGGGCCAGGAGGGCATGGCGACAGGGTGAGAGTGGCTGAATTCCAACATGTCCGGTTCAAGTTATGAGATGCAGTGGGGCAGATATGGGACGAGATATGCTTCATGAGTGACTTCTTCTTACAGGAGCTACAGTTACAGCCCCCAGTACTGCTGCGAGCTCCGCCTGCTGCCCCAGCCTCGCCGGCAGGGTTGCCAGTGGGGCCCGTTCCACCAACGGGGCAACCCCTGCCATCACAGGGGCTGCCCTTACTGCCTCCGCAACCCCTGCCACTGCCTGCTCAGCCAGCCCATCCTCTGCCAGCTGCCCCTCAGCTCAACCAGTGCCGCCACCGGCCCCACCACCAGGAATACTGCCAGGGCCAACCCCACCAGCACCCCAGGGCCCTCCACCCAATGTGCACCACCCCACAGCTCATTTCAACAGAGACCCTGGGAAGCTGGAATTCATAATCCAGGCCTGGATTTTCTTATGCCAGTGGGGCACCTTGTTTCCTTTGGAACACTTGTGAGTCGATGCTACCGGCACTTGTTTAGAAGGCCTAGTGGCTGATTGATTTGTGGCATTATATGAAACTAATGTGCCCAAGCTACACTCCATGCAAGACTTCTTGTGATCGTTGCTGTGGCAATTCAAGGACCTGATGAAGGAACCCAACGCCATTGCCCAACTAGAAGCCCTCAGGCAAGACAAATGGCTGGTGAGGGCGTATGCTCACAAGTTTTGTATACTTGAGGCCAAGGTGCGCAGTTGGGATGAGCAAATGAAAGTGGCTGCGTACAAACGGAGGGCTGTTGTCAAATTTGCTTCGATGGGCACTGGTGCAGGACAACCCGGATAATCTTGTGGGTTGGATACAATTAACAAGCAAGGTTGACAATCGCTTACGGCAGGTGCAGTTACAAGAGGAGAGAGAGCGCAGCACCCAAGAAAACCAAGTGAAGCCTAAACCGCCGGGGAAGCGAGCAAGTATGGGGAAGAACAAGAAGCTGTGTTTCCGATGCGGCTCTCCAACGCATTTTGCTGCTGACTGCCCATGGGAAAGAGGCCTGCAGCCACCTGCTGCTCCTGGCCACAAAACCAGCCCTAAAAAGGGAATGGGAGGCAAAGCACCTAAACCCAGGAGAGGCTGCGGAGCCGCAAATTCTGGAATTATCCCACTTCAGCAGTAGTTGCAAGAGGCAGTGGGAGGGGGATCCTCCCCATCCGATGACAAATGAGGAGCCCCATCAGGAAACAAAATTGCAGGCACGGCAAGAGTTAAAACTTCAGGAAAACTTTATACCTTCCAGTAACTCTTTTCAACTCAGAACTAAAATGCTACACTCACGTGCGAGCGTTGCTGGATTCAGGCTGTACCAGGGACCTGATTATACCACACCTGGTTGAGGCCCTGGGGCTAAAGACAACGGCCTTACCCCACCCAATGACTTTTGAACAGGTGGACAGATCCCTGATGAGAGGGGAACTGTGTACCAAAGAGACTGCACCCACTCAGGTGCGGCTAGGGGAACACTGGGGGAAAAGACCATATTTAATAGCTCCCACAGCAGTGTTTGACCTGGTCCCGAGCATGGAGTGGCTCAGAGACCATGAACCTTATATCAGATGAAAAAGGGGAATAGTGTAGTTTGTGGATGAGGGCTGTGATGCCACACTTGGAATAGCAGCTGGGGCCCTCACCCTCCCCCAATGGTGGAGAGACTTTGCCTCACAAAAGGGGGAAAGGCCAGCATTCCCCAGAAATACAGAGACTTAAAGTGTTTGAAGAAGGAGAGGCAGATTACATTTGGTGCAAAGGCAGTTTTGGTGGCCAGGGATGAAGGATGTTTCTGATTATGTGACCTCATGTCCCATATGTATCATGGCAAAAAAGAGAAGTGGGAAACCCCCAGGACTGTTTCAACCATTACCGACAACTTCCAGACCGTGGTCCATAGTCTCTATGGACTTCATAACCAATTTACCAGAGAGTGAAGGGAAAACGGTTATATTGGTTGTGGTGGACACATTTTCTAAACAGGCTCACTTCATTCCATGCACAAAAATACCATCCGCTAAAAAGTTGGCCAAGTTGTTTTGAAATCACGTGGTCCACCTACATACCTTCCCTGATAAAATGATATCAGACAGAGGGTCCCAATTCTGTGCAAATTTTCGGAAAGAATTTTGCCAACTGACTAAAATGGAGCAGGGAATTAGCTCTAGGTACCATCCCCAAATTGATGGACAGAAAGAATGCACACATGCAGTGTCAGAACAATATCTACGATGCTTTATAAATTTCCAGCAAATGAACTGGTGTGAATTACTGCCATTCCAGAGTGTGCATATAATAATTCAATTCATAGCTCAACTAATCATTCATCGTTCCAGATTATGCATGGCTTTGATGGTAAACCATTACCTACGCTACCAGGGGGTACCCAGAAAAAACTCACAGACTTTCAAACTTGGTGGCCAGACTTGGAAACTACATGGCAGGTTGCTCAAAGTCAACTAGATAAGGCAAAAAGGACTTATAAAAAAGCATATGACAAGAAAAGACAACCTTTTTGGGATGTACAGTGTGGGAACTGGGTGTATCTGTCAACCAAAAATCTACCTAACTTACAACCCTCCTGAAATTTGGGCCCTAAATACCTGGGACATTTTCAAGTGAAAAAAACTGATTAATAAAGTGTCTGTAGAACTTGACCTACATAAGACTTACCATAATTTACACCCTGTTTTTCACTGCAGCTGGTTAAAACACGCTCCCAAGGACGACACTTGGCACCCCCGGATACCAGCTCCACCTCCAAAGATGATCCAGAACCAACCTCACCATGAGATTGAATCTATTTTGGACTCTAAGCTCAAATGTAGGATTCTGTATTATCTAAGTCAATGGCTAAATTTTCCTGTTTCCTAAATTGAATAGGTAAGAGTAGAGCATGTCTGGGTGCTCAAGTTAAAAGAAAAATTCCATTGACAATACCCTGATCGCCTGGGCCCTGCGGGGAGGGGGGGGTCTTAAGGGGGGCAGAATGTCAGATGAATTTACCATGAAGGGTTAACTGCTGGTTATACTGAATAAGTCATGCTCTCATGAACTCCTATCTTCCTCCTCCCTTCCTGTGTCTTCCCTGTTTCCTCTTCCCCCACCCCATCTCTAAGAGTTCTCAGGATTACACCTGTTTAGACTTTTTTCGCTGCAGTAATAAGCAATGTATCCAAAGTTTTAGCCTTGAATAGAAACTTCTGTTCAATGAATGCTTGGAAAAATAAGTTGATGTATCTCAGTTATGCTGGGGAAAGTGGAGGTGCAATTGTTTAGTAGTTTACCCTATATTATTGAGGGAATGCCTGGATCATGTCACATCTGACTCAGACAGGATGTCTGTACCTATTAAGCTGGATCTTATAATAAAAGGAACTTTATAAAGACTAAAGACTTTTTATTTTGGGGAACCAGGGGGGGGATTTGACAGTTTTATGTTGGGGAAAGAGCAATTGCTTTGCAAGTGGATTCCAACCTGACAGTGTGCGTGGGAAGTACCGGTCTGAGTAACCTGATATGTGCAACTCCAGTAGCTGTGCAGGAAAGACAAAACTCCAAGCAGCCAGTCAAACAAATATATTTTTGGGCAAAGAAGATAGAAGCAGTGTTAGGCAGTCCAAGGTTCATTCACAGTTATCAGTTCAGCCGAGTATACAGTACCAAAACAGTTTCCAGTAAGAATAGCCAGTAAGAATAGTCAGTAAGCCAGTCCAATCCTTCAGAGTAACAGTCAGATAGTCTAGATGTTGCTCCTCTCTCACGCACAGTGTTCTCCTCTCCTTGTATCACCCGACCAAAGCTGAGAGGTAGACCTTTACTGATATAGTGCAGCCAGCCAATCCCCATCATTGATTGCTACACAAGCTGCACCTGTTACTCTTGTGACTTGCATTAGCCTGTATAGCATGTGTTACATAACACTTACTCAGCAGTTTTGTTTCTTAAAGAAACCTAACTCTGACACAACCTCCCCCCCCCCCCACAAAAAATAAACAACCCTGAGTTTAGCAGTAGGTTGCACTTTAAAAAAATTAAGAATCACTGGGTATCTATGGTAACCATATTTTCTGTAAGGTTGATGGCAGGAGGCAAGCATTGTTGATGCGCGTAGAGAGACCAAGAGGGTGATGCTTAGCGACGCAAGAATGAAGGCTGTACACAGTAGCTGTAAAACCACTATATACATTTATTTACACCAACTCACTCTCCTGACTGACAATATGCTCCGCTGCACTCCAACTCCATAAACCCACAATCACCACTGTTGCTCTGTACATTTATACATGGGACAGCCAATCAGCAACTTGCTGTGTCATGCTGACTCTGCTGGCTGATGTAAGACTTCTGGCAGCCAGCCACCTGCTGTCAGGTAGATCATCTAAGCCTCTAGATCTACTTTCTGTTTTGCAGCACATGCTATAAGCTGTCTCTTTACACATAATAGTGACACCCCTCCTCAGGTTATAGCGGTGCTGACATCCATCCATTACAACATGGCATATACATATTGATTATTTCTTCATCAATACATTGATACATACATTCCCATATATACAATTGATCACAGTGCAGTATTTCCATTCCTCCTGGACACACACACATTTTTCTCCGCTTGCCAATTAACCTGCAAGCACATTGTTATCAGTTGGCACTCTGCCCAGACTGACCATATCTCCTCAGTTGGCTCTCTGCCCAGACTGAGCACCTGCCTTATCTTTTTGCTGGCTTGTTTTCCAGACTTGTTCTTAACACACAGTACCGTATACTTTCAACACAAGCGCACATACATTTCAATTCACATTTGCTTACAGACTTGTTACAGATTTCAGGTTTTTCACACATTGCATAACATTTGCAGTTTTTTAGAAATTGTTACATCTCAGTCCAGTTTTACAATAGTCACATAGTTTAGTTACATAGTTTATCATACATCTTCAAACAGTAAGTTTGTTTAACGTTACAGCATTGTCTCTTACATTCCAGCACTTATGCATTGTACATTGCAACCTTTTTAATTCAGTTATTGCTTACAGCCTTTCCTTCCAGGCTATGCTCAGGTGTCTCCTTCCTCTCCAAGAGACATCTCATTCAACAGTTCTAACACACTGGGATATGCTTTAGGATGGTCATCGTATACATAAGTATATCCTCCTTCTTCCCTAGTGAAGGAAGTATCCACATGTACCTCTGGTGCACTTACACAGCCCCTTGGCTTTCCATCTGGCAAACTATTTCCCTTGCCCAGATAATTCACATCAGTATCAAAACCATATCTTTTTGGCGGCACACCCTTGTTTTCTCTTGCAGAGACTCTGACTGGCTCCCTTTTTACAGCTTCAGATGTCTCCTGCTGTGTACTGCTGCCTGCTAAACTGCCTATACTGTCGTCTTCCTGCTTCAGTGAGCTTTCTGGCTTTTGCCCCTCCTCACTCTCCAGAGACAGTTGCAGTTTATTTTCCCCAGGCATTTCATTGGCATGAATCTTTGACCAGTTTTCATCCTCGCAAAACGAGGCAGACCTACTTAGCCTTATCAAATCATTATTGTCCACAAACCTCCAGGATTTCATGCCATTTTGGTACCCTATAAATACAAGCTTTCTGGCTTTGGGACCTCCCTTTCTCCTCTTATCCAGAGGGATGTTCACCCAAGCCTTTGAACCAAATATCCTTAGGTGTTCCAGAGATGGCTTTCTCTCATACAGGACCCTGTAGGGTATATCGTCTATAGCCTCTGTCCACAAACGGTTGGAAATATAACAGAACACCTTTAAGGCCTCACCCCAGTATGCCTGCCTGAGACCACTATCTTGCAACAAAGCATGGCAAATACCTTGGAGTACTCCACCTCTCCGTTCCACAATCCCATTCTCCCATGGAGAGGAAACATTGGCCACCCTGTGCTCTATGCCTTCTTGCCTCAAATAATTGGCAAACTCTTTATTCAGGAACTCACCCCCCTGGTCAGTCTGAATTGAGGCAATCTTTGCATTCAGCTGTTTTTGCACTCTCCTAGCCCAGTACTTGAAGGTGGCACAGACCTCACTTTTGTGTTTAATGGCATATACCCATGCAAACCTGCTGTGGTCATCGACCAAAATTAAGCCAAACCTATTTTTAGAAACACTGGGTGCATACGGCCCCACCAGGTCAGCATGTATTAACTGGAGTGGTCTCTCCAACACACGTACACTCTTCCTGGTCGATGGAACTGCCCTTGATTTGGATTCTTTACATACATTGCAATCTAAAAAGGCATTGCATTTGTCAACCTTCACTCCCTCTAGTATTTCCAGAGTTTTGTTTATTGTATTATAGCTGGCGTGACCCAGCCTTCTATGCAGCCTGTGGATGCACTTGTTGTGTGGCTGTCTATTCCACACAGTATGAGCTTTTCCCACATTTTGCATGAGCTCATACACATTGGCTCTCAGAGTGCCTTTAGCCAGCTGTTTACCCTGTTTTAGAATTGCACAGCCCTGCTTATCAAATACTACGGTAAACCCAGCTCTTGCCAGAACAGAGACACTTAACAAGTTAGTTTCTAGCTCGGGCACACATAATACATTTTCAAACCTGTGTTTAAGTCCAGGAAAATAGACCGTGCCTTGGCAAAGCACACTAGCTTGTCTCCCATCAGCTAAGCTGACAGTCTTCTGCTCAGCTGGCTTGCAGTCTTGCAGCTCTTCTTCACAGCAGCAGAATATCTGAGTAGCCCCAGAATCCACAACCCAAGGCAGACTCTGCAGTCCCGGACCAGTTCTTACTAGAGTCACCTGGGGAGTCCTTGAAGACTGCTGCCGGCTCTTTCTCTGCTGCAGTTGAGGACAAAATCTTTGTAGATGTCCGAGCTGATTACACCGATAGCAGCGCCTCCTCCGCACCTGCAAGGCTTTTTCCTCCTCCTCGGCTTGCCAGCTGGAACCAGCCCCGACAGACCTCGGCTTCTCTTCTTCCTTGGCTCGAGTCTGCTCTCTCTTGCTTTCCAGCTGCCTCTGCTCTTCAGCCAGGAGTTTGCCGGTCACAGAAGGCAAAGTTAGCTTGTCAGCATCCTGCCCTTCAAATGCTAACACCAGCATGTCATATCTCTCGTCCAGAGAGCTCAATAAGATGTACACCTTATCTTCGTCAGCCATGGCCTTCCCTCTTGCTTCAAGGTCTTGGAAACAATTAGACATACCGTCGAGGTGGTCCCTCATCGACTCCCCGGCCAGCATACGTTTCCTGTAGAGCCTCCTCCATAGGGATATCAGCGTGCCGGCTGACTGCTGCACATACACAGCCTTGAGATCTTCCCAAGCCTCCTTTGCTTTCTGGTGCCCACGGACATGCACCAGCTGGTCGTCTGCAACACTTAGGATGATGGTGGCTAGAGCTTTTCGATCCTGAACGGTCTCTGCCGCTGTGGGATTAGCTGGAGGAGCTGACACACAGTCCCAAAGCCCCTCTTTCTTCAGGAAATGCTCTAACCTCAGCAACCAGGTGTTGTAGTTGGTAGTGGTGAGCTTATCCACCAGCACTGTAGCTGCTGCTGTAGCCATCCTGTTCAGACTCCTTTCAGCCACTGCTGGTCTCACCTCCTAGGCAGCCTCTGGAGCAAGTCAGCGTCCTTCCTCTACCACCTCTCTCTCAGGTCTCAGGTTCTAGGCGCAGCGGAAGCGTGCTGGGCCCATAACCCTGTCGATGCGCGTAGAGAGACTAAGAGACCAAGAGGGTGATGCATAGCGATGCAAGAATGAAGGCTGTACACAGTAGCTGTAAAACCACTATATACATTTATTTACACCAACTCACTCTCCTGACTGACAATATGCTCCGCTGCACTCCAACTCCATAAACCCACAATCACCACTGTTGCTCTGTACATTTATACATGGGACAGCCAATCAGCAACTTGCTGTGTCATGCTGACTCTGCTGGCTGATGTAAGACTTCTGGCAGCCAGCCACCTGCTGTCAGGTAGATCATCTAAGCCTCTAGATCTACTTTCTGTTTTGCAGCACATGCTATAAGCTGTCTCTTTACACATAATAGTGACAAGCATAGGACAGTTGTCACATGTATAAGCCAGTGCTATGTTTCTCTCTGGAACTGTGAATCCCACATGTAGATAACAACTCCAGTGCCGAAGTCAGAAAAAGAGTGAGTCAGGAGTTGAGGTGAGTCAAAACTACTTCACCTATTTCATAGATAGGATGCCAATAAACATCATGCCTTTCCAGCAGAGCTTGATTCTAGTCATCTTGTGTAGAAGCTATTCTTCTTTGTATCATACTGATTCTTCTTTGCCCTCACGGGAATGAAACAGCAAATACTAAGGAAACAACAAAAAAAAAAAACCCTGCTGAAAAGCAGCATATATTGTCAAAGGGGCACCAAACAGCAGCAAAACACTGTAAACGTTTGGCTAGGTGAGGATTTTGTTTGCAAAAAAAAATATTGCTATTCAAGAAGTTTTGATCTAGTTACGTGGGATTACAGTCAGACCCAACTAGCCTAAAAAAAGGGTATACAGCATTATATCAGATCTACACACGCTAAAAAATGGGTGGGGAGGAGGTGCTAGAGCCCCTATATGGTAATTTCTAACATCTGGGTATTAGTGGAACTTCACAATTTCAAATGTGCATGAATTATTTAAAAATATATTAAGTACAAATCCAACACAAAAGGGATGACACTAGACTAGTATTGTTCTTAATTATATACACTAAAAATAGACATGCCTACCTGCAATTCACTAGCACTTCAGTCTGCTGTGCTTCTGGATCAGAACTAAGGGAAAAAAACAGAAATTAAAATGGGGCTTTTAGAGCCCTGACCTGGATAGCCCAGGCTGTCACATCTCAGAATCTAAGCAGGGTTGGCCCTGATCAGTATATGGATGGGAGACTCCTAAGGCAGTCCAGGGTTGTGACTCAGAAGCAGGCAACGGCAAACCTACGGGGTCACCATAAGTCCACTGCAACTTGTTTGTGTGTGTGTGTGTGGGGGGGAGCTCTTAGAGTAGTGATGGAGAAGATGGTGGAGAATAGCAGGAAAAAAAGAGAATTGGAAATCTTCTGGCTTAAGTTAAGGAAGATTTTGTTTCCTTGATAAATAAAGGTTGTCACAGTACTCCGTTAAACCAGCTGCACCCAGCACTGCTTAAAGTCTGTAATCTGTACACACAAGGGGCAGACCAGAAGCCTTCCCCCCCATGGCCTGAAAAACAACTTGTCTTCCTTTTCACAGCAAATTGGATGGAGAGTCCTGAAGAACTTGAGAGCTTCTGTATTGTTTTGTGATAACACAAATATTGCACAGTTTTTGGTTTTGGAATTTTCTTTATTTGGAAATTTACTACTGTTGTTATGGTTCTGAGACTAAACTTTTAAATTCGCTGAAGCTCTCCAGTATTGTATTGTATTGTATTGAACTAATATTTTGTGAGCCGCCCTGAGCCTGCTTCGGTGGGGAGGGCAGGATGAAAATAAAAAGTATTATTATTATTAAAAAAAGAAATAAAACTTGTATTTTGTAATTTCTTATGTGACTGAGTATGCTGCTGCTTAAAGGGGTAGACAAGAAAAAATGGGTAAGTATACACAGGTGACACATGGCCAGCCTGATTTGTATGAGTAATATGTGGTTCAGCAGTGCCTATAACCACCAGTTTAAGGTCAGTGTTTATATGCTGTCCAATCAACTGCAATTTCACACTTCCAGGCCCCAAACCACTGACTATATAACTTTTCAGCTTTGATATATGGACAAGAAAACAACCCAAGTTCTTATTTCCATTTGTGAAAAAGAATAATAAAGTTTTATCTTTTCCCTCGAGAAGCATTTCCAGCTTTGATTTTTTTTTTTTAAAAAAAATCTCCACCAATGATGGTTGTTAAAAAATTTGACAAGAACTTGATGTACTATGGGGTGCTGACAGTTTATGATCACCTAGGGGATGACATGAAACCTACAATTTATATTCCAGTTGTAGGTAGAACAAGCCACAGCTGTTCAAGAAACATTAGTACCATTTTAAGACAGGGGGTGAGTGCTAGTTAAACGCCAGTCTCATGCAAGAAGCAGCTGGTAGAAATATTAGTGCAGATGAGTCATACTTTGGTGTCTACTTTGAATAACATGAGCAACAGGACTAAAGATGCACAGGAGGCGACTGCTCGTATGATTAAAAGAAGAGGATGTGAAGGAAAGTAAAGGAAATCAATAGTTGCACACTGTGCCTTTAAAGTGCAATTCTGCTCTTCAATGTAACTGTAGAGGTGGTATCGAGTTCAGTGTTTATTGTCTTGCAGGGATCGCAACACCATGCTGTTCAAATTAAAAGTGAAGGATATCCTAAATTAAATATTCTGCTAATTTTTCCAGGTCATCATCCAATTCCCCAGCATGATTCCAAAACTGTGAAAGACTCTCTTGGTTAAATAGCATTTTTGATGGTGGCTCAAAAGCAGAGCTGAATAAAGTTTGTTCCCCTTCTGGAAAACTGCTATTATTGTATTTACTCAAAAGGAAGATGACTCTGAATATCTGATTATTCCCCCCCCCCCATGTTATTTTTTTGTTGTTCAGTTGCACAGTCGAGTCCAACTCTTTTGTGTAGAGCCAGTTTGGTGTAGTGGTTAAGTGTGCAGATTCTTAACTAGGAGAACCTAATTTGATTCCCCACTCCTCCACTTACAGCTGCTGGAATGGCCTTGAGTTAGCCATAGCTATCGCAGGAGTTGTCCCTGAAAGGGCAGCTGCTGTGCGAACCCTCTCGACCTCACCCACCTCACAGGGTGTCTGTTGTGGGGGGAGAAAATATAGGAGATTGTAAGTCGCTCTGAGTCTCTGATTCAGAGAAGGGCGGGTTATAAATCTGTAGTCGTCTTCTTTGCGGCCCCACGGACCAAGTCACGCCAGGCCCTCCTGTCTTCCACCATCCTCCAAAGTCCACTCAAATTCATGTTGGTTATATCAGTAACACTGTCCAGCCACCAGCGAGCCTGCAGCAGACGTGGACTACTGCACCCTTCTTAAATCTTCGTTCGCGAAGTCAAGCCGAGAGAGAACTGTCCAGCCATTGCATTTTTTGCCATTGCCTTCTTCTTTTGCCTTCTGTCCTTCCCAGCATCAGGGTCTTTTCCAGTGAGTGCTCCCTTCTCATTTGGTGGCCAAAGTATTTGAGTTTTAGCTTCAGCATCTGACCTTCCAGGGAACAGTCAGGGTTGACTTCCCTTAGGATTGACTTTTGTTATACACAAATTTTTAAAAAATTATTGGACATAACTGTAACTTATATGTGAATGTTAGATGACTTCCTCTTTTCTTTTTCTTTTTAATGGCGTACTGGGGGCGGGGAAGGGGACCCTAGTCTTGTATCTGTGTAAATACTGTACAACTTAAAGTTTATTGCACTTCCTATGTCATGCACATAATTATCATGCAAAGTGGAAGCTTATGCACCTTCCTTTTCTGTGCTGTCAGGATCTATATACTTTGCAGCCGCTACTGGTGAAAAACTTCTAAATATTGTAGTACTCCTTGGATCAGTGGGATAGCATGCTATTCTGCAATGTTCCATTGGCTGCAAAACTAGAGAAAATGCTTTAAAGTCAGCTTTGCAGATTGTAATGCTGCCATATAAACATGACACTTTATTGTCTCTATATCTTGTTTACAGCTATACATTTGTGTGATTGACTGTTATGGTCTATGACTGAGATAATAAAACTTACTGAACAGTATGTTCTTATTCCTTTGTTACATTCTGAGTAGGTATCATTTCCAATGCTTCCCTCCCTCCTTCCCTCCCTCATGTTTTTATCCAGAAAAAAAACTTGGTTCCCACAGGCAATTGCTGCAAGATCCATGCCACAATAATATCAACAACTAGACTATACTCTACATAAGTTTCCCCTCAAAATCAACTTGTATACTTCATTTAATGCAGAATTTGGCAGTTCAGTTATAACTGGGAGCTACAAGGGGATCATCATTTATCTCTGGGGGTGACAAGGGGCATGCATATTATTCCCATTCTGCAGTCACTCAGTTGGCTACCAATCAGTTACCAAGCTCAATTCAAAGTGTTGACTATCACATACAAATCTCTTAAGGGCATTGTAAATTCATTTCTGCAAATCACCTCTGAAACGTCTCTTGCCTTAAAAATAAGCTGCCCTATATAGACAGAGATACCATTATGTTTGGATTTTAGAGCAGGGGTGGGAGTGGGGGCAGCCTCCTGAACCTTGGGAAGGGGGGATCCAAATGCAAACTACAGTGTTATATTGTCCTGCTTAAAATTCCTGACAAATACATATATCAGAGCCCATTCTCTTCTGCTTCTTCTCTGCCCTTTCAAAGTTAGATAATTTAACAAGGTTGTCTATAGCAGCTCATATTAGGAAATATGGCCTTTAGAGACAGCAAACTCATCACGGCCATGGGAAGTATTCAATGGGTTATCAGGCCTAGCAATACAATAGCAAACACACTTTAATAACTATTGTACAACATTTGATATTATCAATGCTTTGCAAAAGGTAAATAAAGAAATTAATAATAAAGAAGTCTAGTCAGATCTGTTCTGATTTGTTAAGGCCAACCTTTGATCAATCTTCAGACTTCAATCACAGCAGCGTTCCTCATGCTGAATTATATCATGAGATAACCATTGATCTCCTGTTTTAACAGCAATAGGAAAATGCTTAGTTAAAAATTAGTAAATGAAGAAAATCCCAAGCACTCTATAAATATCTACAAATGTTTGTAAATAACAGACATGCTTACATATTTTTACTAAATGAACTGGGAAAGAGAACACTAGCAGCATGCCTGAGAAAGCATCTTGTGTAAGTTGTCCTCCTCCTCGTCATTGTATGGCATCGTGTGTAGTATAGCCAGGAGATCCTAAGATTGTCTGGCATCCAGAAGTTCCAGCTCTTTGAGCATTATGCACCACTAGGAAAGTTCAGGATCTCAGGCTTCCCAGCCATCATTACTTCCATCTTGTTCATTCATCATTGTGATTTCCAGCTTCTTTCATAACAGAACAACCTAAAGAACCAAAAAGCCAAACAAAAACAAAAAACAGCTTGGTTAAAAAAATCTTATTAGAGAAGTTTAAAGTCCCCATATTTTAAAAACCACACCTTCAGCCGTACCACAGGAAATTGTGCACTGGAAGTAGATACATTCAAAAGAAATGTTGTGTGCATTCCTGGGATTAAATCCATGTTCATCACATTGATGGTGGAGAACAAGATACAGTTTTAAAAGGACAACAAATTGATAATGTAATTTATACCTGATAATCTGGATATAACAGTGAGATCATTTTTTCCGTGTAGGCTTTAAATAGAATTATTTCTCTAACCCCTGTATCTGCTCTTTTATTTTTTGAGTATTTGTTTATTAGTCATAATTTTAGCTCCTGCAACTGGTCCTTTACAGTTGCAGGAATTGGACTTGGTTCTGGAAGCTTGAAATTAGGGCTAATAAACAAATATCCGGATGATCCATAAGAGAAGGGAGATCCTTAGGAAAATTTGAACTATTCTCAATGTGCGGGCAGTTTCAGTCTTTGCTTATAGTGTATCCTTGAAGATCCTTGGAGCAGCATTCTATAGAAGGCCTTGGGTTTATTCCCCAGCATCCCCAATCAAAAGGATCAGGTAGTAGGTGATATGAAAGATTTCTGCCTGAGACCCTGGAGAACCATTGCCACTGAGAACAGACAATAATGACCCTGACGGACCATTGGTCTGGTAAGGCAATGTCATGTGTTCATACAAGACAACCATTTCCTCTATATCAGGGGTGGCCAACGGTAGCTCTCCAGATATTTTTGCCTACAACTCCCATCAGCCCCAACCATTGGCCATGCTGGCTGGGGCTGATGGGAGTTGTAGGCAAAAAACATCTGGAGAGCTACCGTTGGCCACCCTTGCTCTATATGCATGTTTCATGGGCTTTAGTTCTAGAACATTCTGGGAGAGCTCTCTCAGCCCCACCTACCTCACAGGGTGTCTATTGTGGGGGGGGGGGAAGCCACTCTGAGATTCAGAGTATGGGGCAGGGTATAAATCCAAAATTATAAATTATTAGAACATTCTCTTAGCACTCACTCCTCCAATCTGGCAAATGACCTTTGTGGGTAGGAAAGGATTCAGCGCAATAACTCCTCTTCCTCCAGCATTTTTCTTGGAGTGCAATGGTGGTTTAACATTTGGCATACAAGTTGTGACAGTGCATCTCTTATGTCAAGCAAAGAGAAACTAAGCCACTCTTTACCCAGATGCATGCACCTCTGGCACACAGCCAGGATCTATTTCTATATAAGATCAAATTGGAAATTTTGATATTCATTGTCAATCTCTTAAATCAGTTTGAACTCTGGGTCTCTAAAATATATTGACATTTATCTCTATTACTTCTAAATCTGAATAATGCATTCCATTTCTGTTCTTCAAGAAACCTGAGTCAAGAGATTTTCAATTAATGCAAAATGTCACTGCAACATTTATTACTTGCCCCAAAAGCGCATGTTGCTTTCTCACCAAGTCATACATTGATGTCTGGTTCTGACTTATATTGATCCGAAGATTTTTCACTTGGCTTACTGTAAAGGACCTCGAGGGATCCTGAAATATTTTATATTTGCATGCTTTTACATGTCACTGAATTTCCTCACTCTCATATTTCATATGCACAGTGACATTTGGTCCTGGTGTGCAGACTTAATTTAGTATGCTGAGTTCTGTAATAAAGTTACCTTGTATAGTTTTTTTTTTAAACTAACATCCTAATAACATCCTGAAAGCATTTTAATTACTCCAAATTTTGAAAGTATTACTCACATTAAGATAACCCTAGAATTATCTTCTTAAAGATGGTATTGCAAAATGTTTACATCCTGAAAGCCTTTGGCGGGGGAGGGCGGGATATAAAAATAAATTTATTATTATTATTATTATTATTATTATTATTATTATTATTATTATTTTAATTACTCCAGATTTTGAAAGTATTGCTCACATCAAAATAACCCTAGGATTATCTTCTTAAAGATGATATTGCAAAAAGCTATGCATTAGTAAACAGTTATTTGTGTTTATGAATCTGACCTGACAAAGTTACTATAATGAAAATTTGCTTTCAAGAATGTTTTCAGACTTTGCTATATTGACTTTTCAGACTTTCAGAGTCTCAGAGTGGTTTACAATCGCCAATCCTGTAAAAAAAGAAAGAAAGAAAAGAAAACACTGAGTTTCCCCAATGGAAAGAAAGTAAACCTGATTTATTGAGTTGGCATCACTTGCTCTTCTTCCAAGCCTATAAGCAGAAGATTATAGTTAGCGATGGGCACAAATTAGGAAAATGGAACCAGAAAACAGCTTGATTAATCTGCACCCTGGGACCATCTGATCCTGTCAGTGCTAATGTAGAGTCCAAGTTGGAGCAGATGTGAGCGATTTTATTCACAAACTGCTTAGCAAAATGATTACAGCAGAGCAGTCAGCAGACTAGAACCTAATAGGTCCTGATCACCCGGAAACATTCAACAGGTCTACACTTTATGGCTGGTGGGCTACATCTTGAATTTTGACTGGGGGCCATATCATTCTACTTTTGTTGCACTGTCTTCCAGTTTGATTCTAGGCCTAATTCAAGGTGTTGGTATTGACCTTTAAAGCCCTGTATGGCTTGGGGCCAGCATACCATATGAACCTACCTGTCCACCTCAATCATCTTTCAAAGACCTGCTTCAGGTACTGCTGTCACCGGGGGCTGTGAAAGGGCCTTCTCAATCATGTCTCTAAACCTTTGGAACTCTGTAACAGGCCTATTCTACTTACTGAAGGGACTCACATAGCTTCCAATGGTTTTGGGGAACCAGGTTTGTTTTAAACTATAAGCCTTCCCCACAGTTATCAGACGTTCTTAAGATAGCAAGTGTATAGGAATGGGTTTGCTGCTGTGAGATAAATTTTGTAGTGTGCAAGCAGAATACAGAGATCACTGAGACAGGATTTCTGTATAAACAACACAGATGATTGTTTATTTACAGGTTTGATTCAAAGAATAGATCAGCAGCATAAGTCTCCAGGTAGACAAAGGAGAAACCTGGCTGAGACTCACACATTTAATCTTGTTTATGGCTTCAGAGAGTGGTTTGAATTTTCTTTAATGCTTTCAGAAACAGGTTTTTTACTGATTAGCCACGAGGTTGTATATACTCACCAACACAGGATTCCACTCATGCCAGCCTGACCTTTCCCAGGCTAAATGGTTCAAGGTCTGCTCATTACCAGAGAAAGATGGCCAGGCAGTCAGGCCTAACAATTGGATACTCTATTATCTTCCAGATCTAGAGCTAAAACACCCTGCCACACAACCAGGCAGAGCTACCCTTCACTCTGGACACACTTTTCCCAAGCCAGATCTGAGCTATCACTGCTTTCTCTACTGAGGCAGAAGTCAACTCTCTCTCCCTGGGGCAGATCTGAATTAACGCTTACTGCACTTCCTTCCAAAATTCTATCCCCATTTTGAAAAGTGATTGGATGCTGGAGCAGCCCTTCCTTAGGCTCAGCTGAGTGGCTATTTTTCCCTTTAGGGGCAAGACAGCCTCTTATCCATCACAAACTCCCTCCCCAGATAGATTCATCTTTCTCCTATTGTCTTTTGCTAGCAGGTGAGGACTTTTGTTTGGTATACCCCCTATAACTCTTATTGGCCCTCCTTTCTGGTTGTGTTGTTATATGTGTTTGTATGTCTCTATATTATAATTGAATGGTTTAAATATTTTAATATATATTATTTTAAATTCTGTTTTAATATTTTAAATGCTTTAACATCTTGATGTTTGTCACCTTAAAGACTGTATTTGGGAGGAAAGGCAGCAGTGCTATAGGGGAAGCATAGAAGAGATGGGTACCTTTAAGGGATGAGTGGGAGAGCCCTGGACGGTGGTAAACTCATAGCTTGGGGTGATCAGAAGTCCACTAGTTAGGTTGTGGCTGGTTGTTGGGAACTAGAGCCGCACAATCTGGAGAGGGCATTCCTCTAGGCTGGAGAAGGTGATGGAGTGGTGTGGGTCTGGGATCCTCCTATGCTACCCAGGTGGAAGGCTCATGTTAGGGGAGGATTTAAGGATGGATGCTTTGAGGAGCTGAAAAGAAGTAGTGGACATTCCAGAAGGCAGCAGCAACAACTAAGGTGGTAAGTACGATATTTCTGAATGTAAATTTTTATCTTGTGATTTTATTTTGTAATGGCCAATGGCCACATATAATAAATCTCTTTCTCTCTCTCTCTCTCTCTCATCATCATCTAAGGTGGTATTGTCTGTGTGGGAAAGGTGAGGAAACCTAGGTGGCTTGGGCCCAGGGACTGATGCAACTATTCTAAGCAGGAACTTATTCTGGACTGGTAATAAACCTCTTACAAGTTTTACTGGGCTCCTTGAGTGAGCACCTCAATGGGATGGAAGTTCATCCACTCCTAAGCCTGCTGAATACTACTTCTCTTTCCATATCCACATTATGAGCAAGCCCTGAGCTGGACCCAGTTGTGACAACAGCAAAATAGAAATGTTCTAATTATTTAGTTAGATGCTGTTTTATAGTAATAATGTTGCCATCTCTTTTCCCATAAATCAAGAGTAACAAATATGCTTGCATACTATTCTGTCTCTCTCCATTTCCTCTCATTTCAATGTCCCCTATGTACTGGTGATCTCCATTGTGGTTTGCTTTATCAAAGAAATCTTAATGTCTTTGCACTGAGACAATTTTCTGCAGACATTGCCATAGTCCCTCCAGAGACTTAACACTGGACATATTTATTTTTTATCTGTTTGGGCATCATTATACTATAGTTAAGGTCCCTTTGGGAGCCTGAAGTTGAAGCTGAGTCCAATTAATGTGTACAAGAGAAATATTGCCACTAAATTTTTTATGTTAAACTACTACTAAACTGCCAGACATTCCACCACTGTTGAAATCTCACTTTATTATTTTTTAAAACACTGATAGAAGAAATTTCACATTAAGATACAAATGGATAATCCTAAGAATGTCAGAAGTTTATTAAGTTTCAACAATGAAACTAAATAGTGAGTTAAACTGCCCTACTATTCACATATAGATACTGTTCCCTGAATTAAAAGGACTTTTTGCTTCTGGAATTGCAAAGGTACCTTGGGGCGACTGGGTTTTTTAGAAGGCAGCTTTTAGCAACATTTTTTTTACAATATTCTTACTACTGTGCCTTCTTTCTTGGTTAGTCATGGGGTAGATGGAATGATGATACAATGTTAAACAATCAATCAGATTAGACCCACATTTAATGCTTCCTATAATTCATATTTAGCACATAAATGAAACTATGAATATTGTGGTTGAGCTGCTCCTATGATCTAAATACAGTGCAGTCCTAAACAGAGTTTGACCCAGAGAAACATCCTAACACCAGTAGGTTTGTATTTTTAATAATTTAAACACAATTGTGCCTAATAGTTCTTCATTCCTCTGCCACTTCTATTTTCCTCTTCCAGATTAACACTTCATTTTGCCAATAAATGGAGCAAACAAAACAAGAGACTTATGGTTCCTGCAGAAGAAGCCCTCGCCAAGCGAGAAAATAGGAAAACGATTAAGAAAATGTGATGTAATAACATATGGATAGAAGGCATCAAGACTCAGCTATCATCTGGTCCCACCTTGTGGGGAACAGTCATTGCTGGCAAAGAGCAGAAGCATCTGCTTCTTTACTTGTTCCCTGACAAGACTTGCACACAAACATCTTATTAAAGAATCATAAGCAAAATTAATTTACTGTTTTATTTTTCCCATACTATTTGTTTACTTTATTTGTATATAGAAAATCTCACTCTCAGGGAGAAGTGTAAACATATAGAGGCATTTTGGTTATCCATCTCTTTCTGAACTATTCATTTTCTCACATGTCCTCAAATATACAATATTGGCTTTAAGAACTAGAGGTATACTGACCACAAATTTTGTCAGTCTTTAAGGTGCTACTGGACCCCTGCTCTTTTCTACTGATGTAAGTCAAGTGATCTGCAACAATAAGAGGCAGAATCAGTATAGACACAGTAATTAAATGAAGTTATCATTTGAAATTGCAAAAAGAAACTCAAAACACTCAAGAGGAAAAGGGATATGGTAAAATCTCCTTTCCTGCAATAAAAAAAGTGAATCTAGATTAAACTTTACGGTGGCCTTATAGGTGGTCCTTCGCAATAGGAAAATAATTGACTTTGACTGTTTCCAACTATAATGTTGTTTTTCACCCAGTGGGCATCAAAGGCACAAATAGTATAAAGGCACAGCTGAAAAATAATAACCTCAAGTTAAAAATAATAACCTCAAGTCCCCCCCCCCCCCTTTCCATAACTAACAATGAATTCTGGCGCTATGTATGGTTCTCTGGAATTCAGCCTAACTGGTTTATTTTGGCAAGGATTTCTACAGTCTAGCTCATGAGATGCGAGAGCATGATCAAATGATTTTTGTGCTTGATGGCCACTCAACCATTCCTTGGCACATTTTTTCTAGAATTGGCTGCCCACTGGTAATGAGTGGCAATCAAACAGTAATTCCTTTGAGACAATCAAAGCACTTTGAGAGCAACAAGGCAATTCAAACTGAATGGGACATTTCAAAACCATCCTTTCTTTAGTACAATTTTGATAACTTTTCTTCTTGAAAATGAAGTGCTGATAGGCCTTCCAAAACTAATTTACAATTGAACACGTTTGGACAGAATCATAATCTTGAGAGAGAAAACAACTGCAGAGTGAAGGTTGTGTTTGACAGAGGAAAATTAAAGAAACATAGAGCAAATATGGAATCAAGCCACTTCTAGTAGTGATGTAGTAAATATATAGCTTGTTTTATTGCTTGCTGGATAAGCGCATATGGAGCCAGCTTTGCCACTAGGCAAACTAGACGATTTTCTAGGGCACCAGCTTTCTGGAGGTGCTGATTTGGGTGCCTCCCATGTGACTCAGTGACATTATCAGTGCACAGAGTCACCAGAAGTTAGCCTTGCCTAGAGTGCCAGACAATATCAACTCTGACATGTAATGAGTTCAGGATCTGAGGGTTAGGATCCAAGAAGAAGGGATGTGCAGTTTTCAGTGTTTCGGCATTTATTTTCATGAATATCATTCTTTGTGAATCATCTGGTGAGAAATTGCACCCCACCTGAACATTTTTGTGGAGGAAGGGAATCTTGTACAAGTGGTGCCACAATATTGTCCCATGAACAATTATAAGCAAAATACACCCACTTGTTTAAGATATTTGTGTACTGCTTTTGCAGTTGCTCAGTGAGATTTCCAACAAAAGATTACAAGAGTAATGAGGGAACAGCCATTACTTAGCGTAATGGGGGAACAACCTGTGTGCCCAGACTGAACAAGGGGGTGTGGTTTATTCTCAGTTTAAATATTTTTTGAAGGGGTGCAGATCCTCCCTGAGCTATGATGGCTCTTAATGGTCTTTCCTGGGTACCTGAATAGATTCCCAGTTCAAGACAATTGGCAAAAATGACCCTTAATGGTTGTCATGATGGGCTATGATGGGCTTAATGTTTGATATCAATTTAGTTTCGATACTCTGGGGAGGAGTCAGGATGGAAACAAAAGATTTGTGCAACATGTCTTGCATTAGCGTAGAGTTGTGACAGGAAGGCACGAAGAAGCTGTGTTGTGACAGGAAGGCAGGAAGATGGACAATTTACAGCTATCCCGGGATTAAGAGGCTAGCAATACATTACCTGGGAACCCTCATTGTTATGAACATTCCAGTGGGAGGGGGGAGAAGAACCAGCCAGGATTACAACCTTATGTTGTAATCAGAACAAGTCCAGACATGTCTCTCTGACCCTTTGCAGAGAGTGGCTTCACTTGGCCTGTTTCTGACAAGCATTTTGATTCCAGAGCTGGGGACCCCACTACTCTTTGTAAAATTCTCCCATAGAGGCAGGGAGAGCCTCCTGGGCACAAAAAGTAAGTTTGTGATGAATCTTGGCCAGTTGGTAGTTCATGAACTAAAGTTTGTGAACTGAAGAACTGCTATGAACTTCCATACATTTTTAAGCAGTTTGTGGTGGTCAATGAAGAGAAGAAAGCAGGGGTTTAAATGGCTCAGAAACAACCTTCCAGTTCATGTCAGTTTGTCATAATGGATGGAAAGCAGAGGAGAGCAGAAATCAGTTGGTTAAATGGCTCCAAGCCATTCAGCCTTCTGCTTTCTGTTCCCCGCTGCTTTTGGTGGGAGCAGGAGTTTACATGGCTCAGAGCCATTTAGCCCTATTTTCTGATCACCTCTGCTTTTCATGGGGAGAACCCCTGCTTTCTACTTCCTGTGAAAAGCAGTGGGGAGCAGAAAGCAAGGGTCACAAATGGCTACAAATGGACTCCATTTGCGAACCAGCCTCCCAGTTTGTATTGGTTTGCAGAGAGGGATGGACACAAATCGCATTTTTGCGGTTCATGGTTTGTGGCTAAACCATGATCTGAACCATGAACCCATATGAACTAGGAAGTTGGTTCATGAACTGACCCACTTTGTAGAGATTTGTGATCCATTTGAAGTTTAAATTCATTTTCTGCTCTCTGCTGCTTTTTGCAGGGAGCAGAAAGCAGCTGTTTGGTTTAAATACTCCAAGCTGTTTGTTTTAAATGACTTTGAACTGTTTTTTTGTGAATCACTGTTTCTGGTTTTCATGAACTGCATCAAAATTCATGGAAGTTCATGGTAGTTTTTCAGTTCATGAACATCTCTTCGCAAACCAAGAACCACCCAAAATTCATGATGAATTCATCAGCCAGTTCATGCCCATCCCTATTCATGGTTCAGTTTGTGGCTTGGCCACAAATCATAAACAAAAACAAACTGCAAAAATGCAGTTCATGCCCATTCCTACTTGCTCTAGCCCCTCAGTGGTAGCAAAAAGACATTGTGCGTATTCAGAGCCATTCTTTACAGTTTCTCATATTCCATGATAAAGTTACGACACGAATGCATAGATAGATATTAGCAATGAACAACTTGGAAAATAAAGCTATGCAGCACTGGGCGGGGGTTAGCTTTCGACATTCTTCTCCTAAATTTTGATAAAATTTTCTGCATTAATCTGGCTTGCTGCTTTCTCATCACTGAACAGCTTGCTGATGTTAGCAATTTCCCTTGCAAGTATTTTCCAGTTCTTCTAGTCATTTATCTTTAGAGCCTTTTGCTTTTTTTTTTTAATTAAGGCATGCTCCTGTTGAACCCTGTAATTATAACTATTCCACAAGTGATATTAACATGCTGTAAAACTTTAGGTCTTCCTTTTTTTGGATCACATACCTGTCATCTTGCTCACTCTAGAAACACATAAACACATGAAGCTACTTTATACTGAGTCAGGCCATTGGGCTGCCAAAGACCATAGCATTTCTCTGACTGAAAGTGCCTCTCCAGGATCTCAGATAAAGGTCTTCCACATCACCCGCTACTTGATCATTTTGTAACTGGAGATGCTGCCAAGGATGGACAGATGGAGATGGACATGGCTGCCAAGAGCCACCGTTGGCCCTCAGACAAAGATTCCACCTGCCTGACCCCCTGATGACATTGATCCAAACCAAATATCACTTGGCTTGCTATTACGATGAATCTATTGTAATCAGATAATCACCCTGTCTGTTCATCTGTTGTTTTTTTTAAAAAAAAACATTTTGCTTTATTTATATCTTGCCTTTCTCCCCCATGGGGACCCACTGCAGTTTACATCATTTTATCCTTACAAAACTCTGTGAGGTAGGTTAAGCTGCAAGTAGGAGACTGACCCCAGGTCACCAGCAGGTCGACTGCAGAGTGGGGATTTGAACCTGGGTTTCCCAGATCCTACACCATGCTGGCATGTATAACTCAATCATAGCATAAAGCTACTCGACTCAAAATTGGCTACCAGCTTCATGAGGATTGTGGGAGTTCCAGGGCCAAAAGAGAAAGACATGGGAAAAACTTGGCCCAAATGAGACAAACCACCGCCATCACCATTCCATGCTATTTGCAGTGGAAGTGAAGGAGCTCAGTTTGTGGCAGGCATAACTTAGAAAATAATGCTATTTGCCCCCCAAGTCAGAATAAAGAGGCGGACACAAATGAGTTGGTAAAACTATGGGCCACTTTATTAAATGAACACATAAATGGCAAGGGCAACCAGAACTGCGGCCAGGTCAGGGCCAGGGGTCTCAACAGACCGCTCCCCTGCCTTTAGCGGGCAAGAGACCCAGCCCCCCAGCCGGAGCTGTGTGTCACACCTCCCATCAGGCAGGCCCAACAGGGAGGCACGCACCAGAGGGCTCAGACACCAGAAGCGTGTCTCAGTGAAAGGCACCCATCCAATCGAGCCTCCAGGACAGTCTATATTTGCACACCTCAGGTCACCAATACCCAAAGGTTAATCCTGCCAGACCCCTAATTCCTCAAAAGGGGGAGGCTTACCAGTCCTCCCCGGGTCGCATGGAACCATAAACCCAGTAAAACCTGCCACAACTAAGGCCAAGTCTCTACTTAGGGCTTAGCACCCACTGGAAGGCCGAGAACCAACCCCAGCCCTTGCCGAAAATCCCTCAGGAAAAGCATATTACCCTTTTCCAAGAGATGCACCCCATCCCCTCTGTAGAGGTCAGGATATTTCCTAGAAATATCCGGATGAGGCAAATAGTGGCCCAAACCACCTACCAATGCCTTACGAATCTCCTTATTTGCTCTATAACGAGCCCTCTCTATCCCAGCTGGATTCCAAGCACTGCACCACACCAAACGCGGAATCATGGCTGACCATGCTATAATGGTACCAGGCCATCTCTTCCTAATGTACTTGAAATCATCTCGAGCCTGCAAGATCAAAGCCTTGCCTTTTATCAGCTTGAGATAATTTCCCCCCAGTTGAATAATTAAAACCTGAGGAGGAGGGACCACACTCCCATGAAATAACAGTGCAAGCAAACTAGGCCACTGAAGACCTCAGCACCCCTGCCATTCAACAGTAACATATTGGCTGAGCCCCAGTTGAGAGCCAACAGAAGTTCTCCGAGCCTAATGTGCCGCCAAAAACACATAACTGTGCCCACAGATGAGAACTCGGCTCCTCCAGCCAGGAATGACAGCATCTAAAGAGAAAAACAGACAAGTTATAAAACCTAACCATAACTACCCCAGCTCCACAGAACAAAGCCAAGAGTGGAGCAAAGGGCGAATATAACACTTATAAGCTCAAGACTGCCAACGGCCAAGGCGCTGGATGGACAAAGAAGAATATCCCAAGGCCACGGCTGTAGAGGCCGCCCCAATTCTAAAAGAGTGGGTACAAAACCTCACTCCAGACAACTCCAACAGAGCTAAGGCCCTAGACGGCACTGCCCAAAATTGATGTTTTGTCAGAGGGCTGCCTCCAGAATGACAAAACAACAACCCTTTGCAGCCTCCCTGCACCACCAAATAATCAGCCAATGTGGAAACCGGACAAAGCTCTGCCTCTGAACACAGACCCAGCTCCACTACCCTCCCAATGCCCCACTGGTCCATCTTGGAGCACCGGACGGTAAGAGCCGCCATACCCTCAAGTAACCTAACATCCCTAAGCGACAAGGCCCTGCTGGAAACATCATTCCTGGAGCTTGCCACTAACTTACTAATCGTAAGTGCCTCAAAAAAGGCCACTAAAGGGGCTGCATGAAACAAAACAGCCTCAAAGTGAGATGCGCAAACTGTACTCCAAACCCCCTTCAAGCCCCTAAGAATCTCAGGGGACATAGGATTTCTGGTGTCAGGATTAGGCCCAACCTCTCTGGACCACCCCTCCAGCATCTTTTGAAGACAAAAGTCTGCTGTTTCCTCCTTATATCCTAATGCCTTGCTAGCAAAAGCAAGCGCGGACAAGCATCTCCTAATAGATCGCACAGCCAATCCCTTACTTTTTAAGGAAACACAATAATGGAACAACTGCTCCACCGGGAGGGGCCAAACAATGCAATACCCTACCTCGGCCCTAAAGTCTTCAAACTGCCGCACAGCATGTTCGTAAGACTTCCTGGTGCTAGGCGCAAGGACCCACAAACAGATAGTCATTCAAATAATGGACGACATCCTGCAAGCCCACTTTTTCACACACAGCCCATTCAAGAACTGTGCTGAAACACTCAAAAGCCGCACATGATACAGAGCAGCCCATAGGCAATGTCCTGTCCATCTAAAATTAGCCTGCAAAAGAAAAACCCAAAAGTTCAAAATCATCCAGGTGGACAGGGAGAAGGCGAAATGCAGATTTAATATCGCATTTAGCCAACTCAGCCCCCTGACCACAGCGTCGAATGACACCCATGGCCTGATCAAAGGTAGTATACCTAACTGAGCATAGTTCCTCAGGAATCCCGTCATTAACAGAAGAACCCTTGGGGTAAGAAAGGTGGTGAATCAAACAAAATTCACCAGGCGCCTTCTTAGGTATCACCCCAGGAGAAACCCTAAGGTTAACCACCGGAGGACTAGAAAATGGGCCCAAAATTCTGCTCTCCACCAGCTCCTTGGCAATCTTAGCCTCCACTACATGTTTTAAACCCTTAACCGAACTAAGGTTCCAAGACCAAGTTGGCACCCGAGAACCCTGAAAAGGAACTCTAAAACCCAATGTAAAACCGTTCAACAAGTACAAACTATCAGCCCTGCATGGGTAGCTACGTAACCACCGCTCAAGAGGTCCCACCTTTATCGGGCTGGGGTCCTTTTCCAGCTTGGAAGAACCCCCACTCCTGCCCTGTCTCTTTTGGCTCTTACGTGGCTGAACTCTTGGACAGTTGCTAAAGGAGTGTGGGCTGGCACACATGGGGCATTCGTGCTTGAACTGGCAAGCTTTCCGATTGCACACCCCCTGTGAGCCGAACTCCCAACAAAGCAAGTGGGGTTGAACTGCCTGCCCCGCTGAACTGCGGGAAGATGGGGATGAAACAGAAGGAGAAGTGGAACCCTTAGCAACTAAATGACCGCTGTAAGAGCGGTCACCCAGATTGGGCCGCGCAGGTGACATAACCTGCAGCCACAAATGTTGATGGATACAATCCCAAGGGAGGGAAGGGTACAAAGCGGCCCTCTTCCTGAATTCCTCATCATACTGAATCCAGGCCAGGCCATTGAACATCGTGTACCCTTTGTATATAATGTCCATATACTGGATCAGCACTGCAGACCGCCAGGGCTGAGAACGTGCTATCACTCCAGCATACACAAAAAAACCTGGCAGTCAATTAGCCCAGGTCCGATCCACCTTCCTCTTTTTTAACTTCTCCTTCTCGTCAAGATCCTGTTTGTCTTTCTTTTCAAGCTCCCTAAATAAAAGGGAGAAAATATCCACATATTCTACTTTAAGGATCTTGTCTTTTGCGGCCGGCAACAGGTGGTTGCCCAAAGATAAAGCGACATCACCAAAGGGCATGGCACCAAAAGGGACCGCACCATATGGGGAAGGAAAACCCCAACCCCCAGTTAAGGAAGGTGCAACCCCCTGCTGCCCAGCCCCTGACCAATTCCTAAATAGTCCAAACTGGCCACACCCAGCTAGCCTGAGGTCCCACACCCAAAGTGGAAAGAGTGTTTGAACTCCCAGGAACCATACCAGCAGCATTAGGTGCAGCAGGTCCCCAAGGCCCCCATGGCCAAACAAGCCCCTTGAAAGCAATAGAACCATCACCAGACTTAACCGGCAATCCAGCAGGTACCAAGGCAGTACCAGCACCCACAGTGCCAGAAGAAGGGCCAGCTCTGACATCAGGAGCACTCAGACCCACGGCTCCTCTGGTGGCAGCAGCAGGCCTGCCCTCTAGAATAGATAATCTTGTTAATATATCAGCCTGAAAAACCATTTTTGAAACCGGCCCCCTTTTAGAAACCAACGAAGGTGGCAATCCCGTCGCCTGTTCAAGGGCCCGCAGCCTCAAAAGAATGGCTGCATTCACCTCATCCTCCCCCTCCTCATCAGACGATGAAGGCGGTGGAGGATGCTTAGGTGCCTTACATGCCAGCTGCTTTCCTTTCGACTTTCCAGTACCCTTCCTCCCAGGCATTCTCCTCAATACAAAGAGAAACACCAAAAACCATAGAGTCTAAGGCACCAGAAAAGGCTCCAAAATAAAAGCCCCAACAATTCTCACCTAAAATGGCTGCCACTATTCATACCCAAGATGGCCTCCACCCCAGAACACCTAAAATGGCTACCGTAGAAGCTGACAACCTAAAATGGCCGCCAAGCACGAGGCAAGCATAAGTGAGGGAAGGGGGGTAGTGGTGGTGGAAGCAACAATGGCCTATCCGCAGGGCACCCTAACATCCACAGGCACAACCCGACTGGACTAAGCCCCCCCCCCGCACTGCTGAAACCCCCCCAAAATAAAAAAACTGCTTTTTTTAAAACATGGACTGCAAAATCCACTGACGCACTCCTCAAAAACAAAACGCCAGACACTTTTTTTAGGACGATCCACGGCCAGTGAATCACCCCCCTTGCCCCATGGGCCCTGCCAAAAGACACCGTCAAGAGCTCTCTCAGCAACACTACCAGGCCAATGAGTCCAGCCCAACCACAGGCCCACCCAACGATGTCAACGCAGGCTCCCCTTGACCTCACAGGCCTAATCCCTCAATGCAGGCAGAGATGAGGAAGCACGCTCCTCTCCAGCCGAGAGACGTCGAGGGACTGAAGAGAGGGGGCGGACACTTGCAGAAGCATGTTCAAGCCTCGCCCCCACAAATGACATGCCCAAACAGGCGCACAACATTCACTCTCCCTCCAGGGCAGCAAAAATTCCCTGGCAACCGAGCCGCGATGCGGCCGGCTGCCAGAGATTCCAAAGTTTGAAAACTAGCCACCAACCCCAGAATCATTGCAGTGCCAAAAATGAAGAAGAAGAAGATATTGGATTTATATCCCACCCTCCTCTCTGAATCTCAGAGTCTTAGAGTGGCTCACAATCTCCTTTATCTTCCTCCCCCACAACAGACACCCTGTGAAGTGGGTGGGGCTGAGAGGACTCTCACAGCAACTGCCCTTTCAAGGACAGCCTCTGCCAGAGTTATGGCTGACTCAAGGCCATTCCAGCAGGTGCAAGTGGAGGAGTGGGGCATCAAACCTGGTTCTCTCAGACAAGAGTCCACACACTTAACCACTACACCAAACTGAGTATTAGAACACCCTGAAACAGGTTAACTTTACAATAGGCAGCATAAAGAGCTTTTAAGCATTCTGTTGTGTCTCTAAAGATCCCCAACCCACTCTTGGGCAGACCTCACAGGGTTGTTGCAAGCATAAAACGGAGGACAGGATAACAATGCAGCTTTGGGTCCCCATTGGGGGGAAAGACTGATTTGGTATAAATCTAAATGTTGTATTGCATTAAAAAGATTATATCATTTATCAAATGATTGCATTTGCAGAGCGTTATTAGATCTTCCACCAACACAATAATAATGTTAACAACCCAGTGCCTGAGTTGGGAATTCTAACTTCTGTTCCACATGTATAGCCACTAAAACCCGATTAATGTTCCATTACTGTGCATAGAAAGGGGAAGGGAGAAGCATCCTTGTACTCCTTTATTAGATTGTGAAATATTACCCCTTCCCTTTCTGTTCATAATATTAACAAATGTTTGCTACTGTACTAATATTAAATACATCCCATAGCCAGGCAGGATAGGAATGATAACGATGTGAGACCAAGAACTGAAAATAAATGTGGGGGGGGGGGGGGAGGCGACACACAAAAATTAGTTGGAGGGAGAGAGAAATGAATGAGAAAAGTGTGAGAAAAATTAAATATGGAGAGAAATTAAGGAAAAGAAAGTGGAAGGTTGTTTTATCTTGCTGCAACACCCTAACTACCACTTTGTAAGATCTGTGAGCTGAGTGAAAAAGGAAAAAAACAACGCAACAACAACAACAGAAAGGCAAAGAGATTGTTAGCAGGCTGCAGGTTGGAAATTACTGTTGCAGCCATCAGCCTGTAGCCTTTTAAGTTTCTTTTGGTCTTGGAAAAGGGCATGTCTAGCTGATAGTAAGTGTGCCTTTTATTGTATGGCCATCAAACCCAGAATCATGATAGAAATTGCAGTGGTGTATGGGGTAAAGTTTAGGTGACTGGGAAAGGCAATGGCAAACCATCCCATAAAAAGTTTGCCAAGAAAATGGCAGGATGTGACATCATCCCAGGGGTTGGTAATGACTCGGTGACTACCTTTACCTTTTTACTGCACTGAGGCTTCTCTGCACCCTTAGTGACTTCAGCCAGAACTGCATTTTTAAAATAAATGGAAAATGTTCTGCAGGATACAGCATGATGCTGACTTCAGGGGCCCCCAACTGACTTGGGCTCCCTGAATTTTGACCCCCCAGTTCCCCTCTGTTAGCAGCCCTGTCTAGGGACTGAACCTGGACCTTTTGCATAAAAAGCAGATTCTGAACCAATGAGCCACAGCTCTTCTCCATTTAAACATGTAACATTTGCACATTAAATTTTAGATGGTTAGCATAGATTTTAAAAAGAAGTGTATGTATAAAAATGTGTGGGGATGTATTGGTTTTTGTATGGAACAGATTTGAAAAATGAACTTTCCCTGTTCTCAGTGCTTGCTTTCTCTTGAGTCAAGCATCCAATCTGACTGCAAACTGAACAGTTGTTATCAGAATCACTGAGTAGCATCACTGGCAGAATTAAGCATGGTGGCTGTCCAGGTAGCCATTGTTGGGGAATGATCACAATTTGCTGGAGAAATTGGATGACATTGTAATGGACATTGCAAATGTAAAACTTTAACCCTGTCTGAGAACTTTTATTATTGGAGGTTTAAATGGAATTTTACAGTTGAGAGTGGCAGTTAGTTCAGTAGGAGTGGAGTTAGGAAGAGTGATCAGGAGAGGATCCTGAATTAGGGACCCTGAATGAAATAGCTCCTAGTAAAAGGGGGTGATCCCTATGAAATGTTTAAGAAGGAAAACAGAAATTTGTGTGTATGTGTTCTTGCCTTTATAGACTTAAGTAATTTTGAGACAAAGACTTTTATGCCTGTTTATTTTAGTGACTTCCAAGAGATCTCTCTTCACATTTTAATGACTTGTCTATATAACAAAACACCCACTTTATTGTGACAAACTATTTTATTATTATACAAAGTTACCGCATTCCTGTTGCCTGTTCACCTACCAAGTTCCAAACCTGATGCCTACCAGAAATTTTCCCATAGAAGTAAAAGCAGTTTGCTTGTTTTAATTAAAATCAACCTCTTGTGCTATTACCACACATATACAAACAAAGGATTTTTGGTGTTTCCCTAGGCTGGGTCAGCTTATATCTGTATACATTTAAACAGTTGGGTGGGACAGATGGCAAAACAAGAAGAAAAGAGAGTGCTCAGCCAAGAGAAAATGTAAAAGGGAAGCTGGGGGAAATGTTGTAGAGGCATAAGAACGTAAGAGAAGCCATGTTGGATCAGGCCAATGGCCCATCCAGTCCAACACTCTGTGTCACACAGTGGCCAAAAAATTTATATATATATATATATATATATATATATATATATATATATATATATATATATATATACACACACACACACACACACACACACACATATATATATATACACACTGTGGCTAATAGCCACTGATGGACCTCTGCTCCATCTTTTTATCTAACCCCCTCTTGAAGCTGTCTATGCTTGTAGCCGCTACCACCTCCTGTGGCAGTGAATTCCACATGTTAATCACCCTTTGGGTGAAGAAGTACTTCCTTTTATCTGTTTTAACCTGACTGCTCAGCAATTTCATTGAATGCCCACGAGTTCTTGTATTGTGAGAAAGGGAGAAAAGTACTTCTTTCTCTACTTTCTCCATCCCATGCATAATCTTGTAAACCTCTATCATGTCACCCCACAGTCGACGTTTCTCCAAGCTAATGAGCCCCAAGCATTTCAGCCTTTCTTCCTAGGGAAAGTGTTCCAACCCTTTAATCATTCTAGGTGCCCTTTTCTGGACTTCTCCCAATGCTATAATATCCTTTTTGAGGTGTGGTGACCAGAATTGCACACAGTATTCCAAATGAGACCGCATGAAGGCTCCTGTGTCATCATAAGCACTTTTTAAAATTAGCTTCACTTTTAGTGTCTGTGTTGGTTTTGCAGCTAAAGTCAGCAGCATTACTAATGTAGTTGTAGTGTTGACTATGTGCAATTTGTAACTAATGTACATTTGTTGCTGAGCAATATGTGAAATGACTTGTTTAACTCTTTTGCTTTCAGATGTTCGATATTGATTTCGATATTGATGAAATATATTTCCAAGAAGGCAAATAAAGAAGTATTTGGAAAACAGCCATGTGGATCCAACTGGGCAATAATCCAGAGAGGGCCTTTACAAGTAAAGGTGGTGAGTTCAAGAGGTGGTGGGCTATCCTTCCTTGGAGGTTTTTAAACAGAGGCTAGAGGGCCATCTGACAGCAATGAGGACCCTGTGAATTTAGGGGGTGGTGTTTGTGAGTTTCCTGCCTTGTGCAGGGGGCTGGACTAGATGACCCTAGAGGTCCCTTCCAACTCTATGATTCTATGACCAGAACCAGTGGGTTGAAATTAAATCAAAAGCGTTTCCAGAACAATATTAGAAAGAACTTCCTAACTGTTGGGGGGGGGGGGGGCTCCTCAATGGAACAGGCTTCCTCCTTCAGGAGGTGGTGGGCTCTCCTTCCTTAGAGGTTTTAAAACAGAGGTTAGAGGGCCACCTGACAGCAATGAGGATCCTGGGAATTTAGGGAGAGGTGTTTGTGAGTTTCTTGCATTGTGCAGGGGGTTGGACTAGGTAACCCTGAAGGTCCGTTCCAACTCGATGATTCTAAGTAGATGATTGTTGTCATCAAAAGCTTCACTTTTAGTGTCTGTGTTGGTTTTGCAGCTAAAGTCAGCAGCATTCATCATTCAGCACATTCATCACTGAAGCACATGCTTAGAAATTCTGGCTCCAACCGCAGTTCCCAGGTGCAACAACATGCAAAATATTTGTGACCCGGTTTAGAACATTCAATAAACATGAACAGTCTTGGCCTTGGCAAAATGAAAAGTAGGAAACATGGCACGACTAAGTTTCTACTGACAAGCCGCATAAATACACTTGCCAGCAAATTGTGACCACATGTTACTAATGCAATTGTAGTGTTGACTATGTGTAATTTGTAACTAATGAGCAATATGTGAAATGACTTGTTTAACTCTTTTGCTTTCAGATGTTAGAGATTTCCCTATTATATTTTTCAGTTGCTTTGTATTACATCCTTCTGATACTTCTATTCCTTCCATCCTATCAAAATCCCTCCTGCAAAATGTATTGAGCTGGATTTTTAAAATGTATTCATAGAATAGCAACCATACGGTAGCCAGTTTTATATAGTGAAGGCAGCAGCTGTTGACATGACTACAAATGCCTTCAGCTGTTGCTTGTAGCTTGACACAATCAAGAAGAGTCTGTTTTGTCACACAGGATGGGGGCTTTTTGTACAGGCTGTTATATACCTAACAGAACATGGAAATCTATCCAGTCCTAAATACTAGAGATGTGCACTCAGATGTTAACAGAGCAATCAAAGCTTTAGTAGTGTGTATCTCTGTGTATGTATTGAAGGGGACAATAAAGTCATACTTTAACCTCCTTTTTCCATAGCAGCAGTTTACTCCTGCATTGCTATTAGAGGAAAGGAAAGGTCCCCTGTGCAAGCACCAGTTGTTTCTGACTCTGGGGTGACATTGCTTTCACAACGTTTTCACAGCAGACTTTTTACAGGGTGGTTTGCCATTGCCTTCCCCAGTCATTTACACTTTCCCCCCAGCAAGCTGGGTACTCATTTTACTGACTTAGGAAGGATGGAAGGCTGAGTCAACCTCGAGCCGGCTACCTGAAAACCCAGCTACTGCTGGGGATTGAACTCAGGTTGTGAGCAGAGTTTAGGACTGCAGTACTGCAGCTTTAACACTCTGCGCCATGGGGCTCTTATCTAATAGTTTTGGCTATTAGAACTTCAGTACTAATAACATAGTTTTATATAAGTTTCTGCATGCAACAGTGCCTATAATTCACAGTCAATACCTCTTCAATTTTCTTCTTTGCTCCTTTTGTATGTAAACCAATAAATAATAATGCAAATAGATATATAATGGACCTAGTTTCATATCACATTTTAGTTTGATTTCATTCATACCAGTTAAAGGAATCTTCAATTACTTTCAAAATTGCTCTAAACAGTGAGGTAAATGATGACTAAAATATGGCAAGACTTTGAGAAACTTTGGATGTAAAAATATAATCTACACAGCTTTATCCCATCTCTTGTTTGAGTGTTCAGATTTCGTTGAAATTTTCATGGATATTCTTGGTAGGGTTGCCAGCTCCAGATTGGGAAATACATGGAGATTTGGGGATGGAGCCTGAGAAGAACAGGGTTTGGGGAGGGGAAAGAGTTTAATGGGGTATAATGACATAGTCCACCTTCCAAAGAGGCAATTTTCTCCAAGTGGACTGAACTCTGTTGCTTGAACATCAGTTGTAATCCCAGGAGATCTCCAAGCACCACCTGGAGGTTGACAGCCCTAAATCTGGGGTGTATCCAACTAACTTTCTCACTCAATTTCATCTTTCTACATTCCCCCATCTGACTTGGCTTTGTCCTTGTGTAGTGTACTGAGAGACGAGTCGTGGTGAAGGCATAAGTATTTAATAGCTAGCACACTACCGAACTGGTTAACACGCGGTCGGGTCCGCTAATATATACAAGCATCCCGGAACATCCCCTTTGCTGGCCAGCCCAATCCTGGCCAGTTGAACTTCCCGCCCTTGGAGCTGATTGGGGTGGCTTTCCCGCGCTGCGCAAGGCGACCCGCGGGCGGCTCGGGTTGCGCGGCGCTGTGCTGATTCCAATACTCTACACTCCTCCCCTCCTAGTTTAAACTACATAATCCTGTAGGTACGTTGGTGCCCTGCGTTCCCGGGTTGATCTCCTCGGGGTTGCTATTGGTGTGGAGCCCGACCCAGCTGCGGGTGGCTCCGTTTCTGGCGGTGGATGGTCCGGGTCGGGTAGCGGCTCTGGTACGGGTTCCGCGGCCCCGGGGACCTCGTATATGGGCTGTTCTTGAGTCGGCGGGGCCCCTTCTGGGGACTCCGTTTCCGGCAGTTCCCTGGTCCCGGCTGCCTCCGGCTCTTCGGGCAGGGTGCGGCGGCGCAGCTGATCGATGTGTCGCCGCAGTACTTGGCCCCCTGCTGTGGTCACTTCGTAGGATCGGGAGCCGGTTACTCTCAGGACCCTCCCGGCTACCCACTCCGGGCCGCTTGCGAAGTTTTTCGCGTACACCGGGTCGCCCGGAAAGAATCCCCTTACTGCCTCGCGAACCTCGGGGGACCCGCGGACCTCCGGCGCCCTGTCCGGGTGGAGCCTATCTAACCGGGTGGTCAGTTTCCTCCCCATGAGCAGCTCGGCGGGGCTGAAACCAGTTGTGGGGTTTGGGGTGATCCTGTTGTGGAACAGGAACGCGGAGAGGCGGTGGTCCCAATCCCCCTGGACAATGCGCCCTAGGGCTTCCTTGGTGGTCCGCACCATCCGCTCCGCCTGGCCGTTGGTGGCTGGATGGAAGGGAGCGGATCTTATGTGCCTTATCAGGTACCTCTCGGTGAACTCTCGGAATTCCCGGGAGGTGAAGGCCGTGCCGTTGTCCGTCACTAGGGTGTCAGGGATCCCGTGTGTGCAGAGAACCCTTCTGAGTGCCCGGACGGCTGCTGCGGTGGAGGTCGAGGTGACCGGGATCACCTCCAACCATTTTGTGTGAGCATCTACCAGTATAAAGAAGAGTTGCCCCTGATGCGGCCCCGCGAAGTCTAAATGGAGGCGGGACCACGGCCGCCCGTTTGACTCCCACCTGTGGACCGGGGCGGACGGCGGATTGGGCCTGGACTCCTGGCAGGGTTGGCACCTCCTAACCCACCCCTCTATTTCCTCGTCCATACCTGGCCACCACACGTAACTCCGGGCCAGGGCTTTCATCCTCACGATGCCCGGGTGGGTCTCGTGGAGATCTTCCAACACCTGTCTGCGCAAGGGGGGGGGGAACCACCACCCGGCTCCCCCAGAGTATGCACCCCTTGTGGGTCGATAGCTCGTCCTTCCTGGACGTGAATGGCCTGAATGCATCTTCCACCTTGCCCGCTGGCCACCCCCTTCCCACCCAGTCCCTGACCCGCGCTAGGATTCGGTCTCTGCCCGTAGCTCGAGCCACCTCTTCGGCGTGTAGTGGGCGCTCGGGGAGGGACTCTATAAGCATCACCCCGTGGGCCGGGGCGGGATCTGGGTCTGTGGCGGGCAGCGGCAGGCGGCTGAGGGCATCGGCGTGCCCCATTGCTTTCCCTGGGCGGTGGACCAACGTGTAGGTGTACGAGTTCAGGAACTGGTTCCACCGTAAAACCCTCTGTGAAAGGATTTGGGGGGTTTGCCGGTCGGGGGCTAGGAGGCCGAGGAGTGGCTTGTGGTCCGTGGCAATGGTGAAGCGCCTACCGTAGAGGTAGTCGTTGAACTTGTGGACTCCCGCCACGATCGCCAGGGCCTCTTTATCGATCTGGGCGTAGTTCCTCTCGGCTGGGGACAGAGTCCTGGAGTAATAGGCGACCGGCACTTCCCTCCCGTCCGGGAGTTGGTGCCCCAGGACCGCTCCCACCCCGTAGGGAGAGGCGTCGCAAGCCAGGATCAGGGGAAGGTTTTCATCGTAGTGATGAAGAACCGCGTTTGAGACTAAGAGGTCTTTGACCGCCTGGAACGCCGCGGCTTGGCGCTTTCCCCAGACCCATGGGGCTTGTTTATCGAGCAAACGGTGTAATGGTTCCGCCACCGCGGCTTTGTGCGGCAGGAATGAGTGGTAAAAATTCAACAATCCGAGAAAACTCTGTAGTTCTGCTTTGCATTTGGGGGCAGGGGCCTGGACAATGGCCTTGGTCTTGTCCGCGGTTGGGTGGATTCCCGCTGCGTCCACTGCGAAGCCCAGGAACTCCACTCGCGGAACACCCAACAAGCATTTTTCTTTTTTCACCTTCAGCCCCGCCGCCTGGAACCGTCTGAGGACCTCTCGCAGGCGGCGGCTGAACTCTCCTTCGGTGGGGGCGGCGATCAAAACGTCGTCAAAGAAGGGCTGGACTCCGGGGATCCCTTTAAGGAGAGAGTCCATTATGCTTTGGAAAATCCCCGGAGCCACGCTCACCCCGAACTGCAGCCGTTTAACCCTGAACGCCCCCCTGTGGGTCACGATTGTCTGTGCCTCTGCTGTCTTAGCGTCGACCGGCAGTTGCTGGTATGCCTGAGCTAAGTCCAGCTTCCCAAAAACCTTCGCCCCGGCTAGCGCTGCGAGGACATGGCTGACCACCGGGACTGGGTAGGGATTGTCCTGTAGAGCCTTGTTGATCGTGCACTTGTAATCAGCGCAGATCCTCACCTCCCCGTTGGGTTTTACGGGTGTCACTATAGGGGTCTCCCAGTCGGCGTATGTGACTGGCTCTAGGACGCCTTGGGCCGTGAGGCGGTCCAGTTCCGCCTCTATTTTCGGTTTTAGGGCGAACGGGACGCGTCTCGCCTTGAGCCTTATGGGCCGGACCGTTGGGTCGATCGGTAGGGTGATGGGCGGCCCCTTGTAGCTCCCCAGGGACCCGTCGAAGACCTCTGGGAACTCCCGGCAGACCCCGTCGAAATTGCTGGTCCGCATATGGTCTACCCCCACTAGCTGGATTCCCAGAGGCTGGAACCAAGCCAGCCCTAGGAGTGTGGTCAGTTGGCGCTTGACCACCAGGATGTCTAGGGGTCCTCTAAAACTCCCTCGTTCCACATTCACCCGGGCCCACCCCACGATGTGTACCGGGTTTTTTTGAAAGTCCCTTAATACGAAGTCCGCTGGCCTCGTATGGAGGCGGCGGCGGGGGCATAGTCTCTTGAGGGTTTCCTCCGAAATGATCGAGATGGAGGAACCCGAGTCTACTTCCATGAGGCATGGGGCGCCCTCGATCAGGACCGACATTTTGACCTTGTCGGGGGCTGCAAGGGGCAGGTTCAGTACCTGTAGACTGGTGGAAGCCGTCGTGTAGGCATCCAAGGAGTCGTGATGCGCTGACGGTTGGCGGCGGCTGTTTTTGGCCCGGCAAGCCCGGGCGATGTGGCCCGTCTTCCCACAGCTGCGGCAGTCCAGGTGGCGGTACGGGCAGTCCCTTCGCTCGTGGGGGTCGCCGCAGCTGGCGCACCTGGAACCGGTGGTGGCGGTGGGCCTCTCCGTTGCTCGTGGCCTCGCGGGGGCCCGTGTGTCGGTTCTTTGCGGTCGTCGGAGCTGGAACGCGTCTCCCTCTGCTCGGACCTCTGGCTCTGCTTCACCCTGGTGTACTGCCTCCCCGCGTTGCTGGCCGTACGCCTTGGTGGCCCTCTCAAACGCCGTCGCCTCGTTGAAGGCTTGTTGTAGGGTGAGCTCTTCTTTTGCGAAGAGCTTCTGTTGCAGCCGTTCGTCTCGGAGGCCCCAGACGAAACGGTCCCTCAGGGCTTCGTCCCTCTTATCAAAACTGCAGTTCCCGGCGATTTGCCGAAGTGCCGCCAGGTAGACCGCCGCTGTCTCCCCCGACTTCTGGTCCCTCTTGTGGAAGAGGAATCGGCGGGCGACGATGGAGGGTTGGGGCGCAAAGTGGCCCGTGAGGAGTCTCACGATCTCCCCGTAGGATCTCTCGGTCAGCCTTTCTGGAGCGGAGAGGTTTCGTGCGATTTCGAAAGTCTCTTCCCCACAGACGCTCAGCAGGACGTCTCTCTTCCGGTCATCATCAGTGATCAAGTTCGCCCTCAGGTAGCACTCGACCCGTTCGGTGTAGGTCTCCCATCTCTCGGGGTGCTCTGGGTTGAATTCAGCAAGGTGGCCCGTCGTTACGCTAGAGTTCGCCGTGGTGGCGGCGGGCTGCTCGGTCGTCGGTCTCTCGCCTTCCTCGTCTCCGGCCAGGGCTGGTTCCCCGCGGGGTGGCCTGGCCTAGCTAGATCCCACCTTCGTCGCCAATGTAGTGTACTGAGAGACGAGTCGTGGTGAAGGCATAAGTATTTAATAGCTAGCACACTACCGAACTGGTTAACACGCGGTCGGGTCCGCTAATATATACAAGCATCCCGGAACATCCCCTTTGCTGGCCAGCCCAATCCTGGCCAGTTGAACTTCCCGCCCTTGGAGCTGATTGGGGTGGCTTTCCCGCGCTGCGCAAGGCGACCCGCGGGCGGCTCGGGTTGCGCGGCGCTGTGCTGATTCCAATACTCTACACCTTGCAAGTTCCATAACCTTAAGCATAGGCTTTTTGGGGGTCAAGGGGACTTTCTCTCTTTCTCACTTGGTGGAAAGTGGGTCCATGGGTAAAAATTCAAATTTTGCCACATATTCATTTTACCATTACAGAGAAGCAACATCCAGAATTAGGTTTCAGTTGGGAGATTTGGCAACACATGTTAAACACACTGAAATTTTAAGGCTCATATTGCGGTGAAACTGCTCTTCTACTTTAATCCATTCATAAAAAGGTTTCATATTCATGCATCCTGAAGTGATCGTATATTAGACTTAATAGTACAGGGTAGAATCTCCTGTGGTTTCTGGAAAGAGGAGAATCTATGATGTGAGAACCACCTCACAGAAATGTGTAAAAAGTCCCTCAGAATATTTCTGAATACATGCCCTATATTTTGTATGATAACTAATGGTATGCCAGAAGGGTTTTGAAGTCATTCAAATGTACAGAAAACAAGAAGAACAAGATTAAAGAGTCTAGAGGGATTGAATTATTAGAATCTCTCCCACATTCTTTCTAAGCATGGCTAACTCCTCATACATTTATCTTCAACTAAAAATGGAGAGAAGTACAATATTATCCAAATTTTATTTTACAGAATAAAATATTTTATTCTGAAGTTGTCTTGTTCCAGTTATAAAGAACTATTTCCTAGCTTGTTTCATGATCATGACAATTTCACTGGCATGTCTGCATACTCCCTTGGTCAAAAGCACTGGAAGGAATAGGATAAAAAGAGGAACAGAAACAGGGAAAACAGGGAACTAAATGCTGATGCAAATGAAGCATCTTCTAGGATGCCAGAGATACTGTCCAAACTTAACCTCATTGAGAATTTGGCCTATGGCATACTTTAGCAGCAATAAAACTAATGCCTGCACAGAAGAACATTAGCTGCAGGATTTGGCATCACCCATAGACGGAAAATAATTAATGAGGACCAATTTTCAGCAATTAAAATATATTTCCTCTGGCAATGTATGTAAGGTGCCACAGTTTTGCTTACAAGTCTCACAAATAATGAGCAGCTCTGCCCTTCAGCACTCAATTTCAAATAAAATGAAGAAAAAAGAGATAAGCACATGAATTAGTTCCAATGCAGCTGCTTTGGAAAGGTAGCTCTTGGGGATGCTGGACTGGATGTTTCTTGATCTTAAGAATATTCTTGTTTGGATAAGTGATCATAGGTTCTTTCTAGCAGAATACTGATAGATTAGGAAAGTGTTGATGTTAGTGGTGTGCATTACAAAGCTCACACCAAATATGGCTAGAACAGAGAGAAGTTAAACAGTTTTGTGCTTCTGCAGCCTAGTACAAGTGAAACAATTGTTTATCTTACTGATTTTAACATTGATTTATTAACATATTTTACCCCACTTTTATTCCACATATCAGGAATTAAAATGATTTACATCAGGGTTGGAATTCTAGCAGGAGCTCCTTTGCATATTAGGCCACACCCACTGATGTAGCCAATCCTCCAAGAGTTTACAAGACTCTTTTTTGTAAGCTCTTGGAGGATTGGCTGCATCAGGGGGTGTGGCCTAATACGCAAAGGAACTCCTGCTAGAATTCCATCCTGGTTTGCATACACAATTAAGTCTACAAATTACAATTCAGGACTCAAAGGTCCAGAAAGCAGCCTATTACTTACAAGTTAACTGGCCCTTAATAATAAAAATTCTCAGGCAGAACAAGTCTTATCTTTTTCCTTGGTTAAGAGCCTGAGAGAAGAAGGCTAACTTGGTAATTGTAGTGGACCGAATTACAGGCGAAGGGGAGCATGGGGCTGAGAAGCCATTCTTCTTCTTTACCTTTCCCTGGAAAATACACTTTCTCTTGGCAGCACCCAGATAACAAAAACCATTAATAAGAAATTAGTAATGAGGAAAACACTGTGAGAATATGCATGCACAACTTATTTGCTGTGCATTTTCAAATGTTTGAAATAAATTGAACATTTGTCAAAGTTTGAGGCTTCTGCTTGCAATTTGTGATCAAAATGAAATGAGAACAGAGGGATGATCAAGTATTAGGGTTGTCAGGTCTGTGTTGGAAAATATCTGGAGACTTTGGAGGTGGATCCAGGAGAGGGGAGGGTTTAGGGAGGGGAGGGGCCTCAGCATGATACAATGCCATAGAGTCCACCCTTCAAAGCAGCCGTTTTCTCCAGGGGAACTAATCTCTGCCAGAGGAAGATCAATTGTAAGTAGGAGATCTCCAGGCCCCACCTGGAGGCTGGCAACCTTATCAAGTATTCTTAACAACAAGGGAGGGGAAGATGTATAAGCTAGGTTTCCCCCTCAACCCCATTTAAAAGAGGGCACAGTGGTACACTGAATGCCAAGGTCTGCTTAGTGGATCTACAACTTCTAATACACTAACAATCTAAAAATAATCTCAAATAGATTTTTACTTTTCTTCTGGGGGCTACCCAGGTAACTACATTCTAATAAAATAGCCGCACATTAATTTTAGGGTTGTCAGTCCCCTAGATGGGGCAGAACATCCCTGCTCCCATCTCTGTTTTCATTTCAGTTTGATGTTGTTGGGGGGAAAATAGTTTTGGATTAATGTTGCGATATCAATTATGAAAAAACCTGGAAGTGACATCATGCCTCTCGGAATTGACAGGAACTCTATGGTAGAATCAATGATGGCCTTCCCTGGCCTTCTGCTGGTTGCCAGTCTGGGCATGGCAACTCTATAAGTAATTGATGTCCTGTGAATCAAAGCACCCCTCATTCCTCACAAAGGTTTATGTGAATATTAATGGGTTTATTCCATCTTGCAGTTATTAGTAATTGGACCTCTCTGTGTGCATGGCCCTTATCATCTTCAAAGTCAGAATTTGGAATGTGATAATTAGCTTTTCTTGAGAACCTGTGTCCCACAGAAAGGGGGGGGGAGCAGGAGTGATGATGTAGCCTTCTAGAGTGTTCCAGTTAGAATGTGTCCTGACCATTCCCTGAATGTGTTACCATCACCAGACACCAGTTGACTTGAGACTATAATTGAGTTAAGAGCCTGAGAGAAGAAGGCTAACTTGGTGACTGTGGTGGTCTGAGACCTGGACTATGCTAGCATTGCAATGGACAGTTATGTAAAGAATGCTTGAGCCACAGACTTTGAATTTTTGGGATTCTAAGATAGTGCCATCTAATACAAGGTATAAATGTGTTAGTAAAATTATCTTTTCTTGTTTTTTTCTTCTTCTGCAAGATTTTTAGAGTGTCGTGTTGCCTAAAAACAAAACTACTTTGAAAAATATTTAATAAACTTAATACATTTTTTACAAAGGACTGGTTTCTTATGCACACTAGCCCTGGGAACCCATGGGGTTCAGACTTGGATTCCTCAAATCTCCCATATTAACATACAAGCTCATTAATACTTATTTCTCACTTGTACTAATGTTTAATAAAATATAAACAGTGTTTAATTAAATTTTGAATTAATGTCTCAGAATGAATCCTACAGGATTTTGACAGGGTATAGGAGAGATGCAGAAGAAGAAGAGGAGGTTCTCCTGATAACGAAAGAAAGAGTGGTCAAAACTTGGCACAATAAAAATTGTGAAGGAAATTAGACCTCTGGAGAATCACTGTTTTAGAACTTGGGAGAAGATTTCATCTCTGTTAATGGTAAAAAGTGAGGCACAAAAAAGCAAAAGCTTGGGTCTTCTTAGTCTATCTTTGCATTTGCTTATGAAACTCCCCTGCCACAGATTCAATTTCCAACTTTATAAATCATTTAAATGATTTATAAATCAGTGACATAATTTACGAAACTATTGGGTAACGTATATTTTGCACTTGACCAATAAACTAGTTATCTGACTAATAAATTATTGCTATGACTTATAAATCAGACATATATTATATAAATCAAAAACTTATATGTGTGGATGGCACTTAAAAGTTCTAATTTATAAATCATAACATGATGAATTAAACCACACATCAGAGAAGAAACTATCACCCATCCATCCATCATTTCCTCCCAATATTTCTGGATATTCAATGCATGAACTACAGCAAAGAATGACACCTAACAAATGAGCTCAGAGACAATACAAGAGATGATGAGAAGTACATGTTATTGGCTTCTATAAAGGAAATGGGAGATGTGCACTTTAACTTCAGGCACCAGACTCCTAAACATTGACAAGTCTTTATTTAGTTTAAAATGTACATAACTTTGAAAAAAGGCATTCACAGCATTATAGCTGGGGGTCTATTTGCCCTAGCTCTTTAAATGAGGCCTGAGGCAGTAAGTGGAGTCCTGGGTAGAACCAGTCAATAAGGAGGTAGAGGCTAGGGGTCACATAAACACTTTTTTTGTAGGCCTTTGCAACCTGCTGCTGACCTGCCCAGCCTTTCTGGATATCACAGGATTAGTTAGTCACTATTTATGAGGCCAAGCAGAAATTTTGCAGGTTCGTTGACTGGCTATGGGGGAGCCTTGTTTAACCTACTTCACAATGTATCAGGAGATAGGTGTTGAATTAAACAGACCTGGACTTTGACTATTTTAGTTGAGTCAGGGTCAGGGATCAGGCATGCTGCTCATGATTGGTAGGGATGATGAGCAAGCACCCTGGGGTGATGGATGGATTTCTTGATTTGGCCTTACGGAGAGTGAGTTTGGGAAGGAACAACTTGTATTTGAGTAATATCTGACCAAAACTGGAAGTGGCCTTATGGCTCATCAGGGAAAGGCAATGGGACTTGGCTAGGGTTGCCAAGTCCAATTCAAGAAATATCTGGGGACTTTGGGGGTGGAGCCAAGAGACTTTGGGAGTGGGGCCAGGAGACATTGGGGGATGGAGCCATGAGCAAGGTTGGAATAAGTACAATTGAACTCCAAAGGGAGTTCTGGACATCACATTGAAAGGGACTGCACACCTTTTCAATGCCTTCCCTCCATTAGAAATAATGAAGGATAGGGGCACCTTCTTTGGGGGCTCATATAATTGCCCCCCCCGGTCCAATCCTTATGAAACTTGGAGGGTGTTTTGAGGAAAGGCATCAGATGCTATGCTGCAAATTAGGTGCCTCTACCTCAAAAGACACCCCCCCCAGAGCCCCAGACACCCGCAAATCAATTTCCCATTATTCCCTAAGGGAATCATTCTCCATAGGGAATAATAGAGTGCCCAGTAGACATTTTCCTCTCCCCCACTTTCTAAAGCTTTCTAAAGCGTGGGGAGGGCCTCCAAACCGGGGAATCCCCTGCCCCCACCTGGGGATTGGCAACCCTTCCTCCCTCTCTCTCACTCACACACACTTACTGGGTCTGGTTATTTGCTCTGAAAATGAAAGTAAAACAAATGGAAGCTGCTGCTGACCCTTCCCCGTGAAGTGCTTCCTGTTTCCTGCTCATCTTTAAAGGCACACAAACAACAGAAACACACACATTTTAAAATGGGACCTGCTTGCAGGTTTCTAAACCTGTCAGAGCTCTAGAGGTACATGGTGGCTGTGGGGGTGTGGCTTTCCCCCACCGGCCAGCTGATTGGGGATGGGGGGAAGCCTGTAAAATCAGGGGATCCCCCTGTGGGACCTGGGGATTGGGAAACCTAGACTTGGCACTTCTAGATGCATTATGTGCAGGTGAGGATAAACAAGGCTAGTGGAAACCACTGGCCAAGTTTGGAGCCCAGGTGGATCTGCCAATCAGAGGTAGCCATGATTAGAGTGCCTGGCACAACTTTCCTGTTTAAATATTAGCTATATAATATTAATGATATAGACCAGCTGTTTAAACTAGTTAAACCCATTATGTGGTCTGATATCCTTATTTGGGGTGCTGGGGCAACTCGCTGTTTCTAATTTATTTTATATGCAATTTGTAATTTTTAATCTTGTAATGTTTAACCTTTAAGAGAATAGCATCATCTTGTTAAAAGATGCAAGCATAGTAACATTTTTCTTTTCCAGAGAAGAGTTCTCACCCACTGACTCTTTTTCCTGGCAAATAGTTACAGAAGAAAAAAAGTCAGAAAGAGAAAAATGCCTCCCTACCAGGTTGCACCCAGAGGACCACATGCAGGATTTTTATATTGAAACTCAGAGAGAATGGATTTCTCTTTAAATGCACCAGTAAAGCATGGGATTGAGTAGCTATGATGGTCCTATCCATTCTTTCCTTACACATTCTTCTATTTCCTCTGTGCTTATCTGTCATGTCCTTTTTCCAGTGGTCCTGTTCCTCAACACCAGTTGTCTGCGTCAATGGCTTAATCCAACCATTATTGACTTTGTTCAATGTCCTCGGTATTTCCTTTATCCAAACATAGGCCTTTGTATGTGCAGGCACTCTGGCATCAGAAAAGCCTGGCTAACGTAAAACAAGGCAATTGACTCCAAGATCACATTCTGGAATTGTTGAAGAGATGGCCTATTGGGAAATGAAGACCAGAAAGTTAGCAAGGATTTGTGGGAGACCCCTTTGCTGCTCAAATACTGATTTAACACTAAAAATGTTTGTGGGTGTTCGACACACACCTATCAAAGCACATTTAATAGCTATATGCACTCTCTTGTGGAACTCCTCAGGAGGTTTGGAGTTGGGTGCCACCAATATGCTGATCACCGTGAGAACCAAGCTTGAATATAGTATAAACATGCAAAGTTTTATCAAATCATCATTTCTGTTATATTAATCTCATAATGAATACAAATCTGTGATTACATTCTTTAAGATGACTTTCATACAGTCTTTCTATAAATATAAATCAAGGTCCATATAGCGGAACAATCAAATGGGCTAGCTTACTTGCTGTTTTCACAATTCTTCAAAAACTATTCACTAATATTCAAAATACATATGGAATTGAGTGATATAATCCACAAGGTTCTCAATAGAGCTATTTCTGATAAGAAAAAAGCTGGGAGTTTGCTATGGTTGCATACAACATCTTTGGGAACATCACCCTCATCAATGGAATGTAGCAGTATTATTTCTATCTAAGATCGTATGTGTATTAAGGATGCCTCAATCTTCCTCTCATGGTTTGCTGGTGTTGCCTGGCCCACAGGTGCCTCAATTGTCTACAAAGAATAATAGAGTTGGAAGGGATCCCTAGGGTTGTCTAGTCCAACCCCCTGCACAGTGCGGGAAATTCATAAATATCTCCCTCTAAGTTCACAGGATCAGCATTGCAAAAGAGGGCAAAGGTTTTTTCTGTAGTGACCCCTACTTGGTGGAACTCTTGCCAGATGAAATCTGGACCCTGCAGGATCTTTTTAGATTTCATAGGGCTTGCAAGACGGAGTTGTTTCACCAGGCTTTCCATTGAGGCCAGTTAAGGTTGTTTTCTCTACCAATTAGTAGTAGTGCTGCCTGTTTTTGACAACAGTCTGAGGTGTTTAATGTTGGGTGTTTTATTCTGTTGCCTGAGCTACAGTACCGTTGCATAAATTGTAATGTAATATTTTTGTCCTGTGTTTTTAACTTTATTTATAGATTGTTTATTGGATGTTGTGAGCCAGGGGAGGGACAGGATATATGTCTAAAAATAATACATATATACTTAATAGCAATACTATTAGCAACAGCAATAATATCAAACTGTAGGATACCAACTAGTCACAACATCATTTTACATTGTGATGGCTGGCAGATTGCAACTAGGATTTCGTTTTTGCACAAAGTGCATTCAGAGTGATTCATAATGACTATCACAACAGAAAAGTATCCCTTCCAAATGAAAACTCTAATAAATAAATAAAATATAAATAAATAATAAACAAATAAAGTGTGTCTCAGAGAGGCTGATTCATTGTTTCTAAGAAAACTTGCAAAGAGGAGTGAGCCTTTGTGTAAATTAAACTTTACTTGTAATGACAAACCATTACATGCTCTGTTGGTGTAGAAAATGGCATTTTTCTTTGAGCTAGGTTACTTTGGAAAATTATTTGAATAATGGTACACTTGTAGATCCAATTCAATTTCTTGTTAGAATAACCACACATTTTTAAAATATAGTTGCCTCGTATAAACATGTTTCATTGCAGTGGAAAATAACCTCTTATTTTACCAACCCCGTTCAAGCATGAAGTTTAGTTACTAAATCAATTAACACGCCTCTAGATATCATTGGTGCAGTGTCAATCAGAGTTCAATGGAAAAATGACAAAGTATTTCCGTAGCAAAACAAAACAAGGAGCATGAAGTTCAATTTCCACAAAATGCATGTTTCTTTATTAAATAGCAGCAGAGCTTTGTGTAACACCCCATATAATAGCTAATATTTGATTTGTGCTAGATTTTCTTTTTTCTGGCACTAAAGTACTCAGTTCATTTTTTAAAAAAAAAATACATGGGCCCTTATCCAGAGTTTTCTTGCTGAAGAGCTTCATTGTACACATGAAACTACCAAACTTCAAGGCTTTCCCCATTCACTTCAGTGACAAGTATGCTGCTGGAATGAATGGAGACTTGAGAATGCTGCTTACAGAAAAGGTCTGTGTGTAGCAAAGCACATATAGGACTCTGGATCCAGGAGTTGTAGTAGATAGCTTAATAAAAGTTTCAACTCAGTGTGCTGCAGTGGTGAAAAAGGCAAACTCTGTTTTAGGGAGTATTAGGAAAGGGATTGAGAATAAAACTGCCAATATAATAATGACCCTGTGTAGATCTATGGTGTGGCCTTATTTCGATTCCTGTGTACAGTTCTAGTTACCATATCTCAAAATGGACATTGCAGAGCTTGAAAAAGTACAGACAAGGGCAACCAAGATGATTAGGGGATCAAAGCACCTTCTCTATGAGAAAAGGCTGAAGAGTTTGGGATTTTTCAGTTTATTATAAGATGAGTAAGCAGGGAAATGATAGAGGCTTATAAAACTATGCATGGGGTGGAGAGAACTGAAAAAGAATTTTTTTCTCTCCCCCAAAATGCTAGAAGCTGAGGGCATCCAGTTAAGCTTGGTTCAGGATGGGCAAAAGGAAATACTACTTTACACAGACAATGATTAAAATGTGAAATTCATTGCCAGAGGATGTAGTGATTGCCACCGGAATAAACAGCTTTGCAAAGGATTAGATATATTCATGGGGGATAAGTCTACTGATGCCTGCTAGCCATGGTGATTGAAGGGAACCTCTACATTCATAGACATTAATCCTCTGAATCCCAGAGTCAGGAGGAGGCAACTTCAGGGGAAGGCATCAGTCTCTAGACTCTGTCGTTGATCTTCCAGAGGAACTGGTTTGCCACTGTGTGAGACAGGATGCTAGACTAGATGGACCATTGGTCTGATCCAGCAGGGCTCTACTTATGTTGTTATGACACAGGAATCACCATATCTAATTCTCAGTGTGGCTTCATTTGTGGATAATTAACTCTAGAGATTGGGGCCATGGATAGACAAGACTGATTTTTCTACAAAGCTGAGAAAGGTCCCAGGTAGGGTTGCCAGACCCCAGTCGCAGTGGGGATCCCCTGGTTTCAAGGGCTTCTCCCTGCCATGGATCAGTTGACTGGTGGGGAAAACTCTCCCCTAAGCAGGGATGTTGTGCAGGGGGATGCTTTGTTTTTTAGGTAAACTCTATATTTTAAGCCCAATTTAACCATAGAGTTTGCTCAAAAATCAGAGCAACCCTAATGCAACTCCCCCCCCAGAAGTCCCCCCCCCCCAATCCCTCCAACAGACAGGTGAAAGGACCTGGCAACCCTAGCCCCAGGTTTGCAGAAAAATATGAATGAGAAAGTGAGAATTAAATTCGGGAATCAACCCCCACCCCACCCAATGATAGAAGCAGTGTCTGTAGCTTTTTGAAAAACAAAAAAACAACCTAATGCCTTCAGTAGTTGTTTCTAGGCAACCACAACAGTATTTCCAACCTTGGCAATACTTGGTTTCTGCAAGAAAAACACAAAGGGGTGTGGGAGGGAGAGAGAACCATTCCATGACTGCTTTGACCTTTGAGGGAGGATGCATTAGGACCAGGCTTGGCAACAACCTCAGTCAACTTATATAACTCACCCAGGCCTGGATGCTTGCTACTGTTCAACAGCAGCCACCCCATGCCTAATTTCCTCCATCGGGTTTGTATGAGGATAAAATGGATGATAGGAGAATGCTTTAAGCTGCTTTTGGGTTCCTATTAGGGAGAAAGGTGGGGTATAAATGAAGTAAATAAATAATAAATATAGCTGAATATGGGAAGCAGATAAAAAGTATGTTGGTTGGTTAGTTGGAAGGAAGGAAACAAGGAAAGCTGATACAGGGAAACAAAGATGTGGTGGCTGCTAAGAAGAGACAAATACTGTAAGGAGAGTGATGCTGGGGAAAATAAGATGTTCTCCACAAGTTCTTGCACAACTCAGCTGAGCCTGGTAGCTGGGCTGGCACCCCAGAGCTGGGCTATACTTTTCCATGGGAGGGGCTGCCAGGACAGGAGACAAAGGAAAAGCTGAGGACAGAAGATAGATAAATATGATTTGGATGGCAAGTGGGAAGTAAAGAAGGAATAGGAATTGGGGAGAGACTACAGAGGTTTTTACAAAAGAGAGAGAGGATATAGAGGGGAGGCAGAAAATGAGATGCCTCCTTCAAGTCCTTGCTGGCCCCCAGTTTATATTTCATGTATTTAGATCACACAACAATATATGATTTATCTAAACCAGGGGTGTCAAACTCATTTGTTATGAGGGCTGGATTTAATATAAATGAGATTTTGTTGGGCTAGGCCATGTCAAGCTGGGCCATTGAAGGAGAGCCCCTGAATAATTAATTAATACCCCCAATAATGATAATATTTGTCATATTGAGTAAAAATATGCTTTGTCTTCAAACAAAGGGGTCTGTTGTAAAACTGCCATTACAAACTGATTCTACCGCCCAGTGGATGTGAGCTCCAGCTGTAAGATTAGATAAGGAAACAGCCTTCTACAGGCGACTTGCTGTATATAGAAAGAGTGAAGGTGGCCATGTCAGGGAAATCTACTAGAAGTAGTTCTGTGAAGGCGGGATCTTTGAAATCTGATAAGCTTGCGCCAGCCTACTTGCTTGCTTAAGAACTGTGTGCACACAGGGAAGACTCCTTGGTTAGTCCCCCACCATATGTTCCAGTGTATCCACCTCTCCCTATGCCACCAGCTGAAGGAGGTGCTGAGGCAGCAGAAGGCGAGGCTGGAGGCAAGAGCCAAGCACAGCTAGTTAAAAGTGCTCCAGAAACCTTTGATGAGGAGAACCAGGAAGTAGGGACGAGTGGGGAAGCCAGGGCTGTAAAAGGGCAAGCAAGATCTCTGCAAACTTTAAATCCAATCCAGCAGCTGTTTACTGAACAATCGTTCCATGCAACAGCCCCCCGATTCTCCACGCCTGTGTCTAATAGTCAGAGGTTAGCTGCACGTTTCAGTTCACCCCTAGGGTTTTCCTCCAACACTGAACTCTCTCCCAGTACTGAGCAAACTTCCAGCTTCTCCACGGTCTCCCACTTGACTTTTCCAGGTTTTATATCTGGTGCAGAGGGCTCTTCTCTGGCTCTGTTCCAAGAAGTCCACGTCCCACAACAGCCCGGCCATGGGATTGAAACCTGATACATGTACGTGCCTTTCACTTCAAGTAATCTAGTAAATTGGAAGGCTCATACTGTAGCATTTTCTGATAATCCTATCCCAATGACTAATCTGCTAACCAGTATTATGGCCACACATCAGCCCACCTATGCAGACTGTCAACAGCTTTTACTGGCCCTCTTTACAACAGAGGAGAGAAGCCGTATTTTGCATCATGCCCGAAAGTATGTAGAGGGAAAAGTCCCCCCAGAAACTGCAGATAGGAGTGGATAAAGGCCCATTTTCCTGCAACAGATCCAAAATGGGATCTCAACGGCCATGAGTCCAAACAGCGCCTACCAGAATACAGGCAGGCAATCTTAGAAGGAATGAAAGAGGCAGCAAGAAGCCTATTAATATGTCCAAAGTCAGTGAAGTTCTCCAGAGAGCAGATGAGAGCCCTGGAGCTTCTGCTGAGTGTTTGATGCAAGCATTCCGAATGTATACTCCATTCAAACCAGAGGCTGTAGAAAACTTGTGTATAGTAAATACAGCTTTCGTTGCCCAATTTATGCTGACATCCGCAAAAAGCTCCAGAAGCAAGACGGCTTTGCAGGCATGAATCCCAATTGCTAGAGATTGCCCAGAAAGTTTATGCCAATCGAGATGCAGACCAGAAACAGGAGGCAGAAAGAAAAATGAAAAAGAAGGTTGATCTGTTGGCAGTGGCTCTGACTGGGCAGACATCTGTGAGAGGCAGAGGGGCTGTCCGGGGGCAAGGAATGAATGGCAGGAATCAAAGATCTGCAATAACTAACTTGGACCCAAACCAGTGTGTGTACTGTAAAGGATTTGGGCACTGAAGAGATTCATGCCCTAATCAACCCCACCCCCTCCGTGCACAAGAGATCCAAACCGCCCCTAGGCAGATGACACAACTGGAGTTTAGAGGCTGTGGGAGCAGAGGAGCCAGAGGAAAAGGCAGAGGAAGAGGCCAGGTCCAGAGTGGCAGATATCGGAGGAACGAAGAAGAGCCTGTGTATGGTCTGGCTGGACTGGAAGGATGGGAAGACTAGGACAGACAGAGCACCAATGGTCTTGGCCCTGCAGAGTTGATATTGGAGGTCAGGAGATTCCATTCCTTATAGACACTGGAGTTGCACGGTCTATGGTGCCTGTTAAGATTGCTTCTTCAATTCACAAATACATTAATATAATTGGAGCTGCGGGGCACAAGCAATCCAGACTACTTCTAGCCAAACGAACCTGTACAGTAGGAGGCCATGTAGTCTGCCACAATTTTGTCCATTTATCTGATTGCCTGATGCCACTGAGGGGAAGAGACCTGCTTTCTAAGTTGCGGGCCCGATTGACTTTTGAGTCAGAGAGCCAAATGAACTTTGAGTTGTCTTTCATTACCTCAGAAGGTGAACTACACTATCAAGGTGTATATGTTTTAGAATGCGGCTTTACCAACCAGCTCCTGTTTTAGAGTGGCGGCTTTACCAACCAGCTCCTGTAATGGCCATGTCAGAAGCCTGGTTTCAACAATTTCCAGATGTATGGGCAGAGGAAAACCCGCCTGGGTTAGCAGTAAACCATGCACCTATCAAAGTAGAGTTAATCCCAGGACCCATTCCAGTCTGGGAATGCCAGTACCCGATTCCCAAGAAGGCAGTAGCTGGCATCCAGAAGCGGCTCCTTTATTATGGGATTCTTATTGAATGCCAGTCCTCATGGAACAGTCCCCTTCTGCCAGTCCAGAAGCCGGGCACCGATGATTACAGACCAGTACAAGATTTACGTTCTGTTAATTCTTGCACACAGACTTTGCATCCTGATGTTCCAAACCCATATGTCTTGCTGGGATTTGTACCTGCCTCAGCCACTTACTTCTCAGTGGTAGATCTCAAGAATGCGTTCTTTTGTTTAAGGCTGGCACCTAAAAGACAGCCACAGTTTGCCTTCCAGTGGGAAGAAAAAGAGACTGGTAGAAAGCTACAATATACATGGACCTGTTTACCCCAGGGGTTCAAAAATTTGCCCACCCTTTTTGGCAATGCCCTCAGTAAGGACTTGAGCCGGTTTCCAACTGTGCCAGGAGAAGTTGTGTGCCTTCAGTACGTTGCTGATATTCTGATAGGGGCCAAAGACTTACAGACTTGCCAAGGTGCCACTGCTGCCCTGCTAACACTTCTGACTGAGGCTGGGTATAAAGTGTCTCGGAAGAAAGCTCAGCTGTGCCAAGAGACAGTGAAATTTTTAGGCTTCCATATATCCCAGGGCAGACAGCAGCTAGGCAGGGAGTGAAAAGAGACTGTGTGTGCCATTCCTGTGCCCACTACCAGGCGCCAGCTGAGAGAATTCTTAGGAGCAGCAGGGTTCTGCAGAATTTGGCTCCCCAGTTTTGCTATAACAGCAAAGCCCTTATACGAAGCCACTAAGGGGAGAGAAAAAGCACCTTTTGAATGGACAGAGCAATGTCAAAATGCCTTTGAAGCCTTAAAACGCCAGCTCATGCAGGCCCCAGCTCTGGGACTACCTGATACTGACAAGCTCTTTATTCTGTATGTGCATGAGCGAGAAGGAATAGCTGCAGGCATACTAACTCAGTTGCTGGGATCCTGGCCCAGACCAGTAGCATATCTGTCTAAACAAATGAACAATGTGGCCAAAGGTTGGCCTTCATGTATGCGTGCCATAGCTGCAGTGGCAGAACTTGTGAAGGAAGGTGATAAATTTATCTTTGGCGGCCAGTTTGAAGTGAGAGTGCCAAGCACTTCTTGAGCACAAGAGGAACTATTGGTTCACTAATGCCTGCACTAAAGCCTTATCAGGGAAGCACAGAAATTCTGCCTGTTTTTCACTCAGTGGGTGTGAGCTCCAGCTGTAAGATTAGATAAGAGTACAGCCTCCTACAGGCGACTTGCTGTATATAGATAGAGTGAAGGTGGCCACGTCATGGAAATCTACTAGAATTAGTTCTGTAAAGGCAGGATCTTTGAAATCTGATAAGCTTGTGCCAGCCTACTTGCTTGCTTGAAAACTGTGTGCACACAGGGAAATGTATCTCAGTCATTTTGGGGACCCATGCCTGACTGGGTTCTGCTTATGGTACCATAAAGTAAACCTCGCTTCAAACCAGTAAGTCTGTGCAGACCTCGTTATTTCTCTGCTTCATCATATGTGTTCCTATTTTAGATTAGGTAACAGAGATATAAACTTGATAAAGGACACAAACACAAAGATTATTTTTTTACAAAAAAATTAAATAAAACTTGTGTAAAACATTAGCACTCTTTGGTCTTAAAGGTGCTTTCTTTGTATCTCTCCTATGGGATCCAGAGAACTGGGCAAAGGAAGCTCTGGCTCTTTCCTTCCTTCTGCAGGAGACCAGGAGGGAGAGTAGCCTCCGTCAATAGAAGGAAGACAGACTTGGCTCAGTAGCTCTGCTGTGTGATTAAGAGAGCCTGGCAAAGCAAGCTCTGCATCCCCCTTTCCTCCCCAAGGAAGGAACCTCAGCTAATGGAGAAAATAGAGGTTTTGCTCTGTAGCTCCTGTGCAATTCAGCAAGGCTTGCAAAGCAAACTGTTATGCAGAAGGAAGCAAATGAGAGAGGAAGGAAGCAGATGACAGCCAGTTGCTTGGGGGCCAGATAGGAGCCCTCAGGGGGCCTGGTTTGGCCCCCAGGCCATGTGTTTGACACCCCTGATCTAAGCTTATGTCTGCACTTGCATCTCATCATTACCCCACAGCAGATGTTAGGGGAACTTCTTTTATATAATTGAGACTAGAAATATAGGGCTAGATTCAAGCTTTCCATGAACAGAGCAAGTTCAAGCTTTTTCTTGAAAAACTGCCTCTGAAAGCCACAGGGTTGTCAAATCCCCTTACCAGTCCATTGGGGGATTTGGAAGGCATTCTGGGGGTGGGCAGGGACATCAGATATCAGAAGTGATGCCATTACACTGGGGATGTTGCATGGGGGATTCCCTGGTTTTTGAGCAGACTTTATGGTTAAATTGGGCTTAAACCATAAACTTTGCTCCAAAACCAGAGCATCTCCCATGCAACATCCTCAACACAATGATGTTACTTCTGGGTGAAATCATCACATCAGGGATGAGTTTTCCTCTCTGGCCAGCTGGTCCAGTGGAGAGAAGTCCCTGAAACCGGAGATCGCCTGCTGGGCCCTGGGGGCTAACAAGTCTAAAAGGCCAAGGAGCCTTTCAGATCAGCATGCCATGCAGCAAGAAGGTATCTGTGTGTGTGTGTGTGTGGGGAGGCATTAGCAGGTACTATCTTCTATGCTGCTTATGTGGATGAAGCCTGAATTATATATCAACAAAAGTAAGGACAATACCTGTTGAGTTACCATTCTTTGCAGCAGCCTCTGCCCCTTCCCCCCATGTTGCATGATATGCTTTTCTGGACAGGTTAATTCTCTAAAGCAGCTTCTTGCCAGGGTACAAATTTTAAGAACATTGATACTTGACAATGAATTGTCATTTGAGTCAGTGTGGTATAGCGGTCAGAGTGCTGAACAATAACTGAAGAGACATAGATTCTAATCCCCACTCAACCATGAAGTTCAGTGGCAGTGCAATCTTATGCAGAGTTACTTTGAGATTAGACTGGAGTAACTGCAAAGTTTGTACAGTGGGTGACTTTGAGGCAGTCACTGTCTCTCATCCTAACTGTCACTATCTCTCACCTTTGTATGAAGATAAAAATGGAGAAAGAGAGACTCAAGTACACAGCCTTGGGATATTTGAAAGTGCCTGCTGGATCCATCCTATGAAAGCGCTAGTATATTCTAGCAGGAGTGTTTTCCCATCATTAAGGGCAGCGTGCAGTGAGTTCTTCTAAATCTGAATTCCTGGAGCAAAACCCAAAATCCCATGATAGATTTGAAGAACTATTAATTGCTTATTGATTAACAGGAGCATTGGCATTTTCATTGGTGGCTACTCAAATATACCAGTGTATATACAATTTCTAGACAGTACAGATTTAGTTATAGGGAAAGTAGTTCTATTTTAAATTAAAGGCACTGGGAACTTCTATTTTTTTTTGGTTGCTATTCTTCTGTTCTCTTATAACTGGTTAAAAGTGTAGTATACATCTATGAATCACAGCAAATTGCCCCACACTGCAGATTTTGTTTAAAGAGCAGACTGCTCTCCCCAAGGAGGAGCCAATGAAACTATCTGACCTCAGCTGAGTAGTCAGGGACACTAGGACCTATAAGGCACTATGCATAGGCTATATTCAGCTACTTTTTCATGAATGGAGTCAGTGAGAATAAGGAGAAAGTCTGAAGACACTGCAATAATACAAACTACCAGTAGCATATAAAAAGGGCCTGTGCCTCCTTCCTATAAAACCCTCTCCCCATATTCATAATTCAAGATTAATTTAGAATTATAGAACCACAGAGTTGGAAGGGGTTATATAGGCTACCTAGTCCAGACCCTTGCTCAAAGCAGGATCAGCCTACAGCATCCCTGAAAAGTGTTTGTCCAGTCACTGCTGACTTATTGCAACTCAACCGGAAAGATGCAGGGAATGATACAAAGTCACTCTTCATTAATTTATGTTATCTATTATTGATTCATGTAAAAAGATAATTACCATGATTTTGACAGGTGACAGAATTATCTAAGGAACTACATGTCAAATGACAAAATAAAGAGCCTGATTTCTTTGGTTACTTATTCCCTTCTTGCCCACCTCCAAGTCTCTGTATCAGAAGAGAGTTGTTGACAGCTTTGATGTTGTTCACTACAACAGGCTTATGGTGGTTCAATAAGCAAAATTAAATGCATCTCTATGTAAAATGCCTTATATCACTTATGCACTCCTTATAGCACAAACCTTGCATCTCCATCAATGGTCTTTGTCATTCCCTTAGAATTCCTGAATGAATTATTCTGAGTTGCCTGAGTTCAGAGGGTTTATAGATGGCTTGACGACATGACCCCTTCCATGAAACTATTTCTTGACAGCCAGTAATGATGTATAGCTGGTACTGACTGAGCTTGCTCAGTGACTGTATCAGATATTTGGCAGATTTAGGAAGGGACAGAAAAACCATCAACTGAAGACTGGAAAACAGAGATTCCAAAATAAGATCACATTTCAGTTTCCAAAAATGACATTGTATATGTAGGCTGCATTTAAACTCACCTTTTAAAATGACTATTATCCACAAAGTGACATAGAATGTAACTTTTGATAAAATGCACCTCCTGCTTGTATATTTTGTACTTAGCACAATAAATTTGGCAATATTTTCCATTGCTGACAATTGCGGGGGGGAGTCATCAAGGCTGTGCAAGTAAGGAAGAGTCTGCAGTTCTGTTGGAAGCCATTGAAATGATATACAATTTAAGTGACATTGCCAATGGTAACATCCTGTGTACTTTCAATAACATAATGGCTGCACTGGTGTTACAATAAAATTAGAGCATTTCATTAAAAATAGCCGTTACATTGTCAGTGCCAATATTTCACTCATTTTATGCTGCTTATAGTTTTAGTGCTCAAATATCATCTTGGAAAGACATTAAATGAAAATATACCAAAATAGCAGTAAAGGTTACAAAGTATTTGACAATATGCACTGTACCCTGAACAAATAGCTCTCTCAGCCCTTGAATATCCTTTATAGGAAATCACTATAATTTTTGCTATATTTCACCTATTATAACTTCAATGTCTACATATTCAAGGAATACAACTCAGGCATCTATGTGCAAAGTTAGAAGAGTTCGAGGACCTTTCCTACCTATCATATCATTGGCTAGACATTTCCAGAAGTACAATTAAAAAACAACAACAGCTACTTTGAAGCAATTACAGTTGGAGAATATTCAGCAGCAGTGAGATGGAAAGAAATGGCTGCGACCACCAATCATTTCAAGAGGGAGGGAGGCTGACCCCTGCTGGTGATCATTGCTGAGAGAAAACACAAGTGTGGTCTCAGTGATTATAGGGCCCTGGGCAAAGTCCTCCCACTGAACCACCCCAGGCTCAAAGAGGCAGCCCTTGCCCTGTGCACCTGGGTGTGCCTGGCAGTTGCTAAACCAGCTGCTGCCTAAGCCTCAGAGGGACAGGAACAGGCATACTGGGAAACCATCAAGCCAGTGGGCTGCCACCCACCTGTCAGAAGAGGGAGAGACTCACATGGCAAATGCTGAACTGGTCAGCTGCTCCCTGTCTGCCCAAGCCCCACAGGGTGAAGATGCATGCATCACAGCCAAGCTAGCAGGCTGGAACTCCTCAGCCTGACCCCTAGAGGGGCTGGGACAGCATGTTGTAGCAGAAAAAAATTCATCCTAGTCCCTGGGCTGGATTTGGACTGACAAGAGACCATCCCAGTGGGCAAGAGTTAGAGACAAAAGCTTGCACTTTGTTTTACTTTATTCAGCTAAACTATTTGTATGTTACTTACTTATGATTTTTTAAATAATAAAAAATAAGGTTTTTTTAAAAAGATAACCAAATTGCTCAGAGCATATGTCAAGCAGTGTACATGCATCGATCCATAATCAAGAGATCTCTTGGGATGCCTAAATGGAGAGCCCAAGTGGCCATCAGAAAAGGCAGCCCCCATCATCTAAAATTAATACTTTTTATATCCTTTAATTGCTAAGCATTTCCATGGTGGGTGTTACAAAGAATGCCATACCAGCAACAATAGCAGACCCTTTCCACTAATGGCATCATAAACTATACACAGCTGTGGGACAGAACAAGCATCTTTGGGACAGTGCTGGTTGGCCTAAATCTATAACAGTTTACACTTGGTGCTTGTACACTCTATTTTTGAGCAATATATCTGGAGAGTACGGTATGCTTAATTGCAGGGTGTTCATGAGACACAAACAGAGCTAGACTGCAATGCCTTCTAACGTAGAACCAAAGTCCATTCTTACTTGTATATAGGCCTTAGAATCTTTAGAGACTATATTCCGAAGAACAGAAATTCTCGTCTCCACCTATGCCAAAATTCTGCCACACATATCCACCACTACCTCTTCTTTTTCTTTACCCCCTCCATCAGGGGAGGGGCAGGGTTGTGGATGGCTGGGAATCTTCTTAACCCAGGGCCAAGGCAGCTGCCCTGGATGTCCATAGCTAAAGGAAGCAATGTGAGCAACACTATGCAGGAACTCTGGTGAAAGGTCAGCTGCAGCACCTACTTATGTGACCTCCCAGTTGTGCATATGCTATCTGTTCATCCCAGCACACTTGCACAGTGCTGTCCATACTACTTCTCAAAGATTTCAGGTTTTCACGGCTGGTAACATCATTAGGGTTTGTAGAATCTTTCGGGATCAAGTGCCGTGTTCTACTGGAGAAAGTTTTCCTTCCAGACGTTTCGTTCTCAGCTGCGGAGAACATCCTCAGTGGCGTTGCAGCCGGAGCAGGCGCTCTGACCTTCTTGGCTGCTGTGCATTGAGTGGGGCCAGGGCTGCTGGAGAGCTGCTATTTCTAGGCTGGAGGGGGTGTGATGAAAGGGCAATTAGTTTGTGGATGTGCCCATTATTTGGTGGGGCTTCCTGGAAGGGTAGTGATAAGGAAACTGGCTGCTGAATGTGACCATTGTTCCGTGTTAATTGCTGGGAGGGTTGTAAGGGGTTTGAAGATAAGGAAGATGGTTATTGACTGTGCTGATTGTTCTGTGGAATTTGCTGGTTGTTCTGAGACTTTCTGCAATTTATAGTCTGTAGGGTGTTTGGCAGAGCTGGGTACCAAGATTGGTGGATGAAAATGCCTTCTTCCTTTCTGTTAAAATTGTGTAGGTGTTTGTAAATCTCAATAGCTTCTCTGTTCAGGCGGGTATGATAATGTGAGACCGTAGAAAGGACTAAAACCACGTTGCTGGCTCTGATATGTGGATGATGTTTTTGCCATCTGGAGTCATGGAGAGGCTGCTTTGAATAACTTTCTCCTTCATCTGAATTCAGTCCATCCTCATATCCAGTTCACCGTGGAGAAAGAAAACAATGGTCAACTTGCCTTTCTTGACGTTCTCATTACAAGGAAAGATGATGGAAAACTCGGCCACACTGTATTCAGGAAACCCACACACACCGATCGCTATCTAAATAAGAATTCCAATCATCATCCTCGCCAAAAACGTATAGTTGTAAAAACCCTCATTCACCGTGCATCACGCATCTGTGAACCAAGCCAACTCCAACAGGAACTACACCACCTCAAACAGTCACTGCAGGCCAATGGATACTCCCAACAAGAAATTAGAAGAGCCCTCCATACCAGGAGACCATCCACACCAAATCCCGAGCCACACACAAATGTGGGTACAGCCTTCCTGCCCTACATAAAATCTGTCACCGACCGCATTGGCAAAATTCTCAAATGCCATAATGTTGACACAGTCTTCAAGCCCACACAACAGATGCGCCACATGCTGCGCTCAGCCAAAGATATGAGAGATCCACTTTCAACCCCTGGAGTCTACAAAATACCCTGCTCCTGTGGTGCAGTCTACATTGGCACTACCCAACGCAGTATCAACACCCGTCTCACCGAACACAAGAGACACCGTTGCTTGTTTCAGCCAGAAAAATCAGCTGTAGCTGAACATGCACTTCAAGAAGGAGACCACGTCATCCATTTTGAAAGAACTGAAGTCCTTTCTACGGTCTCACATTATCATACCCGCCTGAACAGAGAAGCTATTGAGATTTACAAACACCTGCACAATTTAACAGAAAGGAAGAAGGCATTTTCATCCACCAATCTTGGTACCCAGCTCTGCAAAACACCCTACAGAGTATAAATTGCAGAAAGTCTCAGAACAACCAGCAAATTCCACAGAGCAATCAGCACAGTCAACAACCATCTTCCTTATCTTCAAACCCCTTACAACCCTCCCAGCAATTAACACGAACAATGGTCACATTCAACAGCCAGTTTCCTTATCACTACACTTCCAGGAAGCCCCACCAAACAATGGGCACATCCACAAACTAATTGCCCTTTCATCACACCCCCTCCAGCCTAGAAATAGCAGCTCTCCAGCAGCCCTGGCCCCAATCAATGCACAGCAGCCAAGAAGGTCTGAGCGCCTGCTCCGGCTGCAACACCACTGAGGATATTCTCCGCAGCTGAGAACAAAACATCTGGAAGGAAAACTTTCTTCAGTAGAACACGGCACTTGATCCCGAAAGATTCTACAAACCCTAATCATACTACTTCTGTCTTCTTTGCTTAACGTAGACAGCTACAAGTAAGAATGTGGGGTTCTCTCTACTTCTCAGTCACTGCTCAGTGCTAGTGGTTGTTTAATGTACACCTACTACTTCACTAAAGCCTGTTGGAATCTATTATGCTCAATGGAACTGTGATATGCTAGAATGTAACACTACCTTCTTTGGAACAATTTATTCATTTTTTAAAAAAATCCATACTTATGTACATATGTTCTGTCAAGTTGCCACCAACTTGTGATGGCCCCAGCAAGGAACTTTAAAGGCAAGCAAGAGGAAGAGGTGGTTTGCCATTAACTTTCTCTGCAGAGTGTGCCTTAGTGGTCTCCCTTTCAAGTATTGACTCTGCTTAGCTTCTGAGATCTGACAAGATCAATCTAAATCATGCCACCTCTCCCCCCACTCTTGAAATACACCATGAAGTTTAGAAAGCCCATAAAGTTACCATCTGTTCGCAAAAAATTTTTCAGACATGACTTCCTTTATAAGGAATATAAGGAAAGAGGACAGAAGGTTCCATGTCCTTCACAGAGGAGATTTGCAGAATTTACAAAACTTCATTAGAACAGGAAAGAAGTGAGTTAATACCTTCTACTGGACCAGAGTGTCTCTAGGGTGAGGAAAATGGACTTTTGAACTATGCATCCTCCTCCAGGCTTCAGTATTCAAAACATAAGGGGGGATGACTTAAAATGCATTACTTGCACAAATGTAGCTGTTGCCCTTTAGAAAAAAAAGGAGCAGAATGGCTTGAGTCGAGACTGTGGGGTACTCTCTTAGCTGAAGGGACTTTTTCTGAGTGATGGAGGAGCATTCTGAATGTGTGATTTATTAAGACCCTTCCCCAGTTAAAAATGGTGTCAAAAAATTATAAGAAAAAATGGTTATAAAATTCATGTGTCAAGGTCCATGTTCTGGCCTCAAGCAAGACCTGAAACAAACTTTGCCTAAGAAAAGTTCCTATTACAGCTTAAAGTCTCCCCCCCTTCCTTTACTTTCTTCTGTTCCTAAAAATACATTTTTAAACATTTCTGTAGGCTTTACACCTGATTTAGTTGCTATGGTAACTTTCTCCTTCTACAATTTTTCCTAGGCAGGTATTACCACCTGTCAAGATAGGTTAGCTCATTCAAACATTTACATATTCCCTGTAACCTAAATGAGTGGACAGATACCTTACAGAAGAGAAGAGCTGAGAAGATAGAAAGCCAAACTGAGTTTTCCCATTCAAACTCCATAATGAGTATTTGTGGGGGAGGGGGAACAATTTATATTGAGATGAAATGATTAGGAATATAAATGAAATTCACTTCCAGGTTTTAAGGGGTCCAACAATGCTGAAAGTTAGCTCAGAGATCTGTAACTGTACAACCTTATCCATGGAATTAATTTCACCTTAATAATACTGAAAATTAACTTGGGCAATTAACATGGGCTGTTGCGAGTTCTATGTTCCCTTGAATGGCACTCCTGAAGCTGACATTTTAAATTAACTGCTTTATTAATTAAATGTAAAGACAAGGGGAATGGTAACATATTTCACTGATAATTTGAGTCTTAAATGCATTTATATTATTTCAGAGGCAGGAAAACGTTTCTCGATTTTTCATGGCTTTTCATTGTAATTCAGCATCAGTAAATGGGCCACTCATATAAGTTACAGAAAGTCTGAGACAAAGCGTCAAGTAAACATAAATACATCATTTTTGCATTGTTTCTTGGACTTTTGTGAAAGGGCATTTCAGACTTACAGGAAAAGTTAATTGTAATTTGTTTGGCTGGGATCCAAACCACTCTGTGCAATGTTCAGTGTATTTATGGAGGTTTTTCATTGGCATATCTTGGCAACTCTCCAAGAGCTCCATGAAGTTCAGGGAGCATTCCAGAATAGCACACCACAAGGTGTGAGAGACTACCACCAGGGAAGGGGACATAGGTCAATGGTAAAGCATCTGCTTGGCATGCAGCAGGTCCCAGGTTCAATATTTGGCATCTCCAGTTAAAGTACCTGGCAGTAAGTGGTAAGTGGCCTCTGCGTGAGACCCTGGAGAGCCACTGAATAGACAATACTGACTTTGATGAACCAAAGGTCTGATTCAGTTGAGGGGAGCTTCATGTGTACACCAGCAGCAAAAATCAGGTGCCTACTCTTCTTTATTGCATATGTAGATGCTCCTTTCTGATTGTTGCTGTTGTCATTTCTATTGTTTTTAGCTTGTGTTTTTCTCAGATTGGCTTAGAGAGGGATCCTTTTCACCATATCCAAATCACCAGCACAGGGGAATGGTGTTGATGAGCAGCATCACTCAACACAGGTAGGTGAGGAATGGCATCACTACTGTTCTGAGTTTGGAGCCAGGGTAGGATTTCCAAAATATGTGCAATGCTTGGGAACAACCTTTTAGAGAATTCACACTAAAGGATTGGGGAAGAGTTTTGCAGTATTAATAACACCCTAGTTTAAGCCATTGGACTTATCTTGCCACTGTCATTTTTGAGGGTGGGAGCATGAGATAATGTTGATTAATCAACATTTTTATGCTACTGGAAGAATTTTATACAAGAATATTGGCAACCTAATATTAGTTCTTGTTTCTTCATCACTGATTTTCAACATTAAGCAATGCTTGACAAGCCAAGTAGTAGATATAGTTTCTGCTTTGCAGATGCAGATTAGAAAGAGATGAAATGACAAGACTCACTAGAACTTCTGCAGCAGTGAAGATAAAACAGCTTGACTGAAGCTGATGATTGTTGATGCTGCTGGCAAAATGAAAGTCATGGGCATCGCAGAGACATTCACTGCTCAGTTCATTCATGTTTTCTGGTATATTTTTAGCTGACATGACATCTTCCTGGATCAAAAGAAGCCTAGGAGCAAGACAGCTAGCTATGACTAGGAAATGCCAGCCATTTTGAGAGATGAAGACTATTGTGAGCTTTTCCTGCCTTTATTACAAATTGGCTTGACAAGTTTGTATTTATAGGAATGCCTTTTCCATTAATATTTCTTTTCTAAAACTGTTTATTTATTGACAGGCCACCCCATCAATGGCTATTTCAGTGCTGAAAGTCTCTGGATTATAAACAACCAGTTTCTGATTTTATTGAAGTACCCTGGAATTTTAACTGCTTTGGGATATTTTAAGGTTCTCTTTTTGACCAGCCTGGACTCTGCATACTTAAGAGACTCTTGTTTTATTTTATATCATGGGCTTTGACAGAATGTTCCCTCTTTTGAATATATAGTCAGCATGGCAAATTTTAGAGCAATGGTACACAGATAGCAGGACCTTTCCAAGTGCCAGTGGAAAAGTTAGGACACGGGCAGCCCAATCCAGACATAAGTGGCAGCTGGCTGTGGCGTAGCTGCCACACCGCTAGTAGACTTCCTGAGGAATTCGGCACGCTGAAACACGGGGAGGGGAGAGGCATAGCTTGCCATGAGGGAGACGGTCACCACGACAATGCCACTGGGGTAGGTACACAAGGGAGGCGGAGGCAGCCGGCAGGGAGAGCCACCCCCCCATTGGCCATTCCCTTGGAGAGACCACTGACCGGGGCGGGTATTGCCCAGGGAATGTGCAGCAGATGCCAAGCAGGAGAGACAACAGAGGGCACAGCTCAGACTTTATTTTTCTGGAAGAGAGCGCAGCAGTCTCCCTGGCACATGCTGGGCAGTCTCGCTGTGGGTGGGGCTCCATCCAGAGCAGCGGGCAGAAACAGCTGAGGGAGTGGGGGGCAGTGGAGTGACACACATGGAAGCCTCTGTGTTGGAGTCCCACCTGCAAAACAGAGACAGAGATGAAGAGCATCTACAAGGGCGGTGGCTGGAAGAGCAGGCTGCATTTCAGCCAGGCGTTCTCTTAAAGGGACAGTCTCTGACCCACCTCTTCGCAATGGGGCAGCTGCCACACACACACACACCATCCCCTGCCAGGGGTTGGGAATGCGGCAGAGGGCAGACCAAGGGAAGGGAGCAGGTGGCAGCACAGGGGAGCAGGGTCAGCAAATGCCCCCTGCTGGAGGCCACTGCCTGGTTCAAGTGCCAGAGATGCTCACACACCGAGCGGTCGAGAGTGAGGGGAGGGGGAGGCCGGAGGGGGGAGGACAGTGGAACTTACTCAGGCATGCAGAGCCTCTGGGAGTCCGGAACCTGTGGAGACTTGGAAACAAGAGCAGTTAGCCCCAGTGGAGAGACCTCTCTTTCCCCCTCGCAAGTTAAAGATACTGCCAAAGCAACCGCACAGTGCAAAACCCATCACCAACATGCCTGCCTGTCCCTCACTCTAAGTCTGTATAGCCAGAAGCTCGCCGGCAGAGCTTCCCGCCACGCGCCCCTCTCCCTAACAACTGAGTTGTGTGAGGCCAGAACAGAAGTATTTCTAGGAGGGGGAAGACCACGATTGGGTGCTGCAAAGGGGGCTCATCAGCCCCAGGCGCAGGGGATTGGCAAGGCAATCATGCCGCTCCCGAAGGGGTTTGCGAGCTTCCACAGCGGTGGAGGCTACCTTCGTTTTTGGTTTCAACGAGTGCCTATGGGACATGCCACTATTTTTGCACACGTAACGTTGCACCTCTTGGGGGGGGGCGTGTCATGGGCCAAACTACTCAGGAAGCTGCCTAAGCCTGGCCGCACCCCCAACTCCACCCCCTCCTCTGCCTGAACGCCGTGCTCCACCTCACTTCTGCCCATGCGCAGCCCTCAGGCGCTGCTACCCTCGAGTAGAGTGACACTTGGGTGGCCCCCCACCCACGTAACTCCCCTCCACTGTGGTGGTGCTGGTTATACATTGGTGCAAACCCTTCCTGCTTCCACGTAGCGGCTTGTCTGCTCGCAAAAGACTTTCTGCCCCCCGCTCTGGATTGTGCTGTTAATTCTCTCCAAATTAAATCAATGGGGCTAAATTAAAAATATTCAAGCACTGACTGGATTGTCACATTTCTATCACAGTTACAGTATTACTTTCTCTGCAGGCCCATCAAGATTAAATAGATCCCTTTTTGAAAGCCATGTGGTATCATAGATGTTAATTGTAAAGGCTAAAATGGTATGAATACTCATTATGTTTTAATGGCTATTTTATTTCGTAGAAGTTGATTCTGGATGAGAGAAATCTGACAGAGCTCTGTGACAATAGTTGCCTTCTACCATTGAAACAGAACCAGCAGTTCATCTAAACATCAATGGAAAGTACTTTTTCCCAGAAGGCCCACCATTAAGGGTAGGTTATCAAATGTGGCCCTGTTCACACAGCGTGTTGAGTCCGTGTTAAACTGACCCAGTTCTGTTCCAAATATCTTTGTTCCGAATATTATCGATCAGACTGCCATACTGCAATTTGAATCATTCCACAGTGAATCCGTCTTCTGCTGTCCACACAACAGCACCATGCAGTTCTTTTTTTCTCCACTTTTGCCCATTATGCGCATGCGCGCACATGTGCATATGCACGCATACGTGTGTGCATAGGTTAAAACATTATGTGGTTTTGCAGTTATGCGCATATTGCTAAGTAGTAAAAAAAATGGTGACCGTAAACTGGATGTCTGAGGCTCCTTTTGCTCCGGGACAGCCTTCAGACATCCGAAAGCTGGTCAAGAACCATTCAGACGAGGAACATATGAAGCTGCCTTCTCCTGAATCAGACCCTCGGTCCATCAAAATCAGTATTGTCTACTCAGACTGGCAGCAGCTCTCCAGGGTCATAAGCTGAGGTTTTTCACACCTATTTGCCTGGACCCTTTTTACTTGGAGATGCTGGGGATTGAACTTGGGACCTTCTGCTTACCAAGCAGATGCTCTACCACTGAGCCACCGTCCCTCCAACTATAAGGTGAAACCAGAGAACTCAAAAAGCACTGCAAAGGAGCAGGTAACAAAACACTCTAGTTCTGAGAAGGATTGGGGGGGGGGGAGCTAGTACAAGTTAATACCGGGAGGTAGATGTTGCTGTCTTATCAGCCACTTTTAATCCAGTATGAAACAGCAGCGAGAACTAATTATACTGTGTGTCTGAATAGCCTCTGTGACTACCAACTGGAAACAATTTGACTTAACCTGAATATGGATAGTTAAATCAACCCAAACTATAATTGGATATTTGTTAAAGAGATTATTATTTGGCTATAATACGGTCTGAACAAAATGAGATACTTGTTAGAGGGATTTCTCCTTGTCATCTGATTGAAATTCATACGCTAACACTCAAAACTTCAGTTGGAGGAGATTGGGAAGGACGGACTATCTGGGCCTCTGAGCTACTTTTCAGCCTGGATTAATGGACTGAGTTTGCTGACAGAGAAAAACGGCTTTGCTAAGCAAAATTTTTCACAAAAAAGATATTTTAAGCAGTCTGAATTCTCTGAAGCAAGATCTTGGTTTATTGACAGAGTTGGTTAAGGAACAAATGGGAGCTTTTGTGCTGAAAGCTAGTGATATCTCAAATCTGCATGAGCAGAGTGCTAAAGAGAACCTGGTGACATCTGTGGAATTGGAATGGGAGAGCGACTCGTTGGGAGAAGAACAAAAGAAAGTCAAAATGGAACCCTATGGCATAATTTAAAAAGACCGGAAATGGAGATTGACAAGTTATGTCGAAAGGAACAAAGGCTGTGGAATTTTTTTCACTTTTTTCAAAAGGGATGACTGCATTAAGAAGTAAGAAGATGCATTTTAACCAGAAAATCATGATGTGGAAATCTTTCAGAAAGAAAAGCCTCCTGAACTAGATCCCTCTGTGTGCATAGTTGGATATGGACTTTGTAAGAAAATCTGATATGTGATATTAAAAGGCTAAGTGAGATTCTTTTTTCTTTTTTTGGGGGGGCTATAATAAGTTATCTTGTCTAAAATAATATGGATATAAAAGCTAAAGGACTAAAAAGTCTTTGAAAATAATTTTATGTAAAAATAGTTAATCTAGATCAATTTTTAAGAAGGCAAACAGCATAATTATTTGATAAATTGGTGAACTTGTCTTTAACAAATAATGATAAACAGATAATGTTATTAGCTTTTTATGTTTGTTATCGATATGGGTAATCCTACAAGTTAATCTGTAATTGTTAAGAAGGTAGACATCATAATTATTTTGTAAATTAGTAGATCTTCTTCTAATATGTTTGTTTGAAGAAATTGTCTGTAATAAGATAAATTATTGTGCTCTATTTCTAGTCTGTTAAGGATAAAGATATTGGTCTCAGGCTGTATTAAAGAGAGAGAAAGTGCGTGTTAGTTATAAATCAGGAGATAGATTTCTTTTTAGAAAGAAGGGTTTCTTGAAATGTCTTTATCTTTGTTGGTAATTGCATATTGAACTCTCAATAAGAACAGGCATGTGATTTTTATTTTTGGGTTATAATAAATTGTTTTTTCTAGACCAATAGGGTTATAAGAGTTGGATTAACTGTTAAAAAAGGCAGACAGCAGTTATTATGTAAACTGGCAGATTTGTTTTTTGCATACGTCCCAGGAGAAACTGTTTATATTGAGATAGACAAAATACCATGTTGTATTTTTCTTTTAGCTTCTTAAGGATAAAGATATGAATTTTTTGTGTTTATGTTAATGAGGATATGTTAAACTAACAAACTAGTCTGTGTTTACAACATGGTTAAGCCAAATCAGTTCCATGTTGAGATTGCTCTGACTTGTTTATACTTATTTGTGTTGAAGAATTGTTTAGACTTGTATTGCAAATAATAGTTTAGTAAAAATGTTTTATAATGAAAGATAAAGATGGTAAAATATATGTAGAAATCTATACTTGCAGGTAGAACGAATTGTATATTTTATTTGGAGGTAGAATTATAATTGATATATTTGTACTTTTCTTTTTTTTCCTGCTTTTCCCATTCTGTATATGCTCTCCCCCCCTTTTATGTATCTATGCTTATGCTTCTTCTTTTTGTAGTTAAAAACAATCATATATATAAAAGAATGCTACAGTGGTTCCAAAGGAGTGGCATAGCACTGAGACAAGATCAGGGACTCTTACTTCTTATTTTGCTCCAGTATGCATTCTCACAAGTCTCAGGGCTGGAAAGCTCATTAATTCACTAATTACTCTTCTTTCAAACAACCTGAGCCAGTGCAGTTGGCGCTGGCACAGTCATTACCATTCTTATCACAGGACTTCTGACTCTGATTTTGCTCAATAGCTGTGGGGTGAAAATAATTATCTGAGAGAATCTGAGCATCTTGAAACTACTAGGTCTTTATTCCTGTCCCAACAACCCCCCCTCCCCCCCAAAAACCCAAAAACCTCTGGCTTATGTTTGCTGTCTGTCTTCTGATGCTTCATTTCACACCCCAGATTGCTTTGGATGAATATTAACACAATGGTATTGAGAGATTGCTCTGGGCATAGACACACATTGCAACTTGGATTCATTAGTTGCTGAGGATCTAGCACTACTGTAGCAATCAAAAGTAATTTCTCACTTACAAAAACGATTTCCAAAGAAACAGCTTGCCCTACTGTCCATGTGACTCTGTGGAAGCATTCTGTTAATAGGCTTTATAAGATAATTAGATGACTTGTGTTCATTTTCTAAAGAACATGTTGAAAGAGATAGATATTCTCTAGAAACTAATATTTGACTCTAAAAGTATTTTAGATTTTTTCTTTGTTAGAAATTAACTTAATAAATGCAATCTGATCATGATCTGAAATGAAGCTTTGTTCAGCCAGCAGATGCTGAGCCACTGAACAGTGGTGTAGGGGTTAAGTGACACCCAAGATCAAATCCCCACTCTTCCATGATGCTTACAGGGTGACCTGACCTAGTCACACCTTTCAGCCTAACCTACCGCACAGGGTTATTGTGAGGGTGAAATGGAGAACAATGTTAGCTGCTTTGGAGCCCATTGGGGAGAAAGAAGGGGTATAAACAATAGAAATAAATACATAAATAAACAATGATTTCTTTAGAGTGATGACAATTGTTGAATGAGCACAATATAATAAACTAAGAGGGTGTACTAGTGCTCTGAAGGGAAACACTGGCATTAACATTTATAATGATATCCTTTTTATATCCCCCCTGCCCTGTCAGTTGAACCAACCAAACAAAATGCACATTCTAACCCACATTTTATCTACTGGATTAGTATAGGACCACTTCTAAATGCTTTATGTGTAAGCAATTCCAAGATACACAGAGATAGGATTATGGTATGTAACAATGGCATAGTAATGACCTTGGTTTCCTCCTTTCCCAAGCCATAACAACAGAGAGGAGAGCAAAAAAAGCAGTGAAAAATCTAAAGTGCTGTGCATCTTTCGATCTGACTGCTGTGGAATTAGTGAACAGGCTGGATACCATTTTGATGTTACAAACTTCTTTTTCTCTTATTTTCCCTAATGTCCTTTTACAATGCTCATAGTGGCAACAAGTGCCTATGTAGCTAATACCCTTGGGACCATAGTTGTTTTCTGGGCGTCTGATGCAGCATTTTGTGCCATGCTTCCTGCTTACCAAAATATACTTTTTTTCCACTCTGCTTTGCTTCTGTGTTAGCAAATAAACCAAATATTATAAAGACTGTCTGTCTCTAGTGCTCTTGCATATGACAGAATCTAAAGTATCACTGTATTGTTTCTGGAAGTACTCAATGACCCAAATTAGGAAGCACATAGTTTTTGTATATAACTGCGAGTTTCTACTCTCTCCCCCCCCCCCCCACTTTAATCTGCTTCAACTGCTGCTCAGCCATTCCTGTCTGCTATCTTTATTTTAGCAGGGGAGAGAAGAGTCTAAAGAATGAAGTCAACAAATGAAATTACAGAATGCTGAAAAGGTCAGAACTTCACAGTACAAGACAGTAATTTGCAAAATCCATGAGCCACTCCATGACATCAGATTTGCATTGGAAACTGCCAAGAGTATGGGATGAGAACTGGAAGAAGACACAATCCATGAAACTGTTCCTGAATTTGAGCACAATCCAGCTAGAATTAATCGTCCCAAAATCCCATTTATAATTTCATGGAGAGCCATAAGCCTATGCTTAAATGTCTCCCAGTGGAATTTATTTTGGCTGAATTGTGCTAGTGATTTAGTACTTTCAGGAATAATTTATACTAAGAAGAAACTTTAGGTCTATTTGATAATTAGAAGGTGCTGAGTAAATGTCTTCCTCTTTTATGGCTTCCTAAACTCACTATGAGTTTTTTTTGTATGTAGACACATTAGCAATATTTAAAGTTCACTTACTGAAATCGTTATTACTATCTCTCAGGATCCATATTCTGTCATATTTTGCTTTGTGTTGTTATCTTGCTATGCTGAATATTATGCCTGTGTGCTAGTCTGGTGAAGGTTATTAGGGTTCCCCTCTCCCAGGCTTACCTGTGGAGATGTTACTGACTGCCTGGGAATGTGGGGGTCTTCTTTGTACCATCTGGATGAGAATGACTTTCATTTCTCAGGCTGGGATCTCTGTGACCTATGTTGTAAATAGTTAGACCTTTGAAGGTTGGGGGGCGAGAGCCCACGCTTTTTGGAATTACTTAACACTGTCCATTCTTATTGCTCTCATTTCAGGCAAAGCCTCTCAAGGGAGAAGTATCCACTTGTAATACATCAATAAAGCTTTCTTATGTCTTCATACTCAAAGTCAAAATCTCACACTATCTATATGCTCATCATACAGCCATCGGATAGTGGCAAAACCAGAAGATCACAGGCACGCTGTCTCAACTCTGTAGTGTTCTGTGCTGCAGATTTATTTTGTGGATAATGATAGATGGTATAGTAATTTCATTCACATATCTAGTTAAGTGCTTCCAAATTGTAGCTGTCCAAGAGTTGCTGGAAGCCAGCAGGCGCAGTATATAGTGTTCGTAAAAACTCCATTTCTTGACCCAGGCCAGTATTTTACACTGCCCTGGGTTAACCACATCCTAATCTACTCCAGGGCTTATATGAAACTAGAAAGAGTAAAGGGCTTTCTACAAATAAATTAGTTTAGTTGTTACTGTAATTCTTTGAAGAAAGGAAAGTCATATTAAATTCTATACGTGTTTAAACTTATACTGCTTTCTGTTTTGTTTACTTTGACAAAATGTGTCAGCTCTGGCCTGCAGCAAATTAAATGTGTTAATCACTTTCTGTTATTCATTCTAACCTGACTGCTCATCAATCTCATTGAGAATCCATCAGTTCTTGTATTGTGAGAAAGGGAGAAAAGTACTTCTTTCTCTACCTTCTCTATACCACACATAATCTTGTAAACCGCTATCATGTCACCCCTCAGTCAGCATTTCTCCCAGCTAAAGAGCTCCAAGCATTTTAACCTTTCTTCATAGGGAAAGAGTTCCAACTCTTTAATCACTCTAGCTACTCTTTTCTGCACTTTTTCCAATGCTATAATATCCTTTTTTGAGGTGTGGTGACCAGAATTGTACACAATACTTCAGATAACAACCATACCATCAATTTATACAGGGGCATTATGATACTGGCTGACTTGTTTTCAGTTCCCTAGCATAGCATTGGCCTTTTTTTATTGCAGTCACACACTGTCTCAATATGCAAGTAACAATATGAAATTAAAACAATAATTTTTGGAGTGCCACATCACTATTTGAGTCAATCACCACACACACAGGAGTTGAAGAGAGTATGTAACTTGTGTCTGACAATAATATAAGATACAGGCCAGGGCAGGGACCTCAGATGCAATCTGTGTACTCTTTACTATTTAAAGACACATTAGGACTTCAACACGAGACCTCTATGTCTCAGTGCTCATTTTTCAAAAAGGATCAAGTGCCTACTAAAGCCAACTAGCACAGAGATAGAGCAATATATAACCTTTTCAGGTATAAGCATTCATGTATTATGGCAAATTACCTATGCTTAATTGCCATAGACTAAAAAGGTTTTCTCATCGGTAGTGGGCACCTTAATGGTAAGCAATCAGGTTTAACAAAGAAAATAAGTTATCCTGCTGAAAACTGTGCCAGATGTGCTCTGCAATTTTGCCATACATAGTCTATATATAATTTCTAGAAAACCAGGAGGAAATATAGATGCATTTTGTAAGGTCACATTTTACAGACCATTGCTCAAATTATATATTCCTGGTTAGTTCCACAAAGGCAATGAACATTTATGCAATGGAAATTATTGTCTGAGTTCAATCTCTTTTATACTTTTGGATGAAAGTAATGCAAAAGTTCAGTGATACTAAACATTAGTTTATTTAAAAAGAAAAAAAGACATTTCCCAAAATTTTTAAAGATATAATTCTATAATCAAAACCCTAATGCCTAAAGACCTTCTAGACAATAATCAGGGTAACATATTCCCATTGTCAGAAGTCATGAGTCCCTCTAATGAAAGGCTCAGGGGGAAAGATTTACCTCAGTCAAGTGCCTTCCCTGTCCCATCCTCATCATTGGCTCATTAAAGTGACCTGTCTCCATCTCCATATTCTTTTGTTCTCTTCTTACACTTGGAGTCTGCCCTTCTTGTGGCTCTGCCTCACCTGGAAGAGTCCCAATGAGGAGCTGCCATCTTCAAATTTCCCTGCATGTTGAGGTCTCATCCCACTTGGTAGCTGCTCCAATAAACAGGTGTTCCTTCTCTTCCTTCCTGTGATTGGTGGTAGCATTGGAGGTAAGTGATCCACTGAAGAAATTAATGCCTGTTCTCTTTCTACCTTCCCTTTGTCTTCCCCTGATAGACCCAAGCTTTTATCTGATTTTAATTTGAAGCTGCAGGTAGTTGTCCTGCCCAAAATTTTCACTCCAGCTGTGCTTACACCCATCTGGATTGAAGGTGGCATGGGTCCAATATGCAGTCCTCACAGCCTCCTCCCCCTACAGCAGTCCGAGGTTTGGTTAAGGGGAATGAGCTGGTAGAAAGGGCTGTCAACGCTGCATTTTGCAGGTGGAGGAGTCACCTTTGAATATTGCTTTACATAAAACAACTCCATTCAGATAGAAAACTAGCATTGCAGAAATAAAGGTCTTATGCCCTTCCTTTGTTTGCTTTGCTGATCTTCTGTTTCCAAAGAGTTTTTATCATAGGAGTTATATTTCAAACTTTTTTGCCAAAGTAAAATTTCATATGTTTTATTTATTTATTTATTTAGAACATAAAGGAAGATATCTTAATTAGAGAAAATAAACCAAGGAAGATTGTCAGATAATATTGGAGTGGGATAAGCAGGAAAATATAATATAAAAAGAGAAGATAAGAATGAAAAATGGATAGATGAAGTCTTACCCAAAAAAGAATTTACCAAAATCCTGTGAAGGAAAAGAGAAGAAAGAGAATAAACAAGACAGAGAAGTGAGGTTAGAATAGGAAAAGGATGAACCATTGTGGTGTAGTGGTTAGCACTTTGGACTAGGATCCAGAAGACCCAGGTTTAATATCCCACTCAGCTGTGGGAATGTGCTGGGTGACCATGGGCCATGTATTCACTCTCAACCATAGAGTTTATACCTTACCTTTCTCTCCAACAAGGACCTAAAGTGGCTTACATTATTCTCCTCTCCTCTGTTTTATCCTTATAGCAAGCAAGGAGAGAATAATGTAAGCTACTTTAGGTCCTTGTTGGAGAGAAAGGTAAGGTATAAATAAAGTAAATAAATGATTGATCAAGGACAAGGACAAAAAATGTTTGCTTCACCTGAAGAAGCATGACAGAAAAAGAAGACTAACTTGGAATGTGAACAGTCAGAAGGAGGAGGAGGTTTCTACAAAAGACCTTCAGTGAGCATAAAAATAGAGATGTTAATAAGCAGGAACTCATTTGCATATTAGGCCACACACCCCAACACCAAGCTAGCCAGAACTGCGTTCCTGTGCATTCCTGTTCAAAAAAGCCCTGGTAATAAGACTGGAGTGAGTATTTTAAGATGGTATGATCTCTACAGTGAAGAAGAATAGCCAAACTCCAGAAATGTAAGGCAGAAGCAAAGAAAATGTAAGACAAAATTGAGAGAAACTGTGATTGCCATTTATAAAATGCCTGTCATGTTAACAACCTCCTCACAAGGTTGTTGTAAGGTGTAATGATCTATGGATTACAAAGCCCTCTGCCAATTAAATGCTGAAGATAATGAGAATTACCTTCCTAGTAATATAGAGAGCAATGAAATTCCATTATGCCTGTTATAATATTGTAATTATTTCTTTTATAGACTTGAACAATATTGGCATCTTTCAGGTTTTGGGTGAAAAATTCTTGATTACAGCATTTGCAAAAGAAGTAACTAGGCTCTTAAAAGAGTGAAAATCTATCAAGGTTTTTGTAAAAAACAAACAGCTTACAGCAGACAAAATTAGTTTTCAGAATACATTTCCAATTGAACTCAGATATTCCTGAATGAGTTTAGAATCTAATTATATTGCTTCACTAGTTACAATTTGTGATTACTCATTTATGTTAATTTAGCACCAGAGTAGTCATCTAGGAAGTTTTGTTTTCTAACTATAAAATGTTAGCATGTTCACAATCCACAGGATGAGAGAAGATCCCCTGATCTCTGCCCTTTTGCAGTCTCTTTCCTACATTCTTGTCTTATTGCCTTCTCAATCCCTTTATGATCCATAGTGGGTATATATTGGTGGGAAGCTCAGCTATCATTAGTTTAAAGGCTCCGATGTCACATAGGGGCTTGCTAAGTGGATAGATGTTAGAAACTATGAAGTTCATGGGCAACTTTTGGTAAATTAAACAGCCTAAGTACCTCTTGTCATGCAGATTTTGGGGTTATTGGTGAAAAAACTGAAGGGCTCTGAAGTCTTGTATTGTTAATTTATTGATCATATAGCATTGATCATATGATATGCAATATTCTCTTATCCAGCATGGACAATTTATATGTTGCCTTACTCAGTACAAACTGCATGTGCAAATGTAGGAGGTTTTTTTTTTTTAAATAATAATTCCCTCTCTCAGCAGTAGGGATACTTTGATGATGATTTTTGTTGGATTGGCTTCATAGACATCTCCAAAATATTGGGGGAAGGGATTCACTTGGGCATTGCCATGGAGCTGGAGTGCATTAGTTATTCACAATATTGTGGCGCTGTGATGCCATTATGACCCCACTGCTGAGTAGATCATATATAGCAGAAAGACTATTTAAAAATATAAATGTGTTTCTCAGGGGAAGCTGGATCAGGCAATAATTATTATATGAAAAAGGGCAAAAAAGCTTATTAAAGGGTTCTGGGAGTATATTTCATTCCTCCTCCCCAAATCATTTACTTGCTGGGAGAAAGTTACCTGTCTAATCATGGCTATTTGTTCTTCTTTCTGCTTTTATCTTCCAAAACTAGCAGAGGTTAACAGATAATTCATGATCTATTTTTTAAAAAAACAAATCTAGAATATTCATTTGATCTGAATTTGCTGGCTCATAAAAATACTCTTCTGTTTTTCATTTTGCTCTGCTGTCTTACTGTATGGATTGCTTCATGTTACCAATTAAAACATTTTGCCAACATCAGATATTTCCCCCCTCAGACATATTAAGAATGGACCTATAGGAATCTGAGTCATGGATAAACCCATGGTTTTAAATTTACAAACATCAATAAGAAATTATTGAATAATACATCATAAGTATTTTCATTGGTGATGTGTGAATGATGGATATGAACTACTGATAATCAGTTTAGATATTTCAGTGATTAACAGCTTGTTGCACACCTTATGACCATGTTAATAAGATAACTGAAACCACCACCAAAGTCTCCTCTTTTTAAATTTTGATGTTGGTATGTCTTACAATTCCATTTGGAACTACAGTGCCCATTCACATGTGCAATAACAGATGGATGCAAAATTTATATGGAGAGGGATTCCACAATTTACATTTTAAAAAGTTTAGCCTCGTCTGTTGCTACAAGGCAGCCTGTGATGAACTTTTCAAATACTTCATATTGCACTAAATGGAAGGATGAGCACAGATCATTGATACATTATGTATGGTAATGCCTCAGGAAGCTCATTATGGAGTAAAAGCTGCCAGGAGTTCAGAAGAATACTAAGGAATCTTAAATCTAGCTTTATTGCTGGGGTGAACAATCTTCCCACACCATTAAATTTATACTTCTGCCATTCTTTCAGAAAAGTGTTCTCATGATTGGATTAAGTGTTCTCCACCTGCTCTATCTTTATGTATATAATCTTCCTTCATATTTTTTTTCTCAGAGAAACTACAGTTGTGGTGTGCTCTGGGAGACACTAAAAGGATTTTCTAGGTCTCTTGAATCAATTTTTTCCTTTTGCTTTTTCTCCAAAACACCCCACAAACAGGCGATCTTCAAATGTAGCTAGACTCTCACATGCTTTAGAAGAAACAGCAAGTGAAAGGACTTCACAAAAGCTCTCTGGAGGGTAATTCTTTCTGATATTTCAAAGTACTTTTAGTAGATTTTAAAAAACTATTTGGAAATAGCATGATCCAATGCATGTTTATTCAGAAGTAATTCCTACTGGGTTAAATAAGGCTAAATAAGACATAGTATTACAACCTAATAGATTAACTTTTAAACACATACAAGGTTTTAAACTACTCAGATTTTCCAGATTCTCTGGCAAGCTGAAGGCTTTACTGCTATTCATTGTGTTCATTGGGCAGTGTATCCATTGATGAGCAGGAACAAGAAAATTATTTCTGTATTGATGGGTTGGTTGGGAAGGATCACAAGGTAGAGTTGAATAGAGGTGATTTGTCATTGCCTCACTCTGCATAGCAACCCAGGCCTTCCTTTGTGATCTCCCATATAACCAGGGCAAACCTAGCTTAGCTTCTAGGATCTGACAAGATTGAACTAGCCTGAACTACTCAGGTTAGGGCTAATTGCGTGCATCAAATTGCAGTCAACTCATGGGGAGCCCATGGCAAGATGTTAGCAGTGGTAATTTGGAATTGCCTTATTTGACATAACAACTTCAGTCTTCCTTGGTGGTATCCCATTAAAGTACTGACTGTTGCTGACTTTGCATAGCTTCTAAACTCTGATGAAATTGGGCACTGAAAGCCTTAGTGAATTCCATTTTTCATATACTGGAAGAGCAAATTATAGTAGCTTGAGTGATGCATACACGGGTGGCTGGGAGACTAGGAACTTGAAATACATTCGACCAAAGCTTTCTTAATGTTGGAAATGCATATCTTTGGAAAATATAGTTGGAGCCTTGGAGGCCCAAAATGAGGGGGTGGGGAGTTCCTGGCTGTGGAGAGCAAGGGAAAGGAGGAGATTTATCACTGACTGTACAGGAACAGAAACAGCATATACAACTGAACTTAGCTGCTTCAAAAGATGCATCCTATGATAATAGTATAGTAAATGAATGTAAATTTTGAACACATTTTGAGAGTGGTAAAGATTGCAGTAGTCCTAGAATGTAGGGCCTAGATGATATCTGGCTTGAAGGACTATACTGAAAGAGGGAGAAAAAATATGCCAAGAATTTTTTATGTATTTGGCTTAATTGTTGCTTTAATTGTTTTATATGTGTCTGTGTATTTTTAAAGCTGGTTTTAAAAAGTATTTGATTGTTTGCTGTCTTGGGACCCTAAGTGGAGTGGAAAGGCAGCATTAAAATAAATAAGTAATGTATCACTTTCTTTGGCTGAAAGATACAGGTTCGTATAGATATAAATCAAGATAATGTAACTCTATTTGATTCAAAGAGAAATATCAAATAAATATGTATTTTAATTAAAGAACTGAGAGAGTTCACATCTTTGACAGTGTGATCTCACCTTGTGATGCCTGCATTTATGAAATCTTCAAAAGTCATAGTATCTAGAACAATATTTAAGTATATACAACAACAATTAACATGTTGAAAATTCAGGCAGACCAGGGGGGCTCAGTTTTTCTGACTTCTGGCCACCCAGTCTCTCAAGGATGAATAAATTTGCAGCTCTGCTGTGCATTGGGATGTTGTCTGTTCTTTTCCGGAGACTCTGATAGCCCTAGGATATTAATATGTAGTTGTGATGATTTTGCCATCCCCCACAGGATTTTCATTTATCTTTTTTTTTTGGCTGACCAGTCCCTTTTTCCTTTTTCCTCTTTGTTTTTTTTTTTTACTCTGGCTATGCCACTAAGTCATTTGAATGTATATTGCTAGATGCTGACTCAGTCTAGGGAACTGTCCTATTTTGATAATGGTACATGAGAGGCTGAGGGTAGTTCAAAAATAACAAACTGTTTTATTTGACTTTGAAGGGATATGGTCAGATTAGAATAATGTGTAGGACTTATGAAGTGAACAGACAACAGGAATGAGGTAAATTTGTGTTGTGTCTTGCAATTTGGTCCCTGAATTTACAACACAGCACAAGTGCGCACGCACAGAGGTGACCAATGGGAAACCGCAGGTTGCTGGATGTAAGGACAAAAATGCACTCTGCCTATGAAGATCCGTGGCGGGAAGTTTAACTGGCCAGGATTGGACCTGGCCAGGTAAGGGGGTTGTTCTGGGAGATGTATATAATTGGGGACCCGGCCCCACCATGTTCTCTCTTTGTGATGTACTTGCCAATAAAGCAGGTTGCCTTCTAAACGTCTTGGAACTCAGTACATTACACTGGCGATGAAGGTGAGATCCTAGCCAGGTCCACGGACAGCTAGTTCCCCCATCAGGAAATCACCAACCTGGCTGGAGACAAAGAAGGCACACAGCCCAGAGGGGCAGAAGCACCTGCTGCTGCTGGAGCAACCACCGCTGCCGGAGTGCCTGCTGCCACCATGGCAACCCCGAGCGGGATGACGGGCACATCGCAGAGTTCGACCCTGCCAAACCCAAAAGGTGGAAGACCTACGCAGAGTGGGTCGACTGCTACCTACGGGCAAACGTGATTACGGATGACAGCCAGAAATGATATGTGCTCCTGAGTGTCTGTGGGGATGCCACATTCAAGATCGCCAAAGGTCTCTGCCCCCATGAAAGTCACCATGAAAACTTATGAGGAGGTAGTCAAACTCCTGACCGGGCATTTCTCACCCCATCCATCCATCATCGCCTGCCTATTCCTGTTCCACAAGAGGGATCAGGGGGCGGGAGAGACAGCTGCCATCTACCTGGCTGCTCTCTGCCAAATCGCTGGAAACTGCAGCTTCGACAAGCTGGAGGAAGGCCTGCGGGATCGATTTATTTGGAGCCTCTGCGACGAAAGGCTACAGCGGAAGCTTTTTGCAAAGGATGAGCTGTTACACCTCAAATAACTTTTTATTGGGGAATATTAATATTTCTTAGCTCAAAATGGTAGGCCTATGAGAGGTGAGGTGAACAGGATCTCTGTCTATGTCTACGGAGATAGACCAATGAAAATCCTTTGGTTAATAATGGATTTTGTTATAGGTATAGGTTTTCAAATAGTTACATCTCAATCAAACAATTCCAAGCATACAAGAGGAATACAAGAGATTAGCTGAAACAGTATGGATGGGGGCAGGTGATACAATACCTAGATCTTGCAGGGTAGGCTCAGTCAGAGGAAATGCAAGGCCTCTGGAGGGAGATTTCTCTTGAGAGAAAGTGGGGGGTGACAGTAGGAGGGATGGCTTTCCTTTTCTTCTGTTGCTCCTCTCTTTTTTCCTTCTCCTCCCTGCTTCTAACCTGACAGGTGGGGTGACCTGTTTTCTAGGGTAAATTACGTCACATCAAGCGATTCAATTACCCAATAAAGGGGCAGAGTGTCCCCCAATGGAAAATCAGAGTGTCATATGTGGAATATCCAATCAGAGATCATTCGTATTATAGATCCATACCCCAACATAGGAATTTTAATTACACTGGCCACATGACTTTTTATGGCCTGTTTTCCCAAACTGACTCCTTTGAAGCTCCCAAAAAGTGATAGATTTCTCCCTTAGTGTCAGACATGGATAGGCATCCATCAGGTATTCAGGAGACTGGTTGACTTTGATGGCCTTAGCAGTTAATTAAAAAAAAACAACAGAAACTTTGTTAAAAGTAAAAATTGTGAGATCAGTTTGCAGTTATACCACACATTCACAACAAGATGAGCATTTAACCCTTAACCTTTGTGTTTCTGCTGTCTTGCCCTGAAGAATACCAGAACATATATATATTTGTGTTGCGGGGTCCCTGGTCCACTTATTTCTTTATGCTTTGATTACAGGATTTAAAAGGTTGCCAAAAGCATGAAGGAATTTTTACAGCTCTGCCCACATTTGTACACCTCACTGGGCCTGGAACTCTTCATTCCCAGGAGCAGAAAGATGGATACTTCTTAACCTTTCATCTGGCCACCATGTTTGTCTGGCTTGTGAACCAGAATCACACTACAGCCTGCCTTGGGCTAAGAAGGAATTGGATTTTTCTCCCTTATGTGCAAGAGAGACCATTCCAATTCAAATGGGCATTATCAAAGATTTCAGGTTTTCATGGCTGGTAACATCATTAGGGTTTGTAGAATCTTTCGGGATCAAGTGCCATGTTCTACTGGAGAAAGTTTTCCTTCCAGACGTTTCGTTCTCAGCTGCGGAGAACATCCTCAGTGGCATTGCAGCCTGAGCAGGCACTCAGACCTTCTTGGCTGCTGTGCATAATGCTGTGCATAACTGAGGATGTTCTCCGCAGCTGAGAACGAAACGTCTGGAAGGAAAACTTTCTCCAGTAGAATACGGCACTTGATCCCGAAAGATTCTACAAACCCAAATGGGCATTGCTATGTCATATTAATTTACACTGCAATATCACATTCCAGGGGTGCATGGCTTGGGAATAAGTACAGGGGTGTCTTCCTGGATATCAGAGCTGACCCTCCAACTCACCTTCAATGAAGCCACCGCATTTGAGAGCTCTGCCAAGGCTCACTCCAGCCCTCAGGCAGAAGTTGTCCACCATGAGGAGATGGCATCGGGTGACCACAAGGAGGAAGAGGCACACCAGCTCTGCCGCCAACCAGGAAATGGACTGAAATCTTCCACCCAGCCACAAGTGATAGAGAGGCCCACCAGCACAAAGTGCAGCAGCTGTGGAGACCCACATGAGAGACAGGACTGCCCTTACCGCAATGCTGATTGTAGGAACTGCAGGAAAATGGGCCACATTGTGTGCGCTTGCAGGGCCAAGACCAACCACAGGTGCCAGTCCATGCACCATGACTCAACTGATGCTCACATGACTGCATTGACCAGCATCCAGGTAATGAATTTGCCCCTGGACACCCCCAATAAGGTCAAGGTGTCAGTCCACATCGAGGATGCTCCCTGCATAATGGAGCTGGACTTGGGATCCTCCATCTCCATAATCTCGGAGGAGTTTTCCCTAAGAAAACTCTGCCCCCACGGCTGGCCCCCATTGCAGCCTGCTGATTTCTTACTGTGGGACTTCCAGAAAAATCCTTTAGGGATTTTGGGATGGGCCACTGTGAGAGTAGAGTTCAATAACTTTAAGGGTGCACTGGACATACTCGTGGTCAAGCGCCAACTCACCACATTACTGGGTCTGGCCTGGTTCAGACCTCTGGGCATACAAATAGTCAGGGTACAGCAGATACAAACACACAACTTTGAAAATGTGTGCCGGGAATTCCCGGAGGTATTCAATGGGACCCTGGGATGCTACAAGGGGCCATCTATCACCTTACAGCTCGACCCTCACATGAGACCAATAAGGCTGAAGGCCAGGTGAGTTGTGTTTGCTTTAAAACCAAAAATCATGGCCCAAGGAGTGCTAGAGCCAGTATCCTACATTGCATGGGAGACCCCCATAGTCACTCTGATGAAGCCAAATGGGGATGTATGCATATGCGCAGACTATAAATCCACAATAAATAAAGCACTCCAAGACAACCCGTACCCCATCCCAGTGGTCAGCCACATCCTCACATCCTTGGCCAGCTCTAACATTTTTGGGAAGCTGGACCTGGCCCAAGCATACCAGCAGCTCCCAGTGGACGCTGAGACTGCTGAGCCCCAAACAATAGGGATGCACAGGGGAGCTTTCAAGTTTCGTCCGTTACAATTTGGGGTTAACGTGGCTCCAGGAATCTTTCAGAGCATAATGGACTCTCTCCTCAAAGGGATTCCCAGAGTACAACCCTTTTTTGATGACGTTTTGATCGCCGCCCCAGAGTTCAGCCGAGGAGTTCAGCTGCTGTCTGCGAGAGGTACTCCGCTGCTTCCAGACGGCTGGACTTAAGGTGAAGAGGGAGAAGTGCTCTCTCAGGGTGCCGAGGGTGGAGTTCTTGGGGTTTGCAGTGGATGCCATGGGAATACACCCAATGGCTGACAAGACCAGGGCGATAGTCCTTGCCCCGGACCGCCAGATGCTGCAAATTCTGCCACAGTGCATCCTGCGGTGGAACCAGTTCCTCAATTCATACACATAGAAGCAAGTTCACCACCCAGGCAAAGGGGACCTGCAGACGCCCTCAGCCACCTTCCGCTGCCCTCAATGGACCTCGACCCAGCCCCTGCCCACCACGTGATGTTACTGGAGACTTTTACAGAGAGGCCCCTCCACGCCGCTGAGGTACCAGGGCCAAATATTCTTTATCCTGGTGGACACCTACACAAAGTAGTTGGAGGTGATTCCCGTAGCTTCAACCTCCATTGCGGCCATGGTCAGAGCACATATGGCCCGCTCCCTTTCAACCAGCCACCAATGGCCAAGCAGAGCACATGGTGCTCACCAGAAAGGAGGCCCTGGGTCACATAGTGCAGGGGGATTGGGACCACCACCTGGTAGCCTTCCTTTTTGAGAATCGAATCACCCCTAGCCCAGTCACTGGCTTAAGCCTTGCAGAGCTGCTCATTGGTAAGAGGTTAACCACTAGGCTAGATAGGTTGCATCCTGACCAGGCCCCAAATCTCTGCACCTCCCCCAAGACAAGAGAAGCCACTAGGGGGTTCTTTCCAGGGGACCCGGTCTATGTGAAGAACTTTGCAAGCGGACCAGAGTGGTTACTGGCCCGGGTGCTGCAGGTCACCGGAAGGGTGAAGTCTCGTCAGAAGGGGGCCAGCTCCTCTGGAGACACATAGATCAGCTGCACCATTGCACCTTGCTGGAAGAACCAGCAAAACCGGGGGGAGTGGGAAGTGGAGTGATAGCGGTAATACCACCAGAAGCCACCCAGCCAGTGCCAGCCTCACCAGCTCTGCCAGCAGAGGAGCCCTGCAGCGGCTGGAGCAACCCCTTCCCAGTGGGGGTGCAAGGGGAGCCCCTGTAGCAGCTGCATACACTGGACAGTGCTCTTCTGGCTTCGCCCCACAACGAGGAATCAGCGGCCCCTGCAGCTACAGCAGTTGCTCCAATTCCCTAGATTGAATCTAGGAGGTCGAGCAGGGAACGAAGGCCACCGGCTTATTTGAAAGACTATGTTTCTTGAACTGGGGGGGAGGAGTGTTGTGTCTTGCAATTCGGTCCCTGAATTTACAACACAGTGTGAGTGCACATGCGCAGAGGTGACCAGTGGGAAACTGCAGGTCGCCAGACGTAAGGACAAAAATGCACTCCGCCTATGAAGATCCATGGTGGGAAGTTTAACTGGCCAGGATTGGACCTGGTGAGGTAAGGGGGTTGTTCCGGGAGATGTATATAATCGGGGACCCGGACCCGCCATGTTCTCTCTTTGTGATGTACTCACCAATAAAGCATGTTGCCTTCTAAATGTCTCGGAACTCAGTACATTACATTTTGTATACAAATAAATGCCAGATAATTTGTCACAAACAAGTAACTGTTTATGTTATTCAGACAGGTCTTTGAAACTTGAGGAGAGAGACGTCTTGACAGGCTTTGCTTAAATACACAAGCATAAGCTTCTTTGTCTCCCTGACACTTAAGTTGGTGAAGTTCTAATTCCCTTCCTTATCCGCAAATTCCAGTTTCCTTCTATATCCACGGGATAGGGATCACTCCCATCTTTTGGGAGCTATTTCCTTCAGACTTGTTAGGGACGGACTAAGCTTCCCGCTTCCCTGGGATCCTTCTTAATCCTCTCGTTCAGACCAGATAGGGATCACCACCATTTTCTAGGAGCTATTTCACTCAGGATTGAATGGGGATCCTTCTTGATCCTCTCTCTCCCTTAGTCTGCCTTTTCAGTCAACAGAAAGTTCTTAATTATTATCTCTCAACTGCTGCTTTTAACTGATTCAGCTTTCCCTTTGAATCCCCTCTCAGTCAAGGTTCTTAGATCAGATTAACCATTTACTGTCTGTCACAGTAGTTGTATAGAAAGGAATATTTCTGGGATAAGAGTGCTTCTACCTGCAGCTTCAGGCAAATCCATCCTGGAAGTTTGCGCCTTCTTTTCCTTATAAGGGATGCTCCAACTCTTCAGCCCCCCCCCCCCCCAAGGTCTCAGGGTTACAATTAAAATATAAAGAGTAATAGGAGGAGAAAAGTATGCCTGAGGTTTGTAACATCTCCTTACAAACTAGAAAATGGCATTTCAAATAGTGGACAGGCTGAAATGGGTAAGTGCAATAGTGGGATACAGGCTGGGTGATAAATAACTGTCATTGATTTAAGATGGAGAACTAATTTAACACCCAACTTTCCCTGAAAGGGAGTTGATTTATGACACTATAGGCCTTTCTGATGACAGGTTTCTTTACTTAGGTTGGTTATTTTACCTGGACATATTATTGAGGAAAGGTGATGGAATCTACCCCCGACTGGCATAATTTGATTTCATTATGTTCATACTTCTCAATTAATAATGCATTTAATTCCCATTCCTACTATGTCTGCTTTCCTTATGCATTTGTAGCAACTGACCCAAATCTTTTCAACTGTGATCTAAAAGACTGAAATTTCTCTCTCTGCAACAAGGAAATAAGTGTGGAAGTCTTTTTGCCCAAGCTCTCTCTCTCTCTGCATGTGTTCCTATTTAGAAAACAGCATGGAAAACATGTTCTTCTCTGCAAGATTGGAACCTTTGAATCCAACTTATCCACATTGGAAGAGACAGAAGAGCACTATGCATATTCAAGTCTCATTTTCAGTAGAAGTTATTAATCTAACACTGCCATCAAAACCAGAGTTATAGCATTCAACAGACTTAGAAATCAATGGACTTAGAAGACTGTAACTGTGCTCCGAGTCTGCTGGATAAAGCTACTCCCCCCCCCCCAATACTTCAGTAGCTCCTACTGCATAATGGTCTTTTGTAATGAGTCCAGAAAGGATACAGAATATTTTTAATGAGGATATTTGTGTGTTACAACTAATAAGCATTTTTGATGAAGAGGACCACTAAAACTTTGCACATTTTACATAAGGTCACACTTACGTTTCCAATTAGCACACTTGTAAAATATGGCAGATGTTCTCAAACTAAAGCAATAACAGTTATCTTGAAAGCATTAGAGGAAAATTCCTCTATAATTGCCTCAGTGTCTTGTGCAGATTGAAAGTATAAACAAGTTGTTTCTGTGAAACAATGGACAGTTTTTTGTCTCTCTTTGTGACATTAACACAGATGCTTGTCTGACATGGTATGTTTAAGGGGCTATAATGCTAAAAGCAGTAACAGCAGCATCTACACATATGGCAAAAAGAAAACACACAAAACTGACTCTGAAGACGGCAGCATTAGAGGAGATAGAGTATCAATAATTTGTTTTTAATAGCTCTTGTAGTTATAAATTTATCCTGTTCAGTGAGTATTTAATTACCTATCAAGAAATCAACTGTTTGCTTGAGTGACCACAGCAGTTTCTGTAACAGGAAAATAGGTGACCAGGGAGCTTTAAAAAAATGTTTGTTTTCTTTTCTTTCAAGATAAAGGGAAACCAAAGAAGGAGGAAATTATTCTAAAGAAGAATTTGCTAAACAATATTTTCAGTTTGTATGTTGTTTTTAGTTCTAAGATTTATTTATTTATTTCTAAAAGCATTTAATACCATCCATCCAGCAATGATTCAAATTTTGAAAATAAAATATTTGAAAACCAGTCATATCTTGCTCTCTATGGCTGGGTATAGACGGGCAGCTCTGTGTGACCAGGAGGTGTCTCAAATCATGCCACCTCCAAATGCAGTGGACAAAACCCATTCACACAGTCCCATGTGAGGCATCGCTATATTGCACAGGGGGCACTTTGCTGTGTTCACACAGTTGTTGTACACCATCCCCTTTGTGCAGTTTGGGTTTCTTTTTTCCCTATACATTTTTAGTGGCCATGTGCTCATGTGCTCATCCACTTATATAGTCTGTGGTAGTGATCTTTTTTTTTTTTTTTAAAGAATACTGGTGAGCAATACTCCCTCTAAGCTGTGGAGTCTTGTGAGCAAAAATTCTACTTTGTGAGCTACTGTCATTATACTTGTGAGCTACTGCATAAATTAGTTTGCTCTGGGGCCATTTTTCTTGAGCTCAGACAAAACTGGGTGAGTTAGAGGCTAAAAATCTGTGAGCTAGCTCACTCTAACTCAGCTTAGAGGGAACACTGCTGGTGAGCACCTAGAGTGAAGTGGCAGATTCACACCACCAATCTGCTTTGCTTGCGTGCTGCCGTGGCCAGACACCTGGAAATGTCGGAGGAGCGTGGCAGAAGATTGTGCCACCACTTCCCTACTGATAGCTATTTGATCTATATCAGAGACATCAGAGGATGGGGTGAGTGTGAGAGCAGAATGAGTGGCAGCTGTGCCTGTCTGACTTTGACTTTTTAATCCGCCTGGTAGAAGTACCTATGTTGGCTCAGATCGGCAGTCTGAATCCAGTCAGTGTTGATTTAGTTCCCAGACAATGATGTTTTTTGAAATTTAAATATAGCATTATTTCATGTGCACTAGCTGTGATGCTTAGGGGAATATACACATGAATGTCCTTTATCAATAGATGTCTCAACACCAATAAAGGGATCTTAAGTCTGGTATACACAGACTTGTGCTCAGAGTGATATTAGGGAAGTCTGTGTATGTGAGAAAGAGAGAGAGAGAGAGTCTAAATTAAGCCAGATTCATCTTAATTCAATAATGATAGAGAAGCAAGAGAAGACAGAAAGCAATGTAATGAAATACAACATAAAATCAGAAAATTCAGTTTAAAGAAGTCATCTAATCACACAAAATGAAAATCAATTGAACAGTTTCTAATGGAAGTATGTTATGGTAGATGGCTAGTCCATGGTCCATTCAAGCAGAGTCTACCCATAGATGTATTAGGAGGGGGGAGAGGAGAAGAAGAGGAAGGGGGAGGGGATGCAGAATGTTTATTGTAAGTCATCAGGAGAGAGAAATTGGGTTTGAAGTTAAGAGTGAAAGAAGGAGAGGTGGAAAGACATAGAATGTGGTTTCAAGCCTTCATCAATTGAGGCTCACGGAAGCAGCACAATCCCCTGGAGTGAAACAAAAAAGAGATGGAGATTGTGCTGTTGGCAGACAGAGCAAGACTCCAAGAAAGAGAGGAAGAGAGAATGAGCATGAGAGCTGGAGACTGGGATTGGGCGGAACTGGGCTGAGATCACAACCACCTTGGGTCCCTAGACAAAATATTCTATTTGGGCCTCCCCATATGACTCTGATCCAAATCAAATATAACAAAACAAATCACTTGGCTTGCTGTTACCGTGAATCTATAGTAATAAAAGTATTTGCCTGTCTGTCCATCTTTTATTTATTTATTTATTTGCTTTATTTATATCCTGCCTTTCTCCCCAATGGTGAACCCAAAGTGACTTACATTGTTCATCTCCCTTCCATTTTATTCTCACAACAACTCTGTGAGGTGGGTTCTGCTGAGTGTGTGAGTAGCCCAAGGTCACCCAGCAAGCTTTCACTGCAGGGTGAGGATTTGAACCTAGGCTTCCCAGATCCTAGTCCAACCCTTTAACCACTCCACTACCACATTAGCAGACATAGCTCATCAAAGAATAAATTATTATTATTATTATTAATTTAATTTGTATCCCGCCCTCCCCTCCAAAGGCAGGCTCAGGGCGGCTCACAGATTAGGGGTCAAGCAATCAGAGTGACATGACCAGACAAGACAAAACAACAATACAAACATAAAAACATAAGAGCAATTACTAAAAACATCAACGGGTGCTAATACAATAGTTTCAGACAGCAGTTGAAATTCTAACGATGGTAAATAGCTAGTTGGTTGATATTAAGTGTTCTAAGAAGGACCCAAGGTTGCCATAGCGTGGTGAGATAGATCCATAAGTAATATTTACGGACCTGTTCCATTGCTATAGGTGTTACCTTTATGAGAATGCATGGTGGAAGAGTCCCATTTTGCAGGCCCTGCAGAACTGTGGAAGCTCTCGCAGGGCCCTGACCTCCTCTGGCAACTCATTCCACCAGCTAGGAGCAGCAACAGAAAAGGCCCTGACTTTAGTTGATTTAAATCTAACTTCTCTGTTGCTGGGAACTGTCAAAAGGTTTTGAGACCTGGACTGAAGTGCTCGCTGGGGCATATACAGGGAAAGGCGGTCCCTAAGGTATGCAGGACCCTGGCCACATAGGGCTTTAAAGGTAATGACCAGCACCTTGAAGTGAATCCGGTACACTATCAGTAGCCAGTGCAGCACTTTCAGCACAGGCTGAATGTGTTCCCATAAAGGAATTCCCATTAACATCCTGGCTATGGCATTCTGCACCATCTGGAGTCACCAGATTTGGGACAAGGGCAGCCCCATGTAGAGGGCATTACAGTAATCCAGTCTCGAGGTAACTGTAGCATGGATCACATTTGCCAAGTCATCACATTCGAGAAAGGGGACCAACTGCCTTACCATCTGCAGATGGTAGATGGTAGAAAGCTGACTTGGCAGTGGCAGCCACTTGGGCCTCCATTGTTAGAGAGGAATCCAAGAGCACCCCTAAGCTTTTAACTTTGAGTGCCAGCGTAAGCTGTGCTCCATCAAAAGTTGGTAAATGGACCTCCAGTCCTGGACTGCAGCAACTTAGATACAGGACTTCTGTCTTCATCGGAGCTAGGAGACTCAGAACTGGCCACCAGCCTCAGGATAATTGTGGCAGTTCCAGGACCAAAACTGAAAGGTATGGGAAAATCCTGGTCCAGGTGAGACAAACAGTGACCACCCTGTGCTACTTGCATTGTAAACTAAGGGTCTCTGTGGCAGGCATAACTTAGAAAATAATGCTACATGTCTGAAAACGGGCCACCAGCTCCAGAATGATGATGGAAGGTGTGGTGCAAAAAATAAAGGGAATTGGAACACCCTGAACCACATTATCTTCATGATAGGTAATATGTAATAAGAGAGCTTTTAAACAACCTGACATGTATCTCTAATACTCAAATCTTGAACCTGACATAGAAGGTTGCTGCACACTCTCAGCCAGCCAGACCTACATCACAGGGTTGTTGTGAGGATAAAATGGAGGACACAAGAACAATGCAGCTTTGGATCTCCACTGAGAAAAAATACTAAGTATCATATCAATTATAAAACTAATTTTAATGATATTAAACTATTTACATCATTTTTAAATAGCAAAACAGCTTTTACAAAAGGCTACTAGATCTTCCACCAACACAATAATAATGATAATAACCAAGTGCCTGAACTGGAAGTTGTAACTTCTGTTCCACGTGTATAACCATTAAAACAGATTAATGTTCCATTGTGGTGGTGGTGAAAAATGTCATTAAGTCACAGCTGACTTATGGTGACCCCGTGGGGTTTTCAAAGCAAGAGAAGTTCAGAGGTGGCTTGCCATTGCCTACCTCCATGTCACAACCCTGGTATTCTTTGGAGGTCTCCCATCTAAATATTTGCCAAGACTTACCCTGCTTAGCTACCGAGATCTGACAAGATCAGACTAATGTTCCATTACAATGCATGTAAAGTGTAAATGCTAAAGGGCAGAGTGAAAAAGGTTCATAAATCACCTGATCCTGAAGTATGAGTACTATTGAAAGTCACAGTAGGCTTGTTGTGGAACTGAACCTATCTGAACCCTAGCCTTCAGTGTTTGAGGGAAAAATTTACTCAGTACTTTACTCTAAAAGAGATGTTAGTACTTTACTCCAAGAGAGACAGCCAGTCTGGTGTAGTGGTGTAGTGAGGACAAAACTACATGATAAGCGTGCAGACTAATCTGGGAGAACTGATTTTGTTCCCCACTCCTCTACATGCATCTCATGAGTGACCTTTGATCAGTCATAGTTTTTGAAAGAGCTGCTTTCTCAAGAGAGCTCTCTCAGTCCCACCTACCTCATAGGGTATCTGTTGTGGGGAGTGGGAGGGAAAGGTGATTCTAAGCCACTCTGAGACACTGAGTGAAGGGTGGGGTATAAATCCAATCTCCTCCTCCTCCTTCTGGTAGGAGATGGTTATTCCATTGAATAAGGGCTTGATTAGTTTATAGGGCAGATCTTTACTGAAAGGATGTTCTCTGAGGGGATGAAATGTGAAATTATTATCCCACAATTACTAATGGCTCATTTTGGCCTGGGTGCCAGGAGATCCCATAAAGTCATCCCTTGATTAAGAGGCATTACAGCTTCTCCAGAAGACCTAGCTGTCTCCCTATAAACTGACATTGTATTGCACTTAATTCATATGATTCTCAGGTTTAATGCAAGATGGAGGCCTCAGTAGTTATAGCCACATAGGTCCTAGGAATATAAAGCTCTGAGAGTGATCACTATATTTTTGTCTGCAGAATTTATAGCTTTCAGCTTTACAGATGCTCAGGTACCTCTTCTTGGTGAATATTGATAATTTATGTGCTTGTTCAGTTTACATATGTTTAAGTATTCATGGCCATTCATGGTCTTGCAGTTCTTACAGTTATTTGAAAAGTTACAGGGCAAATACTTTTTCTTTAATTACGTGCATGGAACTAGCTGTAAAGCAGCTAGAGACACAATTCTGTGAAATATTTGTGATTAGTCAGATAAAAATGTGAAACACACAGCTGGCAAGGATAGACATATGTCTTTGGGATCATTTGTAAGAACTTTCTCTTTCTGTACGGTAATCCATGCTACATAGACTGAAAGTATGAAAGTACTGTTTAAAAACAGTTAAATTGCTATTTCAATGTCTTTAGCTATAAGAACATTTCAATGTGACTTCGATGTCTTTAGCTCAAACCACTCAGAGTTGTTGAATATCACATGAAATTTGCAAAATAGACCATATGGACAGTTCCTCAAATGATCAGCAATGGCAATGCAGTGAGAATCTGTTAACATTTCAGCTATTTCCAGTGAACCAAAGAGTAGATTTGAAAAAAGCAATTCTGCTTCTAAAACACAATGCAAATTATCCTTGCTTATGTCTGATCCTTGCTTACATATTCCTTAAAACCCTAGTTTCCTAGACTTTGACCTTTTGCAAGAACCTTAGGCACAACCACATTAATCCTCTAGTACTTCAGTATTCAGTCATGAAAGTCACAGTCCATCTTCTTACATTCAGTGGATAAGGCTGATTTTTTGCTGTCCCTTGAATTGTGAAGGTTCATGAGGACAAAACTACATGATAAGCTTGGACAAAATTGATAGGCCTCCTAGTAGCTATTTTATACTGAAGTGCCCCCATAGGAAACTGCGAGTCTGATTGAAGTGGCAATGAAGGAAGACAGCACTTAACCTGTTGACCCCTTCTTCTTTCCCACCTGTCGGAGAAAAATACAGAGACCCTCATTATATGAGTGCTTGCAATGGAAAATGTACACAAGGACTGCAAACATTCCTGGCTGTACCTTTGAACAGGAACCTAGACTTTTGTGAGTGTGGAAGAGCTACTTGTAGAAGGCTGGAAAAGTTGAGTATATGTGCCAATATATTTGCTTTTAACAATCTACCTTTTGGTTCATTGGAAATAGCTGAAATGTCAACAAATTCTCATTGCATTACTATTGCTGATCCTTTGAAGAATTTGCCATATGGTGTATTTTGCATCATGTGATATTCAAAATCAATATAGCAAAGGATATTTTTATCTTCATATTTGGACTGGATGGGCCATTGGCCTGATCCAACATGGCTTCTTTAATGTTCTTATGTTCTTATTTCATAGCATAAAAATTCAAATAGCATAAAAATTCAAATAACAATGCCATTGCCTAACTGTATGTTGTTGTGCATATGTTACCAGACAAAGAACAGTGTGAATATTCCCCCCATATGAGCAGGCTGAAAATTGCACTAAATATATTTTGAGAAAAGATAAGCCTTCAGGGCTTATAATATCGAATCTAATAGTCAAAACAGCATGTATTGGAAGATTTCCTCCCTGGTTTTCAGTAAAAGAGTAAACACCTGCAGCAGGGAGCTTTCATTTTCATTCTCTGCAATGTTTTTATCACACCTAAAATTACTTGAACACCATTATTGTGACTTAACTGCTGGAACACAGCCCCAAATGAAAACAACAAATGCCAAGAGCACATTATTTACAAAGTAAAATATACATTTAAGAGAATCTATTCCAGTTGGACCTTTTAAAGAATTTTCCTGCAGTAACTATTTAAGTCAGCTTTGCTGCAGTGTTAAAAGTCAACCTCAACACAGGACTAAGCATTTTCACAAGGTCAAGTTAAGAACCATCAGGGTTTGTTAACAGATACTATTGTTTATACATCCTCCTTTAATCAGCTAAACAAATAGTCAATGTGCCACCTTTAAGCATGAGTAGAAGGTTATCTCTTCCTGCAGTCAACTCTTGAGTGATGGATTTTTGTGTGCGTAAAGTGAGAAAGGAGATAAAAGCACTGTGAAATGAGAGAAAGATGAACTCCACAGAAGCAGGGAAAATGTCAAAATAATTCTGTAACAAACACAGTAATTGTAACCCAAAAATGTTGTCTCAGTCTTCTTACATTGAAATACTGAGGGCTGGCATTCAAAATTGTACTAATTTTTTGCACATAAAGAAATAAAGAGCGTATTCTAATCTTGTAATAGTAATGTACTTGATTCAGGTTCTAATGTATAAAGTTCTAATGTTCTAATGTATAAAGCCTCCTCTGCTGTCAGCTCAGCCTAGTGAGTTCAAAATACCATTACACTGCTCAGAAGGTTTTTATTTCAGTGTGTTTTTAGTGGCAACTTCTATATTGGTTTTTATAAGAACTTGAAATTTTAATTGCCTGAATTTTAAACCCTGTAAGTCACCCTGAGCCTGCTTTGCAGGAAGGGTGGGATGATGACGATTATTATTATCATCATTATTATTATGATGATGATGACAAATCACCCCATCTCGGCCAAGGCTGGGCTCTGGGCAATGTACATCAGATACAAATAAAATAAATAAATAAATAAATAAAGTGGAACGCAGTTCAAGATTCCTCAGTTTATAACCCAAAATTGAATCACCAAATTATATGAGCAGCCCAAACCTGACTAGATGAGAAGGAAAGGGACTAGGGGAAGGTGGCAGGAGCTAGGAGCACTGTTTTGCACTTTTTCATAGGGGCTTCCATTATTTTTCTCAGGGTTTTTTCCCCCCTGTGGGAATGCAGTGAAATGGAGTTCCAGAACCTCTTTGTGGAAACAAAATGCTTCAAAAATGTTTAAAAGTTCATGAGGAGCACCTGTGTGTTCTTCCTTCATTTCCCTCTTCAGAGTTCTGGCACATCTTTTTCCAGGAATCCCCCCCCCCCCCGGTTTTTCTAGATGAAATGTTTCTTCCTTCTATACTTATTTCATTTTATGTATGTAAGTTTTCAGGGTACTGGAAATCAAATTGTGCTGGGGATATTTTCTGAAAGGTAAATTTTGACATGTGAAGCAACAATAGGGTGATCATTCCGGGGGAGTGCTTAGTAGAACGGTTGCCCTTGTAACAGTAGGCCAAGGTGCTTTGAGGTGAGGGGAGTCAAAGGGTTGCCTCTTCCTGCACAGGAAAGATTAAGGAGGGAAGGGAAGGGATTGTTGGATGGAAATTTTAAAAAGTGAGTGGGATGCGGTGAAGGGACGGGAGGGCAAGAGAGAGGCTGCTACTGATTTTGTCTATCCCTTGTTCCCTTCCTCTCTCTCTCTCTCACATACACAAACATGCACACTCACATACTCCCTGAGGCTGGCATGCACAGAGCAGTCCCCACTCCCCAGATTCTGCTCGATTACAGGATCCACTTGGCTGGGAATTCACAATCACCACAGCCCAGCATCTGCCACCCCAGATCCCTGTAGCTGTCAGAGGGACTGATATCCAAGAAGACACCCTTGTACTGATTTCCAAGCCATGCACCCCTGGAATGTGATATTGCAATGTAACACTAGAAACAATATTAATATGACACAGCAATGCCCATTTGAATTGGAATGGTCTTTCTTGCACATAAGGGAGACAAATCCAATTCCTTCTTGGCCCAAGGCAGGCTGGAATGTGGTTCTGGTTCACAAGCCAGACAAACATGATGGCCAGCTGAAAGGTTAAGAAGCATCCATCTTTCTGCTCCTGGAAATGAAGAATTCCAGGCCCAGAGAGGGACAAATGGTGAGCAGAGCTGTAAAAAAAAATTCCTTCACTCTTTTGGCAACCTTTTAAATCCTGTTATCAAAGCATAAAGAAATAAGTGGACCAGGGACCCTGCAACACAAATAAATGGCTTGTATATATATATATATATATATATATATATATATATATATATACACACACAAGCCATTTATTTGTGTTGTGTTCTGTTATTCTTCAAGGCAAGACAGCAGAAACACAAAGGTTAAAGGTTAAGTGCTCATCTTGTTGTGAATGTGTGGTATACTTGTAACTGATCTCACATTTTTTGACTTTTAACAAAGTTTCTATTTTTCTTTAATCACTGCTAAGGCCATCAAAGTCAACCAGTCTCCTGAACTCTTGATGGATGCCTATCCATGCTTGACACTAAGGGAGAAATCTATCACTTTTTGGGAGCTTCAAAGGAGTCAGTTTGGGAAAACAGGGCCATAAAAAGTCATTTGGCCAGTGTAATTAAAATTCCTGTTGGGGTATGGATGTATGACACGAATGATCTCTGACTGGATATTCCACATATGACACTCTGATTTTCCATTGGTGTGACACTCTGCCCCCTCATTGGGTAATTGAATCGCTTGATGTGACGTAATTTACCCTAGAAAACAGGCAACCCCACCTGTCAGGTTAGAGCAGAGCAGAGAAGAAAAAGAAAAAAAAGGAAAGAAGAAGGATTCCTCCTTCCTCTCCTCCCTCCATCCCTCATACCCTCACCCCCCCTTCTTCTCAAGAGAAATCTCCCTCCAGAGGCCTTGTGTTTTCCTCTGACTGAGCCTTTCCTGCAAGATCTAGGTATTGTATCACCTTCCCCCATCCTACTTATTCAGCTAACCTCTTGTATTCCTCTTGTATGCTTGAAGTTGTTTGATTGGGATATAACTATTTGAACCCCTATTCCTATAATAAAATCCATTATTAACCAAAGGATTTTCAGTGGTCTATCTCCGTAGACATAGACAGAGATCCTGTTCACCTCACCTCTCGTAGACTCACCATTTTGAACTAAGAAATATTAATATTCCCCAATAAAAAGTTAATTGAGGTGTAACAGGACTGGGCCACTTTTAAAGGCACAGGGCACTTTCTGGTCAGGGTTCTGCATTGCACACTCTCTAGGCAGTTGGGAATGCTGTGACTGTTGGGAAGCACCTGGGAATCATGTGCATCCTCAGAGTTGTGGGAGTGAGCCAGAGGAAGGAGAGGGGGCTTGTGCACCTGACACTGGGTGACGTGAAGGGCATCCTGGATGTCAACATGGGCCAATGTTTAAACCTGCCTTGCTCACAAGAATGACTCCATCACCCATGCATTTGGAGCAGGGGTGGGGGGAGGGGAAGGAATGTCTGAAAACTTCCAACATGCATTCACATGTGACTGTCATTTAACAGTTCACAGACAAATGTACAAAAACTCAGGCTTGCACCAAATTGATTGCCATCATTACACAAACATTCTTCAAAGCCAGCACTCCTGGTTATCTATAGTCTGCCTTTCTCTGATGACTGTGGGGGAGGGGTCTGGAGGATATTCCGGGAGGCGGCTGAATAAAGCCTGTCCCCACTTCCTGACTGCTGGTACTCCAAGAAGGTCTTCTATCCAAGTACTAGCCACAGTCAACCATGCTTAGCTTCTGAGATCTCACAAGATCAGGTCAGGAGCAATTTCAAGTTTTGTGGTTTTCATTTTCCCCACAATTCATTTGTTTTTGAAAACTTTATCAGTGTGTGTGTGTGTGGGGGGGGGAGTGCAAGTAGTTAGCCTAGGGTGTGCAAGTAGTTTGCCTAGGGTGCAAAAAAGTCTAGGTCCAGCCCTGAGTCTTTGGATGTTTATATTTATTTATTTATTTATTTATTTTTATTTTATTCGATTTATATCCCACCCTACCCCACCGAAGTGGGCTCAGGGCGGCTTACAACACAAAAAGCTAACAAAATCAATTTAAAATACATTAATAATTATGATTATACAATAAATTACATAAAATACTTATAAAATACATAAAAACACGTAAAACTCACTTCAGTATGTACTATGCTACCTTCCTGCATCCCCTGATTTCATCAGGTTTTCTGTGCCTTGGTGATTCTTAATAGCACAACTACAGAGCTTTTTTTAATTGCTTGCAACCCTTATGAGGAGAATAACAAGAACAGATTACCTTCTTGACACCTATCAAATGCTAGATGTATAATGTCATATTTCAGAAGATACTTTTGCAGATTTATTGCTGGCAGCAGTTACCAAGAAAGAAACTGATAAACCCCACAAGCAAGGGGAAGGGCTGCCTTACCAGGATGGCATTTGGGGCTTTTCTTATCTGACACTGGATTTTTGTTTTAATTTGCTATGACAGACCAACATGGCCACCCCTTTGCTATCCTGTCGGATAAGCACAGTTATTATATATGGAACACTAAGCAATAATAAGAAGCTTTCAACAGGCTCCAGCCAAACAGAACTCCATCCCATTCATATTAAAATTCTTTCTTTGGTAAAGGATTTTTGAGAGCTCACCTTAAAGTAGCAGTTTATGCCAATATATCAGAGACAGGGTGAATTTAACCCACATTCCCCACCTTTCCCACATACAGGCTGTTCTATGTACCGTCTTTGCTACATGCATTTTCAAGATCGGGCTCCCATTAATAGCTTTTTATCATATCTGAAGTTGATCTTCTATATTCACTCCATATTTTTGTGTTACTAAGAACTTTCATTACTGAAATGCCAAAAACCTTGTTACAGTCATCTACAGATATGCACTTCAAGAAGAGAAAAGGGAAAGCAGAGAAAGATAATAGACATTATTGATATCATTCACTGACAGTGAAGACCCAACATCAAGTTAAAGTCTGAAATGGAATACGAAATGTACTTTTTTGAATAAAAAGACATATATAAATATTCACTTGAACGTGGATAATAAGTCATTTAAGCAGCTGCATATTATGCAATTCATTCTGAACTGACTGCATTATACATTTTTAGGAATCCAATTTCAATTTCATCCTAAAATCAAATACTCCAAGGGGTGTGAAATAATAATAGATAGAAGCACACTTTAGTTACAGGTGCAATTCAAAGAATCTGACATGTTTTTAATCTATTACATTCAGCCAAGTTAAGACTTTTTTTGAAAGTTTAAATTTTAAAAGCTATACAGTATATTCCTCTCTAAAGTCAAACTTAGTCTGCTTTCATTTTTTTAAAAAAATCTCAAAATACTCTTCTTCAAAGTCTGACAGAATTTATCTAGGTGTTCTATAGTGCATTCCATACATGTTGATTTCAATAGAATTTAGTTCCATGTCAATGTACATAGAACAGTAACTATAAGGCATGTTAATTGATCAATAAATGAGACTACAGATGATTTTTCTTTAAATGTGAGTTATGTTTTGCATTTATTTCTTCAGGCAAATACTATAGTCCCTATTTCTATGGCTGAAGGAACTGGATATTGAAAGAAACCCTCAGTGAGAGAACCACTACTTGAGCCACTGAATTAAATTTACTCAAATAATAAGCTTTGATAATATTTGATTAATCTAATTCTTTATGAAATTGAGGCATAATTGTAGGTAACAGAAGTGGTTCCTCTGCAAAGTGAGGACTGGAGATGGCATCCTCCAATATGAATGGAAAACATCTTTGTAAAATAAGGCTTTGAATTTGGGTCCTGAAAAAGCAGTCTAAAATCTAAGAACAATTCAAAATCAAAAACAATAGCACATCCTGTCATATTTGGATAGACCAAAAAGCTGCTTATTGGAAGTGTGAGGGAACTCTCATTCAGTCTAACAGTATTTAGAAAAGTCAGTTCATGTAGGAAAACCTTCACAGAGAAATTGGTTATTGTCTCTACTTTCTCCTGATCTTGGATAGGAAAACAGTCATTAGTGCTGCTGATGCTGTCCTATTCAAGTTCTCCACAAAACCTACAGCTAGCTCTGACAACAGAACTTGTTTGCTTGGCCAGTCCTTTGCCTACACAGAGATCAGCCTGGCCAACAAGGACTATCTCTGCTTTCAAAAGAGGGCTTCACTTACCATGGAGAATAGGTTGGCAAAGGACAATGGCAATGGTAGCTCTTTCTAATTTCACTTTGATGCAGTGATAATAAGCAAGTCAGTTATATATTTCCAGAGGAATAACTTTGCTTGTTGTAGTTAAAATAAGCAGGAGTCTTGTGGTACTTTAAACACTAACAAGTTTTATTCTAGTGTAAATCAATGGACAAAATAGACTGTTCTATTAAGGTTTATGCTAGAATAAGGCAAGAGATGTTCAGAAGTGTCTCTATGCAGCAACTCTAGATTTCCTTGGTGGTCACCCAACCAAATACTAACTAGGGGCCAACCCTACTTAGTTTCTGAAATCTGATGAGATTGGGTTAGATGGGCCATACCTGTTAAGGCCAATGGGGCTCACTCTCTGCTTCATGTGCATATGATTTAATGTAATAGAGCAATCCTAAACAAATCTATTAAGAATCCCAACAGGATCTATTTAATGGGGCTATTAATCAGCTGCTGGTAATTGGCTGCCTCGCATTCCCTCGGATGAAATCATGAAGGTGGAGGAGACCCTATGCGAGCTCAGTGTGGGAGAGCTGACCAATCAGGGAGGGGCAAGCCAGCTGGGGCTGGCTGCCGCCACCGTCTCTGATCATTCTGGGGCAGTGACGTCCCCCTCCACACACACACTTGAAACCACTATTGAAGCCAATTATTTTATACCTGGCTGTTATAGTACAAGTTGAAAGGTGGAGTAATCATTTGGCCACTCAGTTGAGAGGCAATTGTTCCCTGCTAAATTAAAGTGGAACAGGTGGTTCAATTTCATTCATTTCTGCAGGAATGAAGCAGTGGTTAAAGAGTTAGACTGGGGTCCAGGAAACACAGATTCTATCCTTTGCTCAGCCATGGAGGCTTTTTGGGAGACCTTGGCTTGTTGTGCCCCCTGGCCATGCCTACTTTGTAGGTTTTGGTGTCGTAAAGTAGAGGAGAAAGGGTAAGCTGCTCTGGATCTCTGTTGGGGAGGAAAAGGGGATATAAATGAATAGTTTCCCAAACTCAATATCAGTCATCTAGGCCTAATACAAGTTGGACCAATTTTGAGGTCAAAGGGAGTTCATTTATTATTCAGATTTACCCTGATACACGCTTTCGGTGGAATTGCCGGGGGTGGCTATAAATTCTGATCCTAAACTTGGATTAGCAGCTGTTTAGCATACAGAAGGTCCCAAGTATATTCTTTTGGTACTTCCAGGGAAGGACCAGCTAGTGGGTGATGGGACCAATCTTTAACTGAAAACCAGCAAGCTGCTCCCTGGCAGAGTGGGAGATGCTTCACATGATGGGCTGAGACTCAGATGCAGTATACAGTAACTTCAGGTGTGTGTGTCTGCCATTTGTTGAAGGATTTACATTGCTTTTCAAGGTATACAGCTAATGAATTTCCCTTTCTTTTGCTCTAACACTGTTATACCAGCCAGGAAAGCTACACAGAGGGCAGGGGGCTGGCACGGTGCCCAAGTGGGTACCACCAGCCATTTCATCCTCGGAGGATGAGGTTGACCCCTCCCTTCCAGGAGGTGGTGGACGGGATCAAAGCACCGGAGAGGGCCATGGCCAAGGACTGAAAGCATGGTAATGATGGCACATTGGGTGCAGCCATGCTGTCCACTCAGGATGGATCACCAGTACATAAGTAGGGGTTGCAGGACCTGTTGGCTAATGGGCCATGTGGGTAGCCAGGATGGCTGGCAAAGTACCCACTCTTTGGCACTGGAATAGCGTCAGTAGCTGCTGGGTGTGGTTCTCATCCCTTGGAGACCAAATTGGTCAGGGAGGCCACATGGGTGGCTGGATGGCTAGTGAGGGGGTTAACTTTGGTACTAAGGATGTGCATTCAGTTTGGCCAAACTAAATAGACCGCTGAATACCCCCTGATTCGAAATTATATGGTGTCATATACTTCCGAATCCAATTAGAAGGCATTATACAGGAGCCGTATATGGCTCCCCGTATACTTCCGAATCAAAATTCGGTAGTATACGGAACTCAGTGTAAAAGGTGGGAAAGGAGCTTCTGCAGCCTCAGGGAAGCTGCTTGCCTCCTTTCCCACCTTTGGAAACCTTTTCCCACCTCTCCCATAGCCTCCCTGGGATCAGGGAGGGAGGGAGATGGGAAGAGGAGTCCCAGCAACCAATTCAAAGCATGCATTTGCAAAATGCATTGCAAATGCATGCTTTGCATGGCTGTTGTGTAGCTGATGGCTGGACTAATCTCCCAGCCATCAGCAACACTGTTCTCTGGCCAATCACAGAGCAGTGGTATTTTTTGAAACTGCTCTGTGTAGGGCCAGAGAATCTTTTTAAGGAGTCTGCCTGGCTGGACTCCATTCCATTGCTGCTGTGTTGGTGTTGGTGTGTGAGAGAGATTGTGCTGTGCTGACCCTTGGCCTCAGCTGCTGCTGCTCTCTTTCAGCCTTGCCTGACCTACCTGGAGATGACATCTAAGTTAAGACAGTCTTGGGGTTCTTGTTTTTATTTTAGTTAGGATAAAAGTAAAAGGACTCAGAGTCCTTTTACTTATCCAGATTTGGGCGGGTGTAGCTTATTTGGGGTTAAGGTTAGGGGGTTTTGCTGGGGGTGGGGGCCTGGGGTAGGGAGTTGCCAATTTGCCTATATCTAACTTTAGTGAGAGAACTTTTAAAAGTGCAGTGTCCTTTTACTTTTCCTGATTTGGGTGGCTTGGATTTCTTGGGGTTAGGGTGAAGGTTTTTTTGGGGGTGGAGGGGTTGGGAAAGTTCCTGTATTGTTAAAAGTCAAGGTTTTTTTACTGTTTTAAAAGGATTCTGCATTTAATTTGTTGCTGCTGTGTTGCGCTGCTGTTGTTTCTTTTCTCTTCTGGTTCTGGTTCTTGAGGGGGGGAGCTGTTTGGCCTAATTTTTATTGTTAAAAAGTTCAGTTTTTAACAGTTGAGTTTGTTGGCCTTTTCTCATTTTGATTTGTTTGGATATGTGTTGTTGATGGTTTTGCATCCTGTCCTGTTGTCCCTTTTCCCGGTTCTGATTGGTTTTTGTGTTTTTTAGGGGGTGGGTGTTGACTGATTTGGCCTGAGGTTTTTTATTGTTAAAAAGTTCAGTTTTTTTAACAGTTGAGTTTGTTGGCCTTTTCTTGGATTTGTTTGGATCTGTTGCTGTTGGTTTTGCATCCTATCCTGTTGTCCCTTTTCCTAGTTCTGGCTTTTGGGGGGGGGGGGTGGAGTTAAAAGTTAAGTTTCTTTCTGTCATGTTTTCATTGTTTTTAATTACCTCTGGTTGTTGTGAGGGGGTTGGTGTGTGGGCTGTGAGGGGTGGGTCACTTTCATGTTTTTATAGAGCTATTTTTGGAGTCTGAAGGTTCCATGTAGTTTTGGGGGCTCTCCCTCAAACCCCCTGCCCCCCAGTAGCCTCTGATTATGCCCAATGTTGCCATTGCTTTCAATGGCCCATAGGGTATAATGGTGGGATAGGGGCACCCTCTTTGGGTACCCCTGGAATGGGAACCCCTGGTCCAATCTTTTTGGGACTTGGAGGGTTCATAGGGGAGAGTCCCCTGCAGATCCCTGCAAATTTGGGGGCTCTCCCTCAAACCCCCTCCCCTCCAGGCAGCTTCCAATATACCCTATTTTGCCATTGATTTCAATGGCCCATAAGGTATAAATGGGCTGTATATTCGGAAATAGTCATATATCTCTTGAATATACGGCTATTCCGAGTACCGGTATTCAGAAATATACAGTATTCTGAATATTTTGGCCCCGTATATATCTGAATTCGATTAATTCCAATTTTTTTTTTGCACACCCCTATTCAGTACCTACTTCTTGGTGCTGGAATGGCTTGCCTGCTTGGCAAGGGAAGGCAACTTTGGCGCTCACTACTTGGTACTGGATTAGCTTGCCTGGAGGGTAAGTGATGGGTAACTTACCCACTCCTTGGAATTGGAGTAGCCTTGATGTCTGCAGGATGGGGGACTAGTCTCCTCGGGATCTGGCACTGGACCATGAGGACCCTGGTGTGTGGTGTTGGAAGACATAAATGGTGCTGGCTTATGGTGTATTTCGTTATAGGATCCAGCACAAGCTCTGACTGCAGTGCCCAGATGGGCATCAGAGATTGAATTCCTGTTGAATGGCTGGAGGACAACAGGGAAGTGCTTTAGAGGCAGCCATTATGCTTTATGATCATCGGTTGGCAGGAGCACCTCCCCAGGCTGTGGTTGTGCATTTAGGCGGCGATGGTCTGGGCACTAGATCGGCAGTCTCCACCCCGAGATCAAGGACTTGGCACTGCATCTTTTCCTCAAGGGCAATGGGGTTACTGGGTCAGTCATTTGCTTAGCTGATCTGCAGGGTGGTCTGTGACCAGAGGCCTTATGGTAGGTGGGAGGGGAGTTAAGCCAAGGCTAACCCCCCTCTGTGGTGGGAAAAGCACGGATTGAAGGGATTTCAAGCTGGTGAGCACCCTGAAATATCAGCGATGGGGGGGTGTCCTCAATTGGGCTACCTAGAGGCTTCACAGTCTGGGTGGCCTGGTTGGGGGCCTCTTTGGGGTGGGGAGCATATGACCGGCCTTAAGGCTTCGCAGTCATGCACTCTCCGAGCCCCTCTACACACTGATGTGTGGGCAGTGATGGGTAGGGTCTGGAAGCTTCCAGACCCTGCCCTGAGCCGGGGTGGATTTGCCCTGTTAGGAAACTTGCTTTGCAAGCTCAATGCAACCCATGCTTTAAGATGTATGTAATGGTGCAGATCAGCTTATGTGTAAATAAAATTCCCAGTTTAACCCATAACTTGTATAGTGTTTCATTTGAGGGGTAGGTGGGCAAAACCAGTGGAGGCTATTAAGCAGCTGCTAGCAATTGGTCACCTCCCATTCCCTTGGATGAAATCACGAAGGTGGAGGAGAGCCTATGTGAGCTCAGCGCGGGAGAGTTGACCAATCAGGGAGGGCTGGGCCAGCTGGGGCTGGCTGCTGCCACCATCTCTGATAATTCTGGTCCAGCAAGAGCTCCCCACCTGCTCGCCCTCTTGTTAAGACCATGTAGGATTAGCTAGTTGCCTGTTATGGGGCTGAACAGGAATTTTTGAGCTGTGAGGGGGCCTTTTTTCGCCTGCTCTGCATGGTCAGAGAGGGTGAGGCATAAATAGGCCTGGTATCATTGGTTAGGCCCTAACTGGGATGGCGGGAAAAGCATGGGTTGAAGGGATTTCAAGCTGGCGAGCACCCTGAGATATCAGCGATGGGGGAGGGGGTTCTCAATTGGGCTACCTAGAGGCTTCATAGTCTGGGTGGCCTGGTTGGGGGCCTCTTCAGGGTCAGGGGAGCATATGACCGGCCTTAAGGCTTTGCAGTCGTGGGCTGGGCTGTGCTCTCCCATCCCCTCTATGCACTGACGTGCGGAAAGTGACGGGTAGGGTCTGGAAGCTACTGGTCCCTGCCTTGAGCTGAGGTGGATCTGCCTTGTTAGGAAGTTTGCTTTGCAAGCTCAATGCAACCCTTGCTTTAAGATGTATGTAATGGTGCAGATCTGCTTATGTGTAAATAAAATTCCCAGTTTAATCCATAACTTGTGTAGTGTTTCATTCGAGGGGTAGGTGGGCAAGTACATAGGATGGCAGCCCAAAGCTTGAATCTGGACTTAAATGTATGAAAATGAATTATCTTGAAACAAACTGGACTCCTTGTCAAGTGAATATCTTTAGTACAGAGATATAGAAAACATCAAATCCATTTCATTTTCTAATTTGTAAGTGAGGAATGAATGGGGAATCTGACACTGGAGAAATATGAAAACATTTTGTACTTCAGGCAATTAGTTGGGAATAAACTAAGCTGAATAAAACAAAATATAATTAATATCACACTGAGGCCAACAGTCAACCTACTGCTGATGGAAGAACACAGATAATCTGTGATTCAATGGAGGCAGACAAATCCAGATAATAATTTCCCAATCTAAATTCTGTCTACTAAATAAATGAGAACATCATCAATAACTGCAGCTGTTTCCTTGTGGCTTTGCCTCTGCTCTCTGGCTTAGACTAATTGCACAGTGACAGAAGCTATAGACAAGAAGAAATCATCTGATAAAATATGCCTATAGCAATAGTTAGTTGAACAATCTGTCGTATGGATTTTTTTTTTAAATTAGGATCAAAAAGACATCAGAACTCAGTGTTCTCCTAAGCAGTTTTACATCCCACTAAAGTCAATTGAAATCAAGAAGGAACTCTGAATGGCACTGAGAGTGTCTTATCCAATGAAAGGACTTCCACCTCTCTGAAACCTTTGTGATATCCTTATTGTATGATGGCTGCAGTGACAGAAGCAATGGCTTATTCCACAGTTAGCAACCTGTCTCTGGCAAGTGAAGCAAAACAGTTCACTTTTGCTGAACTCCCAGATTTGAAGTTCTCAGTGTTGCCCAGATTTTCACTGGCCTTATTATTATTAATTCAACTTGGGTTTTTTTTAAAAAAGACTTTGCTTTAAAGCTGGGAGTTTATCACTTACCTGTCCATGGTCTCATTGTGTGGCTGTTTTGAGTCATAGTTCTGAGGCCAGGTTCAGAATTAGATACATAAATATTCCAGGGTGCAAGAAGCACTTCCCATATGAATTCTCTCCTAATTGGGTGGTGGTAGATTATACCTGCAAATGTAGTTTTGATTGAAACCAACTATTGGATGAATTTTTCTTTGTTCAACTAGGTTTAACACCAATATTGAATTACTCATCGCAGGCTTTTTTAAAATAACAAAAGAACCAATTCACCTCTCTTTCTACACACCTGACTGAAGTTACCACAAGCTGGGGGTTATACATTAGAGATGAAGTACCTTTTAATTGTTGCATCTGGCTCTAGCTTGTTCTGCAGATGGCAGTTTCCCAAGCTCTTCTAGAGTAAATGCTCTATACTTAAAATTAATGGACTAACCCCTGGTGCTACTTTTTTGGGGGTAAAGTGGTCAGAAGTTGTTACAAGTCACTACAGACTAATCTAAAGGAATTTCCTTCTAAAATGCTTCACACTGTTTTATGATGGGAAGAATACAGGGTTTTTTTGGTTTTGCTTTTTTTTTTTTTAAAAAAAAAAACCCACTGAATTCAGTCCTGATTACTAAGGAGCATTAGTACACAGTCACTTTGTGGCAGCAGCAACTGGTTAAAAGGCAGAAGGTGAGAGGGAACAGCAGGGCAAAACAGTCGCCCTCCCACCTCTGATTGGCTGCTCTATTCTCTTTGCAGCCAATAAAGCCTCATGCTTTATATGAATAAACTGGGGCCAGGGCAAACCACTCCACAACATAACTTGCTACAAATATTGTTTTTTTCTATTGGCCAAGCTATTCATGTTCCTAACTTTTTTTTCTTAAATGCTCACATTAAACTGTTGCAAAATATTTTCTCTCCTGCATCAGAACTTGAGTATATTAAGACTAGTTTAACTCATACTTAGACTATTTACCTTTTCATTTGATTTACTGTGGAAGGCATAATTAATTTACTACCAATATTTTATTGAATACATTTTCATTAATTATGAGACAGAAACTCAGTAACTGATGAATAAATTGAGTGGGGTGGATTCTATGTAGCTCAAGCAGAGCAGAGTTCATGTAAGTGAACTTTTCCTCCAACACAGCTTGTCATGCTCCCCAAATCCTTTCTTAGGAACAGAATGAGGTGAAGTGGGGGTCTACCATAACAGAGAGGAATGGCAAAAAACACTTCCCCTTTCCCCACTGGCAGAAGTGGGGATCCATCCTGTTGTTTGGGATAGAGATGCGTATTTTGGCAGACAATTTGATCACATAGATTCCAAAGTTAATTCAGAAAATAATATCCCGAGTCTTTACTATTCGTTCATTTAGTTATTTCATCTTTCATTAAAAACAAAAACTCCCAATGACAGTTCACAATAATTTAAGGCACAGAAAATGATTTTTTAAAAAAATCCATATGCTTAAAAAATTGGTCTCAATAAAGGTAGGAAGTTAGCTTGAAAAGGCCTTCCAGATTTAAAAAAAATATATATATTATTTGGTTCTGCAACAAGGGCAAAGTGATGTGCTTGTTTGGGGCACATAAACTGAGGGTACACACATGCACACACACAAAAATCAAATATGCATCTACTATCCCAAACTGCCATGCCAGTACAGAAAGGGTGTATTTCTATACATTTCAATTGAACCAATCGAGCAGGAGTAACTGGTCCATTAGGACAAAGCAAAAGTTAAGCCTTAATGAACTTACTACCAGTCAGGGCTTGCAGACTATCAACTTCCTCCTCAATCTTAGTCTTCTGGTTTGCTTGCTTTCTGTGGACCTCCACCAAGTTCCTCCCTACATGCAAACTAAAGCGCTCCCCCACCAATTCTTCTTAAAGGCACAGGGTGTTTTTAGGGGCAAAGTCCATGGCTGCCAAGTGCAAAACTAAAGAAAGAGGGTGAGGCATATTAGGAAAGTGACAGGTGACAGGCTTGGCCAATGAATTGTTATGGAGTTTATTATCAATGAGAGACTCACAAGGGTATCAGAATCTGCTTCCCAGTGTCCATTTGTAGCAGTGGAAAATAAGTAAAGGCTAAGTCGGTGGATGTGATGTTGCTTTGCTGCTGCGGCAGGGTCTGCCCTGGATAGGGCATGTGCTGTGCTGCTTTGGAAAGGCATGAGCTTTTACTGTGCTGTCTGTTAAGGGATAGGACAGAAATGGGAGGCGGTAGTTGTTGAAGATGATCTGTGTTGATTGTTTCCTGGATTCCTTGGTCAAGATGAAGAAGAGAAAGAAAGTGTGATGTGTGATTTTTATAGTAAAGCTAAAGATAAGGGACACTAAGTTAATTCAGGCATCTGGGGTGGTATATATAAAAAAAACAAGCAATCCACAACAATCTATTTAGGTCTGATTTTTTCTTTTTAAATCAAGAATGTTTAGAAATATGGTGAAGGAATGGTTTTTGTTTGTTTTGTTGTTTAGTATCTGGGATTTGTGCACCCGGGGCCAGCCCTACCACTAGGCAAACTAGGCAATTGCCTTGGGCACCAGCCTTCTGGGGGAGCCAAATTGGGCATCCCGCATGTGACTCGGTGACGTTATCAGTGCGCAGGTGAGTGCCAGAAGTTAGCCTTGCCTAAAGTGCCAGATAGTCTAGGGATAGCCCTGTGTGCACCCCCCCATTGTATAATCACTTCCCCTTCAGCTGTAGTACACAAAGGCTGCAGTCCCAATCACACTTACTAGTGAGTAAGCCCCATTCAGCCTAGTCAACAACATACTTAGGACTGCACTGCAGATTGCTGTACTCTTCCCCCATTAGAAAGTCTGAGAGACCTTCTCTTCCCCCACCTCTCAGTTTGCTTTTTGACATCCAGCCTGTTGAAGAATTGTTAAGAGCTTGACAGCTTGCATATTGTGCTGAGTTATTCTGGTCGGTATTAATAAAATGCATTGCATGGCTCTGAATTGCATTAAAAATACAGTCTTTTAAATTTATCTCAGACAGACACTGAAATCTGAACCATCCACTCCTTTTGTTTCTTGGGGCGGAGGCCAGAATAGTACACAAATGCATCACTAAGTATGGTGCCTTACATTACTTTAGTCTTGATGTTGACAAGACATGTAGGATTTGGGCCAGATGTGCCTTTGTTTAGGTTGATGAACCAACCAAAGTTGAAAAAAGGCCCTTCTAGCCACCTCCATCACCTGGGCATCCAGGGATAGTGAGAGTACCATAAAGATGCCCAGACTGTGAGTTTGTTCTTTCCAGAGGTGTACCACTCTATCTAATGCAGGTTGACGATTTGTTCTAGGATCAGCATTGTTCGCAATGCACAACAAGGCAAAGTACATCCTCAAATATTCTTTTTCAGTGATTTTCATCCTATGATCTTCTTTGAAAGGTATCTTAGATTATTATTGCGGTTCTGTTTTAAAGGCTAACATTTACATTCTCCCTCCCCCTGAAATAAAAAGAACAGGAGTGGGTTTTTTTTAACAAGGTGGACATGAAGGTTAATATATCATTCTTTTGTGAATCCTTCTCAAAAAATCTTCAGCCCTCCATTGAGACCAAAGGGTGATAATGCTGTCTTCAAATACCATGCATGGGTCTTACAGGTTTCCTCCATCACAAAGGAAAATATGTGAGCACACTGTCTATCTCCAGGGAGCACATAGCATTCATTGCATCTCTTCAGCAGACATTTATTATTGTATGCCCACAAATAATCCTATCACTGCTCTCAGTAGGTTCCTTTCCACTTGTCGGAGAAAGACAAGATACCTGGGCAAGTTATACTGACCTTTTTTCTTCACCATTGTTCCTGGTATTTATGAATCACAGTATTTGTAGTTCTATGTATTCCAAAGGCATGGCCTTTCAAGTTCATACCATAGATTCAAAACCTTTGAAAAATCAAGCTTTAAGTACTACTGCAAAATGGATTGCTTGCAGCCTGCAGCATAGCTGCTAGGCTGCAATAGCAATGTTTGCTTCCCTGGTAAGGGAAGAGAGGATTTCTGTTGGCCTGTTTGGGCGCAAAATGGAGGGGGTGGGGCTTGGCGCTGTTAACGGCCAAACCTTCGCTCTTTTCAGCAGTCCGTTTTTTGTGTCGGGCCTGGCAGGGAGCGTGTATGGACGCTCTGTTGGAGAGGCCTGTGGGGTGAATCGGTCTTTGGCATTCAGGTCCTGGCGTCATGTGCGGGCTGAAGAGGAGCATCGGCGTGGCGAGGAGTCCAGAAGGCTTTCGGGGACTGCATCCTTCAGCATGACAGGCTGTATCCCGGAGGGATTGCTTTTAGCTGGCTGGTTTGTGGGCTGTTTATTGGCCTGGTTGGGGCTCCTTTCGCCGTGGGAGCTCCCCTTGAGTCGGGGGGCTGTCTTTATTCCCTGGGGGAGCTGTGCCAATTGGAGAGTCCTACAGCTTTTTAAAGGGAAGTATTTTGGGGCTCGTTTCTTGGTTGTTCCCCTTGGTGAGCCGTGTGGTACTTTTGGGGGCTATTTTATCCTTTTCCCTGGAGAGCTGTGTGGTGTGTAGGGGCTGTATCTTTTTTCTGGTGGGAGCCTTGGTAGTTTGGGTGCTGTTTTTTGTTTTTTCCCCCCTTGGGAGCCGTGTTTTTTGTGAGGTTTGAGGCTCTTGCAGCCTCATAAGGTGGCCGCCATTTTTTTATAAGTTCCCTCCTAGTGGTAAGCAGCCATTT